>NC_041383.1:173274978-173328730 GCF_002162155.2 Triticum dicoccoides
GGCGGAGGCGGCGGACAGGTGGCAGGCGGCCACTGGCGCGGGGCGGCGGCGCGGGACGTCCGGCGGGCACGGACATGTCTGGGCGCGGAGAGGGATTTCGTCCGACGGTGCGAGGAGGGGAGCTAGGGTTTCATCCGGGATTTGGACATGGATGGACACATATTTATAGATAGAGGGAGCTAGGAGAGTCCAAATGAGGTGCGGTTTTCGGCCACGCGATCGTGATCGAACGACCGAGAGCATGGAGGGGGTTAGGATTGGTTTTGGGCCACTTTGGAGGGGTGTTGGGCTGCAACAAGAGAGGGCTTTTACGGTTACCCGATTAACCATTGGAGTATCAAACGACCTCCAAATGGCACGAAACTTGACAGGCGGTCTACCGGTAATATACCAAGGCCGCTTGGAAAACCTCGGTCCATTCCGAGAAAGTTTAACACCCACTCACAACAAGAGATAAAAGGGGGATGTCGGAGGACATAGGAGTGCCGGATCGCAAAACGGACAACGGGGAAAATGCTCGGATGCATGAGACGAACACGAATGCGAAATGAGATGCACATGAGGACATGATATGAAATGCAGATGATTACATGGCAAAATGCAAAATGCAAGCACATGACATGTAAACGACGGCGAATAACTGGCAGACACCTGGCGCAACGAATCCGGGGCGTTACAACACTCCTCCACTAACAAGAGATCTCGTCCCGAGATCTTAGGACCGAGACGGAAGAGAAAATGGATGAGGTGAAACAAGAACGCAAGAGAAGAAGAAAAGAGTCGAGAGCACTCGGGAAGAAGAGAGGAACGACGATTATGACGGGGATCAAAAGCTCAACAAACAAGATAGATTCTGAAACCACTCCGGTTAGAACAAGATAAGAATGGAATAAGTCTGGAAGAATTTAGGCAGAACTCTGACTAAACATGGAAGGAATAGAACATGAACTTCACAAGATGGGATGACACTTGATGAGATGAACAATGCAATGCATCCGGAAGAATTGAAAGAGTTGAGAGGAAAAAGAACTGAGAAGAAGACGACATCTTCTACCACGAATGAAATAGAAAGCAACCTTAGAAGAAAGGATTGAACGGAGTTGTTGAGAAAATCAACAACGAAAGAATAAGCTTGTTGTGGGCTTATAGGTAACATCTCAAGATCCTAAGGTGATAACCGGCCACAAACGGAAATGATTGGATAGCTGAGAAGAACGAAGAAATGCAAAACTCCACTTCAAAAGAATACGGGGATTTAATTGCACCTTGAGATGCAAGAACAAAAGATACTAGAACTCCTTGAAGAATAATCTTGATGAACACTTGAAAGAATGAATTGAATCATGAAGAACCACCATGAAGAACTCTGGTGACAAAATACAATGAGATAGAATTGAAGGATGAAAGAATAAGATTAAGGCTTGCGGTGATTTAGATGGAGGTTCCGACGAAATGGCCGAGGGAATTTGGACTCCGGAAAAGAAAAGATGAAACACTTGAAACTAGAATTTATTCATCAAGAACAAACTCCGAAGGATGGGA
The DNA here is from genome assembly GCF_002162155.2 of Triticum dicoccoides. NCBI lineage: Eukaryota > Viridiplantae > Streptophyta > Magnoliopsida > Poales > Poaceae > Triticum > Triticum dicoccoides. The sequence goes on from NC_041383.1 coordinate 173,276,521, forward strand.
TTACTCACTTGGATGAAATAAGAATAAGATCTATTGTATGCTTGTCCTTCATCAAATTAAATTGATGAAAAACAATGGATTTTGCATACTACTTATTCTTCTTGAAAAAGAATTGAGAAGTGACATATCGCAAACTTGAGAAGGTCTTCATGAACCACCGGTAGGATTGAAAAGAACGAATGGATTAATATGATAAACAAGCAAAATTATCATGAACGAACCACCGTAAGAATTTGGAAATGACTGATGAAAGAGAATGAATCACCGGGAAGAATTAGAAGAACAATTATGCTAGAGGGGATTTAGATGCAAAATAACAAAGAGATCTGGAGCTGATTAAAGAACACTTGAACGAAGCACCGGGATAAATAGAGAACGATAACTGGAATGATGGCCTCCGGTGAAAAGAAATGGAAAAACAACTCCTGACATACTCCGGATGGATGAAAAGAATATCTGACAAATGGAATAATTCGAGAGGACAGCCTGAGGCTAGAACCACGAATCTCCGGGAGAACGGGCAAGATTTAGAGAAAATACTCTTCTTCGGTCTTCAAATGACGACGAGAAACACCACCAAAATTACTGAGATACTCCGGGAGAATGAAAAGCGAAGAGGTTGAGCCAATCAATGAAAAGAATTGAAAGCGATCTTGGAGAAGGCATGTGACTGATGAAATCCATTCTTACGTCACACTTTGAAAAGAATTTGAGAATAGCTCCGAGAAATTAGAAGAGTCAGGTAAGATCCTGGGAAAAGACCTGTGAGTTATGGGCCCACTAAAGAGAAAAACACCGTTGGAAACGGATGCTGAACAGATATATGATGCACCGGAATAATTGAAATATTTGAATGAGGTGACAACCTCGAATTAATTGGAACACAGACGAATCTCCTGAGATGTCTTCCGAACTCCGGAATGATTGAATGGCGAGAGGCAAACGAGCAAGGAGAACACTTGAGCGGAGGAAAAGAATATGATCAACCCGAAAAACTTGAATTGAAACCACCGGAAAGAAAAATAGATGAAAAATGTCAAACGAGACGAGAATTCACCGGTTGAAATAATTGAGGGAAGACTGAAGAGACTCCACACGAATGGAATTGAAGGTCGAAAGAGACTCAAACTCCGGGAAAAAGAGGGTGGGAGGGTGAAAAAACAAAGACAACTTGGAAGGGGGAACCGAATATCTTGAAGAGAAAAACACCGGTTGAAATCATTGAGGAAAGAAAGCAAAGGCTTCGCATGAGTAGGATGGATACTCGATTACGGACTCCGACTCCAAGAAGAAAAGAGTGGGCGGGTGGGAAAAGAAAACAACTGAGGATTGAACTTGGCGAAGACAAAGAGGGTCGAACCGCCTTGACGAGAGGATGCACCGGACAAAAGAGCTGAGAACCAAATGATCGGAAAACCAACTACGTGAACCTAAAGAAAAATTTGAATGGGAAGAGGAGTAATTCAAAACAACTACGTCAAGATTCCTCACCAGAGCGACGAAGGGGGCTGAGGAGTAAAAAGAATTCCTACTCTTCAATATAACTAGACTCACAAAGCAGTTTTTCTTCTAGACTCAACAACGGCCAAACTACACGATCAATCAAGGGGGCTCCTATGGTCGGTCGAGGCTCCGATACCAACTTATCACGCCCAATATGCGACCCTATCCAAGAGGAACTCGAAGGTCCCACCAAGGATAGACCCACATATTGAAACGCTTTTGCAAGGTGGATATCATTACATCAACATTACATAAATAGTTGGGGATACATACAAGAGGCATACAATGCCACATGAATACAACAATACATCATACATAAGACCAACATCCCACTACGGATGAAACACAAACATAGCTCAAACGACATCCACCCTGCTAGCCCAGGCTGCCGACCTGGAACCTATCCCCTGATCGAAGAAGAAGCAGAAGAAGAACTCCAAACAAGCAAACATCGCTCTCGCGTCATGATCATCGCAAAACCTGTACCTGCAACTATTGTTGTAGTAATCTGTGAGCCACGGGGACTCAGCAATCCCATTACCATGGGTATCAAGACTAGCAAAGCTTAATGGGAAAGGAAGGGGGTAAAGTGGTGAGGTTGCAGCAGCGACTAAGCATATATGGTGGCTAACATACGCAAATAGGAGCGAGAAGAGAAGCAAAGGAATGGTCGTGAAGCTAGAAATGATCAAGAGGTGATCCTGAACACCTACTTACGTCAAACATAACACAGAAACCGTGTTCACTTCCTGGACACCGCCGAAAAGAGACCATCACGGCTACACACATGGTTGATGCGTTTTAATTCGGATCTGGTGTCAAGTTATCTACAACCGGACATTAACAAATTCCCATATGCCACATAACCGCGGGCACGTCTCTCGGAAGTTTATACCCTGCAGGGGTGTCCCAACTTAGCCCATGATAAGCTCTCACGATCAACGAAGGATATACCTTCTCCCAGGAAGACCCGATCAGTCTCAGAATCCCAGTTTACAAGACATTTCGATAATGGTAAAACAAGACCAGCAAAGCCGCCCGATGCGCCGACAATCCTGATAGGAGCTGCACATATCTCGTTCTCAGGGCAACACCGGATGAGACATCCTACGAGTAAAACCAGACCTCGAGTTTCCCCGAGGGGGCCCCGCAGTCTACTCGGTTCAGACCAACACTTAGACAAGCATTGCCCCGGGGGGGCTAAAATAAAGATGACCCTTGGGTTAATTACTCCCAAGTGAAAGGTAGGTGGTGGTGAGGCAAATAGTCAAACCAAGGTTGGGCCTTGCTGGAGGAGTTTTATTCAAAGCGAACTGTCAAGGGGTCCCATAAATCACCCGACCGCGTTAGGAACGCAAAAATCCGGGAACATAACACCGGTATGACGGAAAATAGGGCGGCAAGAGTGGAACAAAACACCAGGCATAAGGCCGAGCCTTCTACCCTTTACCAAATATATAGATGCATTAATTAAATAAGAGATATTGTGATATCCCAACAAAATTATGTCTACCATGGAGCAATCTTCAACTTCACCTGCAACTAACAACACTATAAGAGGGGCTGAGCAAAGCGGTAACATAGCCAAACAACGGTTTGCTAGGAAGGGTGTCAAAGGTTAGAGGTTCATAGCAATTGGGAGGCTTGAAGAGCAAATGATAGGTAGCGCAGCAAAGCGATAGAACGAAGCAACTAGCATAGCAATGATAGTAGTGAGATCCAGGGTAGCGGTCATCTTGCCTGAAATCCCGCAAGGAAGAAGAACGAGTCCATGAAGAAGATGAAGCCACGAAGACGAACCAAGCATAGACGAACGAATCCTCACGACCACAACGAAACGGGAACTATCGAGAAGAAGCACACAACATGGTAAACACACCACACATAGACAGGACATCATGCACAACCAAGCATGATGCATGAGAAAGCTAGATGAGGCTACTCATGGCAAGAGATGATGCAAACAAGAACAACACATCAAGGCAAGTTTAAATGAGGCCGGGAACAACATATAACAATTCCGGTAAGTCCTCATATGCAAATTTAGAAATTGGTCCAGAACTGAATAAACCTTAAGTTCAAGTTGTTAAACAGCAAGTTAAAGAGCACCAAGAGGATCTACATGAAATTCTAGTCAAGTTACATATAAAGTTCATTAGATTCGGAACTACGGCCTAGAAGATATGAGCAAAACAAGTTAAACATGGCATTGATGCAAAATGCACCCAAACATCAAGCAAACACCTCAAAATAAGGATGCAACATGATAATATGAAACAACATGCACATCTAAGTAAGTTTCATATATTGCACACTCAAAACGGAGCAACGGTTCAACACATACACTCTATAAAACACCAGGCATAAGGTCGAGCCTTCCACCCTTTACCAAATATATAGATGCATTAATTAAATAAGAGATATTGTGATATCCCAACAAAATCCTGTCCACCATGGAGCAATCTTCAACTTCACCTGCAACTAACAACGCTATAAGAGGGGCTGAGCAAAGAGGTAACATAGCCAAACAACAGTTTGCTAGCAAGGGTGTCAAAGGTTAGAGGTTCATGGCAATTGGGAGGCTTGAAGAGAAAATGATAGGTAGCGCAACAAAGCGATAGAACGAAGAAACTAGCATAGCAATGATAGTAGTGAGATCCAGGGTAGCGGTCATCTTGCCTGAAATCCCGCAAGGAAGAAGAACGAGTCCATGAAGAAGATGAAGCCACGAAGATGAACCAAGCGTAGACGAACGAATCCTCACGACCGCAACAAAACGGGAACTATCGAGAAGAAGCACACAACATGGTAAACACACCACACATAGACAAGACATGATGCACAACCAAGCATGATGCATGAGAAATCTAGATGAGCCTACGTATGGCAAGAGATGATGCAAACAAGAACAACACATCAAGGCAAGTTTAAATGAGGCCGGAAACAACATATAACAATTCCGGTAAGTCCTCATATGCAAATTTAGAAATTGGTACAGAACTGAAAAAACCTTAAGTTGAAGTTTTTAAACAGAAAGTTAAAGAGCACCATGAGGATCTACACGAAATTCTAGTCAAGTTACATATAAAGTTCATTAGATTCGGAGCTACGGCCTAGAAGATATGAGCAAAACAAGTTAAACATGGCATTGATGCAAAATGCACCCAAACATCAAGCAAACACGTCAAAACAAGGATGCAACATGATAATATGAAACAACATGCAAATCTAAGCAAGTTTGATATATAGCACACTCAAAACGGAGCAACGGTTCAACACATACACTCTATACAAGTTTAAAGGACAAGCTGTCCAAAACAGCAACTAGGCATATTGCAAGCATCAAAACAATATGCTACAGTACCACAATATGAGAACAAAAGGCATGGGCATGAAGTACAGGTAAAGCATGACAAAACATGAACACTGAGCTATCTCCAAAAACTACTAGAACATGCTCAAAAACACATGGCAAGATTGCATATAATAACAGTTTCAGACAGCAGAAATAACATCAGGTTACAATGTTTAGAGCTATCAAAGAACATGTTACAGGACCTTATCATGGCAAACAAAGGCATGGCATGAATCTACTAATTGCATATAATAGAAGTCCCTTACTGACCATGAGCTAAAAAGGCACTGAAGATATGATGGAACCCATGTAAACATGGCAAGTTATATGACAGATTCATACATGGCAGAAACAACAATAAGTAAGCATGTTGGTGAGCTTGAACCACTCACCACGGAGCAATACATGGCATGGCAAGGCAGCCAACAGTAAGAAGACATGTTTGTGAAGCTAAGAATGGCAAGAGCAAGTTCATAGGGTGCATGGATCACTAGCAACAATCATGGCAACATTGAACTTAATGTTAACAGGCTGACAGCAACATTATTTAGCAGTTTGAGAGCAAGATTACAACAATCTACAACAGGCTATAAATGCAACCATGGGCATGAATGGATAGAGCAAGACATGTATAACAAATCTTCATTAGTGAACATCTCCCGATTATGCATAGAATGACTTGTAGCAGCAGGTTTACATAGCAACAAAATATAACAGAATCAGCCTAGCAAAACAGCAACAGCAAGTACCCTACTTCACGAGCTCGATGCACTCACTACAAGACCCACAAAAATACATGGATAGCACCCCTGTAAACATGGCATATCATAGTTCAAAACACATGTAGAGCTCATGCTCATAGGATGCACACATCAAATGCAACAAAAATGAGAAAACACCAAGTTATAACAGTTTCAGCAGGTTAACATCACATAGCATTCTTGCAACGATGATTCAGGCATCAAGATGGTCTCAAATGAACATGATGCAATGGAACAAAATGAAGCACTCGTCGAGGCGAACAATTTGACATATTACGCGCACGAAACGGAGCAGTACACAGCAAGTTATGATGCGATGATCATGGCACGATAATGTAAATAATTACGGGACTTGGTGGAAAATCACCTCGCCCAGTTCCAGATCTAGTGTTCGTCGGCACGTGTCTCGAGGATGGCCGGGTAAAATTTGACGGAGACGACAGGAACGGCAGCCGGAGTGGGAGAAGAGGTCGCTGGAGCGCGGGGGGGCGGGATCCGGTCGCTCCTCGACCGGATCTGGCCGGAGTCGACGAGGGCGGCGAGGGTCGCGGGGCGGCGGAGCTTCTCCGGCGGAAGACGGGGCGCTGGCCGGCGGACGGCGGCGACCGAAGGCACGCAGGGACGGAGTTCGGCGAGGGGGCAGCGACGGAGATCCATCGCGGAGGCGCGGCGGTCGGCGGGAAGCCCAGGCGGCGGAGGAGGAGGTTGCCGGAGGGCGGAGGCGGAGGCGAGCGCCGGCCGGGCGGCGGGCGGAGGCGAGCGCCGGCCGGTGGGAGGCGCGCGTGTCGCGGGCGCGGGCGACCCCGGGCGGCGGCGGCGGCAGATCCGGGCCCCGCGGGCCTGGCGCGGGCCTCGCGGGCCGGCGGAGGCGGCGAACAGGTGGAAGGCGGCCACTGGCGCGGGGCGGCGGCGCGGGACGTCCGGCGGGCGCGGACATGTCCGGGCGTGGAGAGGGATTTCGTCCGACGGCGCGAGGAGGAGGGGAGCTAGGGTTTCATCCGGGATTTGGACGGGGATGGACACATATTAATAGATAGAGGGAGCTAGGAGAGTCCAAATGAGGTGCGGTTTTTGGCCACGCGATCGTGATCGAACGACCGAGAGCATGGAGGGGGTTAGGATGGGTTTTGGGCCACTTTGGAGGGGTGTTGGGCTGCAACAAAAGAGGGCTTTTACGCTTACCCGGTTAACCGTTGGAGTATCAAACGACCTCAAAATGGCACTAAACTTGACAGGCGGTATACTGGTGCTATACCAAGGCCGCTTGGCAAACCTCGGTCCATTCCGAGAAAGTTTAACACCCACTCACAACAATAGACAAAAGGGGGACGCCGGAGGACATAGGATTGCCGGATTGCAAAACGGACAACGGGGAAAATGCTCGGATGCATAAGACGAACACGAATGCGAAATGAGATGCACATGATGACATGATATGAAATGCACATGATGACATGGAAAAATGCAAAACGCAAGCACATGACATGGCAACAACGGCGAATGGGCGTTACAGCCGGTGAGGGCGATAACCCAGCAAAGGATTTTCTCCATCAGGGGCAGTGTTCCGGCAATAAAACCAAGTTTGGTTCCAATCTTTAGGATGGCTATGATGTTTGGCATGGGGGAAATCAACTTCTTTCCTCTTCTAAATTGAAACGCCACCAAGCTCTGTGTTGGGGCCGTCTGAGAATTCCGTACGCGGTTCAAATGAAAAAAATCCCAGAACAACTCCACAGATGGTTCTTCTTGAAGGTAGACTTCACAGAATACTTGGAAGTTGCATATATTGGACACGGAATTCGGTCCACTATCTTGTGGATGGAGTTGGAATCTTGCGAGGACATCCCGGAAATTTTTTGATCCGGGCGGGCTGAATCCCCGGTCTAAGTGTTGCATAAATACAATCACTTCTCCATCTTGAGGTTCCGGTGGGCATTCAGAGCCCGGAACTCGCCAATGAAGGACCCTTTTTGAGGCTAAAGCACCAGTGGTGACATAGCCGTTGATTTGTGTTTCCGTGATCCGGGACAGAACCCAATTGCAAGAAGAGAATTGTTTGGTCATCTCGGAAGAGAACTGAAAGGAAAAATAAAAGTCGGTTTACAATTAACGGTTTAAGTGTACAATTCAGTGTTAAACTGGAAACTTGACATACAAGGTTCAGTTGGCGGTTTAAGAGAGGGCTAATGATATATGGCGGATTGGTTATCAAAGGTTAAACCGCCCATAGGCAGAAGGGCCAGGATTCAAAAAATCTGCTAAGTGTTACAAAAACAGGTTTCACAATATTACAGTACAATTTTGGATCTACCATGGATAACTAAAGAAAATTTTCCTGAACCCTACAATGGCGTTAAGCAGGATAAGGAAGGTTGTATGCTCTACAGAAGAAAGGGAAGATCTAATAGTATTAAAAACGGATGCAGAGTAACTACCGCACAAGATTTACACAGATATTGGATCAAAATAATCACGACTGAAGGAAAAGCGAAGAGTTGAGGAGGAAGAACGAAGAACTGTACAGATGAATGCATGAACCCTAGCATAGATCTAATGATACAGGAAGGGGGAAACTCACCGATGCAGTTCTGCTGCGGAAGGAAGCGGCGAGCTCTGGTCCGTTTCAGGTCGATGCAGCGACCTGTGTTGATGAAGCTATCAAGGGTCACAGACGGCGGCGAAGCTTCAGAGCTGGGGTGTCGCGAGGAAGAAGAAGGCACAGAAGGGGAAAAAGAGAAAAGGGCCCTCGGGTTTTATTTATAGAGGAAAGGATAAATGGCAAGTGCGAGAACCGAGGAGCCTGAAGCGGCAGAGTGGGTGCGCCTGTCGCCTCGATTTTCGGGACGACCATTATGGACGGGAATCTTTTTAATCTTTTTATACAGAGATGATGTCATGGCGGACCGTTGCTATGTCCATAAGATGATGTCACGACGGTTTAACAAGATTTACAGGAGAAGACAATCTGGCGGTTTATGAAAGTACAAGAGGACGTTTACAATATATCTTTGAAGTTGTTGAAGATTGACATGAACAGGTTCAAATCAAACTGGGGCCTAATGTTGGGGATATAGCTACTAAGTGTAAACCGGCCAGGAGGGTCCGGTTCACCCTCGACTATGCTAAAGCCCATGAAGATCCAGAAGATGGCGAAGTTATTAAATGAAGATTAGAGGCCCGAAGCCCAAAGGCGGATTAGGGCCCATAGTGGTAAACCGCCATGACTATGTAACTTGTAATATAAGTTAGGGAAGGAGAGACCGAACCGGACACTTTGTATGAGTCGGCTTCGGGGCGCTATGAACCGGCCGAGCGTCAACCTGTGTATATAAAGGGACGACCCAGCGGCGGTTCAAGGACAACAGACAACAACTCAAGACTCAGGCAAGCGTATTTTCTCCCTGGTCATCGAAACCCAATCAATCCCATCACAACTAGACGTAGGCTTTTACCTTCATCGAAGGGGCCGAACTAGTATAAAACTCTCGTGTCCCTTGTCCGGTTTAACCCCTTCAAGCTAACCCATTGCGATGGCTCCATGATTAAGTCCTTTCATGAGGACATCTGACGTGTCCCTTGTCCAGTTTCCCGTCACTCTCCCTCGCACGGGCCGCACGTGGGGGCTAGGCAGGTGTGTGCGCCTTGGGCCTGCCCTCGTGCACGCACACCATGCTAAACCCCGATGCCCTGGTGCTTCGGCCTTATCCTTGCAAGGAGCCCTCTATCAAGCTCACAGGCACCAGCACCCCTCATATCTGTGCCCCCGGGCAGCGCGATGCGGTGCATTAAGTCAGAGTTAATCCACGACATGGGGCTAGCATAAGGAGGAATGAGGTGCCAGTCAGGTTTCCTTTTCCTTTAAAACAGCCCTGCAGCGGTTCCGTGGCGACTCCTGAGACCCCAAGGCACCTCCTAAGGCCTACAATCTCCAGGTTTTCAGGAAAGGGGGCCTCGTCGGGCAGCAGAAGCCAAGTCCTCGTGAGGCGGGAAGCTAGCGCACGCATATCAAGCTAAGTTATCCTATCATTGCCTACTCAGAGCACAAACATTATGGCACAACACTAAGATAGTAAGCATAGCATAAAGGGCCTAACCGCCACGGTTCATTACACGCCCCAGCGGGGTACACTATCTTTTTTCGAATTACAGGAGAAAGGAAAGGCTAAACAAAGAAGACCCGAGGGCGTGCGAATTCGGCGCCAGCGCCGCGTCCTCCAGCAGCGCCTCAAGGTGGCCCCGGCGCTCCACCAGTCCCACCATAGGCGACCTGGAGCCGTGGCCGGTCTTGAGTCCAAGTTCGGCGCCCCCGGCGCTCCACCAGTCCTCTCTAGCTTCACCAGAGCGCTGCAGCGAGATGACCAACCACCATCCTCGATCCAAGCACGACTGCGTGGAGGTCGGTCGTAGCCACCACTGCTTGAGATCTCATCTGAGGAGCTTTCGTCGCGATAAGAGGAGCGCACACCGCCAAGGCCAGGCTCACCCCCGTCGCCCTTGGCATCGCTGCCGTTTTCTGGGCAGCACCCCACGCGGCGGCCATCCTCCCTAAACACCCTCACGTAGAGGGTCACCAGGCCGTCATACTTGAAGTGGAGGGTGCACCTTTCGCTCAGGCCTCACGCGCGGGCGAACGTCTACCAGCCATGGGTCAGGACCACGCCGCCTGAGGCGGCAACCTCAGTCCCAACCCACGAGGCCCTGTTGCAGTAGTCGTCAACTTGAAGCCAGATACCATAAAGCCCCGAGGATGGAAGCTCACCGGAGAAGAAGCACAGAAGCCAGAGCAAGGTGTCGGTCAGGCTCTCCAACCACACCACGAACTCGGCGAGCACGTCCAGCGAGGAGAAGGGCGGTCGAGGAGGGCGCACAATCACGGCGCGCCTCCCTTTGTCATGGGGGCTACTCTGAAACCGATGGCCCCTACCGCGAGAAGAGATACCCAAATGGGAAGGTCCCTTCATCATCGACCAAGTCCTGACCGGCGGAGCGTACTGTCTGCGAAACGCATCAGATAACCGACTCGAGCCAAATCCATGGAATGCAGCCCGTCTCAGAAGATTCTATGCCTAGCGCCGGACTCTGAGTTCGTCTCCCTCCCCCGTCTATATTTTATACTTTAACTGTCTTTTATTTTTCTCCCCCCCTTTTTTCTCATGGGCCTTCGGTGGCTTGCCTGCGCATTGTTCGCACACACTTGACGTGCTACTCGCACTCATTATACCTGGGGGCTTCTTTAACAGAAGCTTATTTATACGGGCTTTATACCCAACACATGTGTCACACTTCCGCATGTACCTTTTATTCACCATTATATGCATCGATATGACTTAAGTTTTGGCCAAGCTGGGTTGCCTGGCTCCTGTGCTTACCCCTACGTTCCCGATTGTTCGGCTAGGAGGTAAAGGGAGCACCTCTGCGATTGTTACTGCCGGGTCAGCCGGATGTGTACCTCAGACTGGGTGAAGCCGAAAGCTAGCGTTCTTAAGGGAATATTCGGTCGGTGAATTGAAAGATGATTTCTTACCTATTTATTTATCTACCCCTAGATGATTTCCTGCTTTTCTCGCAGTCCGGACATGCACTTTAGGGCATGCCTCCCAGGGAAAGGAACCCCTAACGGAACTATTCTCCCTGGAAGATGTTTCTTACTAACCATGTAATATAACATAACTAGTTGGGCACTTGTCTGATAAAGCACTAATGACCCCTATGCCTGGTCTCCATGCATTCCCCGGTTTTTTATAACCGCGAGGGTATTCGGACACACTCCAGACTGTCGGGTCCCGAGGTTGAAGCGAAAAGGTTCGCAATGACAAACGATCTACAATCCGGCTAGAAAGCATTTTACATGTCATTTTGAATTACATAGTCAAATTGACTAATTGTATTCATCTTCAATACCATCTAATAGGCTGTCTAGTTTACAGTCCCGCTGGGAATACTTTGCGGCCAACTCTACTTGGCCGTACATTAAGCTCACAGGGATCTCCTTCCCATTGGGCCCCACGGGTCCGACCTCGGCCATGTGGTTGGGGTCAGCCTTCATGTACCGTGTCTTCACCATGGCCCAGGCCTCCCTGGCGCCTTGACGGCAGCCGATATCTTCCACAGATGGAAGCGCCGCCGTGCTCCCTGAAGCTTCTCTGCAAGCTCTCCAAGACCTTCGGGTAGGGAGACGGATGGCCATAAGGCCTGGGCGAGGCCACTCATCACCTGCCGAACTCGTTCGTGCAGTTGCAGCAGCTCAGGAAGTAGGTCACCCATGGAACCGGGCATTTCCTCTGTAGGACGACCTGTGAGCATACCTACAGACATATTCCTGTTAATTGACTTCCTCGCCGAACTCTTCTTTTCAAAACTTCGTTCAAGCACTTACTATAAATGCCATGACGAAGCCGTCGATTCTCCTTCACGGAGTCAGACAGCTGGGCCCGAACATCTTTTAGTTCCTCGCCCAGCTGGGTGTTAGCATCTTGGAGGCTATTTTTCTCCCGCCGCACCCTTGTAAGCACCTTCTTGCCGGCCTTTAGCTGGCGTAGTAGCTGCTGCCTGTCCGGATCTAGTCCAGCACCATCTGCAATATTATTGTCAGATCCAGGCACACGCCGCACTTCACAAACTACTTATCTTTTGAAAGCGTGTATTACTAGAGTGGGTCTCTGTGGCTCCCCCTGTGGCGGCTAGTGCGGCCCCAAGTTGGGCCTTGTACTCTTGAAGCTCCTGGGACAGGTGGGTATTCTTCTCCATAAGACCCTGCATAACAAATGATCCTTAAATCAGTTATTCTAACTATTTTAAGTCTCAGGGGCTACTGGCATATATAACTGTCAAAATTCCTCACCCGTATGTCTTTCACATACTGCTCCGTGGCTCTGGCTAGACCATCTTGAGCGGCACGGAGGTGCGCATCTCCCGAATTAAAGGCATTTAACGCCTCCGGGGAGAAGCACGCGTCACGAAGAACTGTCCGGCAGCGCCTGTGATTCATGGCGCTCTCCACCTCAGATCTGGTGGCAGACAACCTGTCGGCGTCCTCCGTTGGAGGAGCACCCGACGTGCGCCTTGCGTTTGCCTCCCCCTCCGGGCCTGGCGTTGGAGCCTGGCTGGGGGAGGCTTGATTGGCAATCTCTCCGGACACAGTCCGGCGAGCGCTCTTTCTCCTGAAAAAACCACGAGCGTTAATATGCCTTCCAGGAATATTTCCTGGAAACATGGTGGCGCGCCATACCGTTGCGGCGACGTCTCGATCCGCGCCGCACTTCTTTTCCGCCTGCTGGGCCGAGCTACCCCTTGTTGGCCAGCCGCCGCGGGTTTGGCTTCCCGCCTCGAAGGCACCTCCTGCGGAACACCATTGGTATACGGTGGTCAGAGATGAGCATGGATGAGTAATGGTATCAAGACTCCGGTCACAGTCACCTGGGAAACCGGAGATATTCCGGGGTAGTCGGGCGTAATGGCAACCAAAGCATTGTCGATGCTGAGTTGGTGGAACACCCCATCGGTCAACTCCACCTTTATGTCCGGATCCTCTTCGGAGGTCGGATCGAGGGATCGTTCCGGATCCTCGGGTTGTGGAGCCAGGCTGTGTATATCCTCTACGGCCCGGCGCAGTTCCTGCGTCGAAATCACAAAGTGAGACACTTAACATTGGGAATATGGATCGAATAGACAAACGTCCGCTTACCCAGCTCCGAGGGTTGTTCATGGAAAATCCATTCAATGGACTAGCACGGAGGAAGTCCTCCTTCTCCCCTTTGTACAGGCCGGACAGGATCTTCACCAGATCGGCGACCAATCCCGGCCCCTTGCGGCCATGACGGGTGGCACCATCCTCCCCATTGAAATCCCACATGGGGTGGCCCCTATACTGGAGCGGCTGCACCCCTTGCATAATGCATGTGGCCATGACCCCAATCATGGTCAATCCAGAATGAGCCAATAACCTTATCCGGCCCATCAGATATTGGACGTCCCTATCATTCTCCCGTTGAGGGCTCCGCGGGCGCCAACTCAGGAGTTTCTTCAAAGGAGCGTTGCTGAACTCCGGGAGGCCGATCCGAACTGGGTCCGATAGCAGGGCGTCTTCCATATAAAACCATTCCAAAGGCCAGTCTTCGGATGCCTTCTTCGGGGTTCCGGATAGATATCCGGTCCCGGCGATGCGCCATAGTTCGGCTCCGCCCACTTGATATATCGACCCCTCATGAGAATGGGGTACGAGGCAGAATAATCTCTTCCACAGCGCAAAATTGGCCTCGACGCCCAAGAACAGCTCGCAAAGGGCCATGAAGCCCGCGATGTGCAGGATGGAGGCAGGCGTAAGGTAGTGAAGCTGGAGCCCATAGAACTCCAGGAGCCCCCGGATAAACGGATGTATGGGAAATCCGAGTCCTCTTATTAGATAAGGGACGAAGCATACCCGCTCTCCTTTGGAGGGATTGGGGACGCTCTCCACCTGCTTCCCACCCTTGTAGGTGGCAAGTCCGGCTCGAACCGGAACCATGAAGGCTGGGGGAAGAAATCCCTCTGCTTGAAGCGTCACTAGCTCACTATGCAGGACCGAGCATCTCCCCCAATCTCCTGGCTGAGGGCTGGGAGCGCGAGAGGAGGAGCCGTGTCGACTGTCCATGATCGGATGGAGTTTTGGTCAGAAGCGCTCCGATGAATACTCGCATAAGGAGGATGGTGTGATTCGGATCTAGATCCTCGCCTCCCTTTATAGGAAGCTCATTCGTGTAGCTAGGGGGTAGAATGTAAAAATACCCTGGCTTTTCGCATTTGTACGACACGTGGAAGATGGACATTATTGGACATGGAAGCCAAGGAGCACAGCATTTATAAGAAGCTGGACACCATTTGGTGAGTACATGGAATTTGGAGAAGAACCCGCCTTGCAATGCCGAAGAAAATATGCGCGCCGGACTCATCGTCATTGAAGCCTGGTTCGGGGGCTACTGAGGGAGTCCTGGACTAGGGGGCGTCCGGATAGCTGAACTATCATCATTGGCCGGACTCCAAGACTATGAAGATACAAGATTGAAGACTTCGTCCCGTGTCCGGATGGGACTTTCCTTGGCGTGGAAGGCAGGCTTGGCGATATGGATATGTAGATCTCCTACCATTGTAACCGACTCTATGTAACCCTAGCCCTCTCCGATGTCTATATAAATTGGAGGGTTTTAGTCTGTAGGACGAACAACAATCATACCATAGGCTAGCTTCTAGGGTTTAGCCTCCTTGATCTCGTGGTAGATCTACTCTTGTACTACCCATATCATCAATATTAATCAAGCAGGATTAGGTTTTTACCTCCACCGGGAGGGCCTGAACCTGGGTAAAAACATCATGTCCCTTGTCTCCTGTTACCATCCGCCTAGACGCACTATTCGGGACCCCCTACCCGAGATCCGCCGGTTTTGACACCGACAGAGAGCGTGTAGCGAAATATTCTCCTAGTCTTGCCAGCCACCATGCTCATGGGCGAGGGAGGGACGCTCCTGTCTTTGCGTGTATGACAGGTGGGTCCGACAGGTGTGTGGCCAACCTATCATACAGCCAAAGGCAGGTGCAGTTAAGTCCGCGGGGGAGAGGATAATCAAACTTCTCGTTGATGTACGAGTTGACGCGACACATTAAAGCACTGCACTCAATATATTTCAATAATTGCATTTACCAATGCATTAATTACAACGCATGCGTGCATGCCGTGACTCTTCTTTTGATAGTACTTGCATGTGTTGATTTAATGCGCCCTGAAGTAGTACTCCCTCCATTCCTAAATTATATGTCTTTGTAGGGATTCCATTATTAATTACATACGGATGTATATCGATGCATTTTAAGTGTGGATTCATTCATTTTGCTCCGTATGTAGTCCACCTAGTGAAATCTCTATAAAGACTTACTCCCTCCGTTCGGAATTAGGCTGCTCATAGTGGGGAGTAACTTAGACTAGTAACATGCATACGTTACTATTCTATGTTACTACCTCTATAGTGCATAGTATCATAGATTAGTATCATAGATGGTCCCATTTATTGCCATGCATGACACATAGTAGCATCACATTTATTATGTTACGATATCTACCTATGTTACTATAAATATATCTCTCTTCTTTAATTGCCTGCCACATAAGCATGTTTGCGAGTCCCAAGTGCATGATACTACTTATGTTACTCCCACTTTGGCCAGCCTTACTTGTCGTGAAAATGGATGTATCTAGACGTATTTTAGTTCTAGATACATCCATTTCCGAGACAAGTAATTCCAAACGGAGGGAGTACATTTAGGAATAGATGGAGTATAAAATATGTGACGCTAAGCTTTGTAATACCCCGGCCCAAGTCGAGAGATGGTTGTGCACGAGGAGGGCGAGATCATGCAGACCGAACAGGAACAGGACCCGACGATGGAGCTCTCTAAGGTCTCGATGGACCTCACCGTGCTCCACTGCCCCTTGTGCCTCTGCCCCTTGACGCCTCTAGTGTATGTGGTTTGAATACACCTCGTCCGTTCGGCTGATTGAGCAAGGTGCAGGTTTCTTGATTGATGTGTTGTTGGATTGATTTCTGCAGTGCAAGGGAGGGCACCTGGCCTGCGCGGACTGCCCCGTCGAGCGCCTCGGGAACCAGCGGCAGTGCCAGAAGAGCGAGCGCGGCGGTGTCTTCGACGTGTGGAACACGGCGGTGGACTCCGTCCTTTCGTCAGTGAGGGTGGAGTGCCCGCACGAAGGCTGTGGGCTCTACGTCACTTACCACAAGCTCGCCGATCATTAGAGCGTGTGTCCGCTCGCACCCTACAAATGCCCCATGCCCGTCTGCGGCTACGAAGGTCCACCGGCGGCGCTCTACCACCACATCAGCACAGCGCGTCCCATGCTCGTGCACATGATCCAGTACAACAAGGTGCTCCAGCTACAAGTGCCACTGTCGGAGCCACGGCTCTTGCTGTTCGCGAAGGAGGACCGCCGTGCGTTTTTCTTGGTCGGCGGCGTGCTCGACATTGGCGCGCCTATCGCTGTGTCGGTCGTCTGCATCAGAGCGGGGGCGTCCCCACTACCGCAGTACTTGGCCAAGCCGTGGGCGAACGGCCCGCCGGGGGAGCCCAAAGGCACGACCGACACCGTCAAGGTGGAAATGGAGGTGACAAGCAGCAAGGATCCCGGCGACATCGACGTGCAGGAGCTGACCTTCTTGACAGTTCCGCCCAAGCTGCTGGCCGGGGCTAAGCTTGTGTCCCTCCACATTCAGATTGACAAGCTCACGTCCTAAATGTATTGACAGTGCCTTCTGTTTATCTTAGTAATATGCTAATATAGGGATTACCTTGGTCTACTTTAGCTTAAGAAATGGTGGGTTTTGGTGGCGCTGCAGCAATTACTTCGACATCAGATCAGTAATTTCCAATAGTCGAATGGATATTTTGTGTTTGTTGGATATAAAGTTCCTTTGGGTAAGAAGTACTACTTGTCATCAAAATGGATAAAAGGAGATGTATGTAGACGTATTTTACTTCTATATACACCCCTTTTTACCCATTTTGATGACAATCACTCCCTCCGTTCCACAATACATGCCTTCCATTTGTCAAAATATAGATGTATCTAGACATGTTTTAGTATATAGGTACATCCATGATAGAGCCAATCGGATGGTTGAGAACACTACAATTCGTAGCTACAGATGCAGGCGTGACTCCCAGATGTAGAGGCCGGGGGTCATCATCCTCCTTTTCGAGAAAAAACAGATGCGTGTGTGAAAGGACTAGTGCGTGCGTGCACCTCTTCTCTTCCTGTATAATGTACTACTAAACTCAGAGTACAAGTTTTTGTGGGTGGCAGGATGGTGCGTGCGAGAAGTCCCGAGAGATAGGTTTAATGCATCTGAAAAAAGGACTAGCCTAGAGCTCGCCACGTGGCTATTCCTGTCGAACGCTCCATTAACCGTAAGATATGTATACGATGGTGCCAGTTATTGCACGTACACAGCAGTACTCCCTCCTTTCCGGTTTATGGTGAGTGGTGAAATATTTTTTGTAGTTTGCAAAAGCACCTAATTAATGCTCTTGTTTTTCTCAAAAAATTATGTTTATCAATGCATTAATTGCAATGCATGCATGCATAAAGTACATGCATTGGTCAATTTTCTCTTAATACTTGCATGCAATGATTTAATGCACCTTGGAATCTAAACATGTGTTGGGGAACAACCAAATTGAGCCTTATAAAATGGAAAAACTAAAATTTTGAGATAAGCCCTATAAAACCGGAAAGGAGGGACTAGAAAAAGAAGTACTCCATCCCGGAATAGTGTCGCACTTCGAAACTAGAACCGTCAATAAATTTTGAGCTTGCGTCTCGTCACATTCCAAATTACTCCACGCTATATTGAATTGCAAACCTGTTCACACTGATCACAACTTAAACGGTTTCCCACTTAGGAGCGTATTAGTACCACGCTAGTATATTGAATTCCAAACCTGTTCACACCGAACACAACCTAAATGGTTTCCCACCTAGGAGCGTATTAGTACTCGGTTATAAATACTAGTATGCCAAGATGACTGCACATTCCTTCTCAACTCCTCATCCACAAAAACAAACAAGTCATTCAGCATCCTTCCCTTGTGTCTGCCATGGCCAGTGTGAGTTCTGGGTCAAGAGATTGCCACCAGGGAGAGGCGAGCATGGATGCGGAAGCACGAGAGATGTCCCGCCTTGCTGCGAGAGCAGCCGACATGTCCTGCTGCATGGAAGTAGCAGCACAGAGGTCCCGCCGCGCCGTTGAAGCAGCACGGAGGTCCCGCCGCGCCGTTGATGCAGCAGACTGGTCCGGCTGCATCGCGGAAGCAGCAGATATGTCCCGCCGCACCACGAATGCAGCAGAGATGTCCCGCTGCGCCGCGGCGGCCTGGGAAAATTTCTTGCGAGCAGGCGATGACTATTACAGGCGCATGCATGCAATCATCCATAGCCAGATGGATCAGATCTCTGGCTTGGCGAGGTTGCAGGATGACGTGAAAGCCTCGTTTGAACAGGCTACCAGCGTCATCCGACAACTAAGGGAGGGCAATGAGAGGCTCCGGGCCGAGTGTGACCTGCTGAGGGAGAAGATCATCTGAAGTGCAGACCAGCAGGAGGAGACCAGTGCCTTGTTAAAGAGGACCGGCATCATCGTCAAGAAACTGATGGACGAGAATGACATGCTCTGCAACGAGTGTCAAAGGCTGGTGGAGGAATCCGTGGATGTTCTCAAGCAGCGTCTTCAAGACACGAAAGAGCTCATCGCCGCTCACCGCAGAGACTAGTTCCCGTGGCCTGCAGCAACGCATGAAGAGAGTAGAGATCAGCGAGCCAGATCCTTGTCTTCCTTCTTCTTTTGCCCTTGTGTATTTCGGGCGTAGCCGCATGTGGCTTTTTTAATTATCTTTCTAATTATGTAAGACAATTAATCATCCTTATCTTTTTGTGGAAGATCAATGTTGCGAAGCTGGAATGAAGAAAACTCTTGTTGTGGCGACCCTGGCATTGCTGTTCTTCTAGTTGCTGCTGGGCTTCCTTCAGTTTCCTGGTTTCTTTTGATGTAATAATCGGTTTAGGACGTAGATTGTGTCGTCGGTTGTGAAATGTTGGGTTCTAGCGCGGATGTTTGGCCTTTGTTGGCCTCTTGGGATGTTGCGATTTCAATTTGGTACTTTTAGTCCTTCGTGTTAGGCTGGAGTTGTGCCGAACTTCTTGTGAATTGTGGTGGTTTTCAGAAATGAAAATCGGAAGGGGCAAGCCCTTCTTTAATCAAAAAAATCGTCCTTATATATTCATCAGTCTTGCTATAAGTCATAGTAGATGCTATATAGGTCCGTTGGATCTTACATCAAGATCCGTGCTGTCAGATTTTCTTTTTTCTCTCTTAAATCTCAGTCGAGTGAGACATAGCCACGCCATTAAACAGAGGCTCGGGCGCCATTAATGGAGACCTTGGGAGAGAGGTGGACGGCAGAAGGAGGTCAAAGGGCTCTCCTCCCGATAAGCACGCGCAGGGGTGTGATCGCATGCCTCTCGTACTCAAATAGCTACCCTGCACGGCGCCTCCTAGCTAATAAAAAATGGGGACGCGTGGCGGCACGTAAATGGTACTAGTAAGTAGAACGCCCACAGTTTCAATAATACTTGTGTTTCCGATGGTAACGTGACAGCACTTGTTCCAAAATGACTATGTTGATTGTTAATGTGTGCGCCTTCGCAAATCGGACTGCAAATTTACCACAGCATGTTGGTGCCATGTCATGGCACCAAGCCAAGTTTCATTATTTTCATGTGTGTTTTGGATTTACAGGAATTAAAGAACTAAGTTTCTCAATGTTTCCAACCCAGCCACGACGCCCAGAATTTTGAATTTCATTCCCATT
This sequence comes from Triticum dicoccoides, assembly GCF_002162155.2. Classification (NCBI taxonomy): domain Eukaryota; kingdom Viridiplantae; phylum Streptophyta; class Magnoliopsida; order Poales; family Poaceae; genus Triticum; species Triticum dicoccoides. Next base: position 173,296,546 of record NC_041383.1, read on the forward strand.
TCTTGCATGGAACCTAGAAATTTACCCGAGGACACACATGTGATTTTTCAACCAACTTTGGTGCACTAGAACATGTGCTTGTATTTCAAATTTCAATTATGCACACAAAGGTGACACGTTCCCTCCCAGAACCACGAGCCTTCTTGAGAGAAGCTCCGGTTTGCAAGAAGCTTATACCAAAATTTGTTCCTATTCGGCCAATTTTTTTACCACGGCATGGTACTACCATGACATGAGACCATGCCAAGTTTCATGATTTTAAAACCAAGTTTCTCAATGTTCTTGACCGAGCCACGATGCCCAGATGTTTGAATCTTATTCTCATTTTTTGCATGGGAGTAGAAATTCACCCGAGGACACAAATGTGATTTTCAACCAACTTTGGTGCACGGGAGCACGTGCTTGTAGTTCAAATTTGAATTATGCACATTAAATGACCGAAAACTCAATTAATGTGTAAATAAGGCCAAACGAAGCCGGAATAATTCCAAATTTTAACAGGGCACTCATGTAGTTTTATGTTGCCTTTGTAAATAAACTCAAGGGGGAGAACATATATCGTTTCGCACTCAAAGGTAACACGTTCCCTCTCAGAACCACGAGCCTTCTTGAGAGAAGCTTCGGTTTGCAAGAAGCTTATACCAAAATATGTTCCTATTCGGCCATTTTTTTACCACAACATGGTAGTACCATGACATGACATCCATGCCAAGTTTCATGATTTTCAGACATGTTTTGGATTTACAAGAATTTTAAAACCAAGTTTCTCAATGTTCTCGGCCGAGCCACGATGCCCAGATGTTTTAATTTTATTCTCATTTCTTGCATGGGACCTAGAAATTCACCCGAGGACACAAATGTGATTTTTCAACCAACTTTGGTGCACGAGAGCATATGCTTGTAGTTCGACTTATGCATACTAAATGACCAGAAACTCAATTAATGTATAAAAAACGACAAACGAACCCGGAATAATTCCAAAATTTAACATGGCACTAGTGTAGTTCTATGTTGCCTTTGTTAAGAAACTCAAGGGCGGGGGGTGGCACGTTCGCTCTTAGAACCACGAGCTTCCAAATAGGCCCAATTTTTTACCACAACATGTTAGTGCCATGACATGACACCATGCCAAGTTTCATGATTTCCAGCCGAGTTTTGGATTTACATGAATTTAAAATCTAAGTTTCTCGATGTTCTTGGCAGAGTCATGACGCCCAGATGTTTGAATTTCATTCTCATTTCTTCCATGGGACCTAGAAATTCAACCAAGGACACACATGTGATTTTTCAACCCACTTTGGTGCACCGGAGCATGTGCATGCAATTCATATTTAGATTGTGCACATTAAAAGTCCAGAAACTCAATTAATGTATAAAAAGGCCAAATGAACCCAAAATAATTCCAAAATTTAATAGGGCACTCATATAGTTCTATGTTGCCTCTGTAAATTAAATCAGGGGGGAGGCAGCGTATATCGTTTCGCACACAAAGGTGACACATTCCCTCTCAGAACCACGAGGCTTGTTGAGAGAATCTCCGGTTTTGCAAGAGGCTTATACCAAAACTTGTCCCAATTCAGCCAAAAATTATATGTATGAAAACAAGGTTTAGATTATCCCGAACATCTCGCTACCTTGACCAATAATGTACTATGATTTGAATTCAACATAAAATGGATACAGATATTTGAATTGGAGAGCGTACGGTACATGTAGTTCATAGTGAAATATGATTACTGCTATATGCATGTCTTTTTGTTATCAAGATAATATTTAAATTATTGTATAACTTGACAACCATCATATTCAAATAAGGAAAATTGATTCAAATTTAGTCCATATGGTAGACGACAATATATATGTTCACATGGTGGAGTAAAATGTTAATATATGATGGAAGATCAAAATGTATGACTACATCAATTATAAACCGCAAGGTCACCTAATGATATATTCGAATTTAACATAACGTGGATTCAAAAATTGAAATTTGAGATCATGGCATCTGTAATCATATAAAAAGGGACATTACTCTTTCTTTGGTGGGAATTGATTTGTTTTTTGTTGTTGTTGAGGGAAGTGCGAATCGATTTGGTACTGTGCAGGGTAATACATGTTCTCCCAATTTTTTTTTACATTTTTCTTGTAGTTTTTTCAATGGCATCTATAGCAATATAGTAAAAGGGGACATGACTCTCTTGTGTCTTGTATGATTTTTTTTACACGTTAAGTTTGTTCTGCCGAACAAGGAATCCGCACCTTGTTATCCCGAAATTTTCAAGCTCGAATATCTTTTGTCTCACCTGCTTTGAAACTCCCGCTTCTTCAACCCGCGTCGCGCCTTGTTATCCCAAAATTTGGACGCGCGCGAGAACTCCCTCCTCATCCGAAATCGCTCCCGCAGCCCAGACACGCGAAATCCCCCTTCTACCCCTCAGTCGGAAATGAAGCTCCACGCCGCGGTGTCAAAACCGGTGGGGGTACGCTAGTAAATTACCCTACATTTTGGACAAGCGCGTACCTAAGCTTGGCTCCTCCTCCCCCTTCGCCTCCCCCATTCGTACACCGAGGCCGCCAAAACCCGCGAAACACCATGCTCCTCCGTTGGCCTCCCGACCGCCGCCTAGCCGGAGACTCTTCCCCGACTACGTTGTCCACCGCAACAGCTCGCCGTCCCTCATCCACCGCACCGGATGAGGATCCATTGTCGATCTCGTCGTCCTGCTCGGCGCCACCAACGAGGCTCTGCACTCACCGCTGCATTTTATCTTTTATTCGATCTCACGGGGCTGCCGGTGCTCGATGCCGAGCAGAGCTGGCGTCTCCATCGACGGTGCCGTCGCCGGCCACATCATCCATGGCGTCTCTCCCCCATGTTGTTGCTTCCTCAGCGGCGACTTCCACAACGGCACTAGCTGCAGCTGCTCTGGCTCTCGCTCGCGCTGCGGCTCTGTTCTTGTTGTCGGTCGTGCTGCTGCACTAGTCCTGCTTTCGTTCGTGCTGCTGCTCTGCTCTTGCTCTTGCTTGCACTGCTGCTGCTGCTGCACGACCTCCGGGAGCTACAGGAGTTGCTGCTTTAGCACTCGCTCGCGGTGCTACTCCACGACTTGCTCTCTGCTAGTGCGTTCCCTGCTCGAGCGTCTGCTGATTTAGATCACTAGTTCTCTGCTACTAGTGCTTGAACGCCCTAAACATCTATTGCAATGCTCTATTACTAGTTCAATCAGTTTCGACAGTAAAATTCAGTTTCGACTGTGAAGTTCATTTTCTTCAGTTAAGTTCAGAGTGAACAGTACTTACAGCATCTGTCAGAGTGGCCGTGGCGCGGCTGATGCATTTTACATCTAGCACTTTTTGGTGATGTATTTTACATCATCTATTGCAGATGATATTAGGGTCCCACTTCAGATTAAAGTTGTCTGTCTTGTCATGCTTCAGCCTCGTCGCCGCACACCTTAGCGGAGCTGCTCCAACAACGAAACCGTCCATCACAGCGGAGCAGTACCCTCGGCGCCATTTCCAGAGGCCTCGGATCTTCTTCCCCGCCTCCGACAGTCACACCAGCATCATCACCATCCTCCACGTCCAACCCAATGATGCTGAGGTCCACAAGGCTATGCCAAAGAGGTTGTACACTCGTCGCATCACTTTGTTTCTCCATTCCACTGTTCTTCCAATTCATGTGAGCCAAACACCCAGGTTGACTGAAATCCTATGTTTCCAAATGCTCTGTTTTGCACGTGCATTCCTATCCTATTCCTGTGTTTTTCCTATCCCTACGTTTATAGAATCCTCCAATTCTAAGGAGCCCTTACAGATTTACTTCATTTTCAGATTGGCGTCAACGAAAACTCTGTGTGTTATGTCCTGCTCCTACCGTGCCGTCATCCACCCCACCTGAGGTGCACCATCGACAGAAGCGTTCACTGCCGCAGAGATCCCCCTGCAGACTTTCTTTCGCTGCCTCAGATCATCTTCCCCGTTGCCGGCAGCCACGCCAACTGCATTACCATCATCGACTGAGCAGATGAACCTGAGGACTAGACAGTTCCGGAAGAGAGGTCGCAGTCTATCGTGTTTGCTTACATTATACATCGGTTATTATTACCTGCTACTTTATCGTTCAATCTTGAGTTTTGAATTGCCCATGGGTCTCATATCGGGCCAGCAACGAATAGTATCTATCTACTATCTGGTTCATCTGGGGTCTTCTATGTGGTTCATGTTGGGTGGGCAACAAACAATAGATGATCCATTGTCTATCTTTTTAAACTGAATCTATAATCTACCTGCTATCATTAGTTTTGGATCCATCCACTCGTTTGCTACCGTCAGTCTTGATTTTTGCATGCACCCCTTAGGCCTTACAAAATCTAACTTTTTTTATTATGCATGTCAGATATTGTACACAATCGTACTGAACATGTAGAGAAAAAGAGAAGACTGTTGCGTGCAAGTATAATGTCATGCACACGCTGCTCCATGGTGGGCTAAGTGCCCCCCCCCCCCTCTCCTGCATTTCCGGATTGTATTCCAGAGGAAGATACCTGTTCATATGGAGATTCAGAAGGAGCCGACCATGCCTGTTTACCACCTGAGGTGTTTGCTCTAACCTGGCATGCTGATGTTGGTCATATCATGCATATGGCGCCTTGCATTGCTTACATTATACATCTTATATGTCATCAGCTTAGTTTAGATTTGCTTTGTGTGAATGCCACCTATTTGGTTTCTATATCATACTCCCACCATTCCTAAATATTTGTCTTTTTAGAGATTTCAACAAGTGACTGCATACGGAACAAAATGAGTGAATCTACACTCTAAAATATGTCTATATACATCCGTATGTGGTAGTCCATTTGAAATCTCTAAAAAGACAAATATTTAGGAACGGAGGGAGTATATGGGAATTATGCAATGCCATCTTCTTTAGCCAGACATCATATACGTGAATCATGCAATGCCATCCTGTTTAGCTAGTAATCGTATATGTGAATTGTATCATGCCATATTTTTTTCCATAATGTATTCCATTTGTCAACGATGTTTATACATTCATCTACTCTTCCTGTGCATCAGCCATTTGAGTCGGTCATGGGAAAATCCTGTTTAGCTACCTGTCGATGCAGATTTCTTGCTGGTTACACATAGCTCCTCAGAGGAGGATTCAGAGAGAGATGACCAGTCGTATCCCCCCCCCCCCGAGGTGCATGCTCTAACTTGGCTGGGTTATATTGCTCATATCATGCATATGGTGTCTTGCATTGCCATGCCATCTGCTTAGATTAGACATGCTTTGTGTGAATGCCTCTTGTTTGCTTTCTATATTAGATATGTGAATTATGCAATGCCATGTTTTTCAGCCAGTTATCATATATGTGAATTATGCACCGCCATGGAGCCAGGCGTCATATATGTGAATTATCTCATGCCATCTTTTTTTCATTACGTATTCCATTTGTCGACAATCTGTGTATATTGAACTACTCTTCATGTGTATCAGCCATTTGAGCCGGTTATGGAAAAATCTGGAGTGAAAACAAGGTCTTCAGAGCAGGCAATGGTACCTGTTGAAGCATATATCTCGATGGTTACAGGGAGCTCCTCAGAGGAGGATTCAGAGACAGATGACCAGTCCTATATCCCACCTGAGGTGTATGCTCTAAGTTGCAATGTTTATATTTCTCATATGATGCATATGGTGTCTTGCATTGCTTAGTTTAGACATCATATGCACAATATTGAATTCTATCTGCTTAGTTTAGAGATCATACATGTGAGTGCCAGCTGCTTAGTATATGAATCAATTATGTCAATTATATCATGCCATCATGTATACTTAGACAACATGTATGTGAATTATTTCATCCCAACCTATTTTAGAAAGACATCATATAGTTTTGTCATGTCATCCTGTTTAGGTACTCATCATATGTTGAATTATGCCATTATATCATGTTAAGTTATCCATCATATATCCGAAACTGTGTCATGCTATCCTGTTTAGTTAGGCATCATATATGTGAAATTGTATCATGCTGTCCTGTTTGGTTAGACAACCTATATGTGAATTACCACATCTGTCTATCATACAATGTCTGTACATTCAATTTCTTTTCTTGTTTATAACAATTTGAATTGGAGGGGGTGATGGCAGTATCTAAGGGAGCAAAAACCCGTTCTTCACAAAAGACAGTGCTACCCGTCGATGCAGATAGAACCATGGTTGTACTGGCCCACAAACTAGCCCCACCACACATAATCGAGACTCTTCCAGATTGCACACTTACTCCGTTGGGTAGAGAACCAGCTACAACCCATCTAACCGCAACCCCAGCGGATAGTAACCCACTTATAGTTGACAAAGCACCATGTCCACCATAGAGTACCCCCACACGAGCAGTTTGTAAAGCTACTGTAGTGTCCAAAGCACGAAGACCACCACAGCTAACCCAAACTCCACGTTTAAAGCAGAAGAGCAACTGTTCTCAGGTCAGATTCCGTAGCTATGGTCCATACTCCTTTGCTGTTGCATCACTGTATTTACTCATACCAACTACTTCCGAATTTGAAGGATCCAATTGAAACTCCAATGGTGCAACATGTATGTTTTAAACCTATTTCTTTAACTGGATTACTATTCTAACTTCTTGCTCTATGTTGATTTCAGTTTAAGTTGTATAAACAGTTATGTTCTCATGTGATGCACATTACAAGTGCTGCCAATGATGTGTAGTTTCTCACACTTATATTCTATCTATGCTGTTGTGTCTTAAAAATATATGAGTTGAACTGTGTCTCTATCTTCATTAGGGAACATAAACTAGAATGATATGGACAATATAGTGACCATAGTACATAGATATATGTTTGTTTCATGCTGTTATCCTGTCCACCTTACTACTGAACCGGTTTACCAAAATGAGTTTGGTATACTACAAGCTAAACCTATGATGTGTCTGCTTGTTTCTCTTGTAGTATGCAAACAGAATATTGGAGAAGAGCACCCCACTATGCAATGGTAGAGAAAGTAATGCAGATAAGGTTCAAGAGAGTGAGACAACCCTGTTGGTCTCCAAGAAAGGTGATAAAAACGATCTTGTAGACAGTGAGAAAACCCCACAGTCCTGCGTTGATGTAGTGTTCAAGTTACTGGCCAGTACCACTGGCACAAGCTCTTCGAACTCGCTACCTGAATCACTTCAGCTTCTTCAGTCTCAGCTACAAGCTGAAAGGCATCAGTCAGCTGTGCTACGGCAAGAAGCCGAAGGACTGAGGAAGTCCCTGCAGAATTCAGATGCGTACTTTCTTGTGCAACAGCAAGCGCTGGAGGATTTAAGCGGCAAACAAGAGAGATTTAATAAGCTTGCTAAGCATCTTGCCAGCATTATGGGTACCCATGATATTGTTTCTTGAAATCTTTTGAAGTGGTTTCAGTTCTGGACTTGTTTTGCTGCGGCGTTTATATGCTGCTATGTTCCCTATATTTGCACTGGTGGTGAACATTGATGCCAAGTGGATGTAATATGTGTAATAGCTGTGATAGCCTAGCATAAGTTGCTTGCTTATTTATTTCCTTGTTGTCTTGTTTATTTGTTTGCTTGTAGTCAGTGCAGTTCCTTTTCTGCGGTTTGCTAGTGGCTGCAATAACCTATTTTTTAAAACTAGGCCACAATAACCATGGGCTAATATTTACTGTAGTGACACTGGGCCTCCTACGGGCCGTAGAAATAGTGGGCCTTCTACGGGTCGTAGAAATAGTAGGCCTTCTACGGGCCGTAGAAACATTGGGCCTTCTACGGGCCGTATCATCAATGGGCGTTATACGGGCTATGCTCGATTGGCCAAACATGAGCCAATAATAGGCCGCATTATGGCTGTAAATGGGCTAGAGTTGGAATCGTCCGTTCATGTGCCAACCATAACGGGCCATCGTTAATAGGCTATATTTGATGCCGCTATGAAAACGGCCCAATGTATTAATGGACCACAAGCGGGCCGACTATAACCACGGGCTGAATTTGGCCCACAAGCAGAAAATGACAGTAACGGGTCGTAAGTAAACGAATGCTCGAAATGAGCCCAAGAATAAATGGGCTCTGAGAAGGCCGAAAGATAACATGGGCTGGAAACGGCCCAACTGAATAATGGATCATTAATGGGTATAAAGTGATACACTGTTCATTACGGGCCAGTTTCACCATGGGCCGTTAATGGGTCTAAAGTGATACACTGTTCATTGCGGGCCAGTTTCACCACGGACCGTTAATAGGCAAGAGTTACATAGGGCCTCATATGGGCCGAAAGACGTCATGGGCCATACATGGGCCAGATGTGAAAACGGGCTAGAATCATATTGGATGGCCCAGATGATGCTACAGGGCCTAATTCGGGTAGGGCGTAACGGGCCTTTGGTTAGCAGGCTGTAAATGGGCTATATGTGAACAGGCCGTTAACAGGCTTTCCATGGGCCGGCCCATCACCTTTTGACCAAGTCAAACAGGCCGGCCTTTTCACAGGAATGGGCCTCTGTTGGGTCGTGCCATGTGTCGACGTATCATAGGCGCCTTCTGTCTAATGAGTGGATGACATCTGTCCCAACAATGAGCCGACACGTGTTTCCTCCAGCCAATGACGATTTTACACGTGGAAAATCCCCATTGGTCGGGGCTGTTAACGGGTTATCGGATCCAAAACCCGACCCGATAGCTTAACGGCGTTCCGTTACGGTGGATGCCACATGTCGGTCACCCTTGACGAAAGCACTTCTGTGATGCGCGATTTATCGTCATGGAAGTGGACACTTCCGTGATGATAATTTTGGTAATGTCATGGAACACTTCTACGACAGCACAGGTATGACTATCTTGATTCTGTCATAAATTTCTTATGAATGTACATGCATGACAAAAAACGCGACCTACTGTGACAAACACGTATCATCACGGAAGTGTATTTTTTTTGTAGTGGATGGACCGCCGGAGGTTAAGGCGCATCGCTACCCCGCGAAATATTATGATGGCGTTATGAAAGGTGCTCGCCTTGTGGCCGATGAATGTACCAAGGACATAATTTTTGAGTGAATGTACCCATGTCCTTCTATAATATGAAAACGAATTCATGTGCGTGATGTAACGCTTTTGGATTTAAAATATTACCTTATGTGCTGCTGTTTAGAAAATTCTGAAAGTAGGCCAGTCGTCGGCTTCTGCCCCCACGTAACTAGTACTGGGGTGTTCGTGGAAAACCCAAACACTCACTTAGGAGGTGTTTAGTGCAGCCAACCAGGGAATCGGACTATGCGGCTTTATAACTCTCACTTAGCCATAGAAGTCTATAATTTTAAATTTCGGCAAAGCCCCTAGCAGTCGGAAGGCCGAACTTGGGGTGCTATACACGCCTAAATCAGACAAGACCGATTCCTCGCCTGAAGCAGAAAAATTCTTTAAGGATTTAGTACCTCTCGCACAGCGACCAGCTCTCACCGCATCATGACAACAGTTTTCGGCTTTCTCTACTGAGGTGCTTGTCCGGAAGAACCGGGACACAATCGCAGTAGTTCTCCCTGCGCTACCTTAGCCGATATAACAGAATGTAAGGTACCAAAACAAGGGAGCCGGGCAAACCCAACTGTTGACCCAAGACATGATTCGGAGCTGATGCATATAATGCTATAAGTTTGGGGTGCCGCACTGTCAAAAGTGTTCGAACTTTTCTTGCCGTGTTATGGGGCACAATAAGAAGCCCCTGGAAAACTGATCGTACCAGAGTGTATGGATGCAATATTAAATAAACATTCAAGGGAAAATATGAAGATAGTAATAATGAGCTTACGCTGTATATTGTTTCCCGTTGTTTATTAAATAATACGTCAAAGCATATGCGTACAATTAATGCGTTAAGCAGAAACAAATAGGACTATTTAACATGTCCTATCCAAGGGCAGGCCGCATGCGGGTATGTAAAACAGGTATAACGATCATTAACAGAGACCACCTGGGTATTCCCTTTGTGCGCAAAGCCTCTTGCCTCCTTGGTTTTCCCTCCTGTGATGAGTCCGATGATCATGTTCTTTGAAGGGGCTGCCCGAAAGTAGGGTCCTGAAAGAGAAAGAAGGTTATAAAGGTATGCGGGTCTCGTGGCGGTTGAACCACACTTTGGACCGCATCGTTGTTGTGCCTCCGCCTATGCCCATGGTATTTTGAGTGTGTAATTGTGTACGCGCGGCACAAATGCTGCCTAAATGGGGCTAGGGCGGAGGCCGGATTGCTAGTCACGCTCTTGGTGTGCCTGACGGTCCTGTTGCAGAGTACTCCGAACTAACTTGACGGTCTTCGGGGTTGTCATCACCGAATTGGCGGTCTGCTGAAGAAGGCTGCTTTGTACTTCTGCCGCGAGGGCCGCAGTGTGCTCTTCCGTACGGAGAGAGCGGTCTGTGTTTCCATTTACTGTTATAACCCCATGAGGTCCTGGCTTCTTGAGCTTAAGGTATGCATAGTGTGGTACCGCATTGAATCAAGCGAATGCGGTTCGTCCAAGCAATGCATGATAGCCACTGCGGAAAGGGACGATATCAAAGATTAGCTCCTCGCTTCGGAAGTTATCCGTAGATCCGAAGACCACTTCAGTGTTATTGAGCCCGTACAACGGGCCTCTACACCTAGAATTACACCTTTGAAGGTGGTTTTTGTGGGTTTGATCCTTGAGGGATCAATGCCCATTTTGCACACTATGTCCTGATAAAGCAGGTTCAGGCTACTGCCACCGTCCATAAGGACTCGCGTGAGGTGGAATCCGTTGATGATTGGGTCAAGGACCATTGTGGCTGAACCGCCGTGACGGATGCTGGTAGGGTGGTCCCTGTGGTCGAAAGTGATCGGACAGGATGACCGTGGGTTGAACTTTGGGGCGACTGGCTCCATCGCATAGACGTCACTTAGTGCACGCTTTCGTTCCCGTTTGGGAATGTGGGTGGCATAGATCATGTTTACCGTTTTCACCTGGGGAGGAAATTTCTTCTGTCCCCAGTGTTTGGACGCTGGGGCTCCTCGTCATAATCGCTGTGCAACCCCTTGTTTTCGGCATTCAACTTGTAGGCCTGTTTGAACACCCAACAATCTCTGTTAGTGTGATTGGCTGGCTTATCAGGGGTGCCGTGAATTTGGCACGAGCAGTCGAGTATGCGATCCAGACTGGACAATCCCGGATTGTTTCTTTTAAACGGCTTTTTCTGCTGACCGGGTTTTGAGCCGCTGAATTCGGCGTTGACTGTCGTATCTTCGGTGTTGTCGCCATTGTTCCGGCGCTTATGTCTGTTGGGCTGTGGCTTGCCGCTACTGTCACGGACATCTGAAGTGCCAGAGTTTCTTGGCGTGGTGCTACTGCAATCCAGCCAGCTGTCCTCGCCCGCGCATAAGCGGGTCATGAGTGTCGTGAGGGCTGCCATGGACTTCAGTTTTTCTTGGCTGAGGTGTCGGGCGAGCCACTCGTCGTGGATATTATGCTTAAAGGTGGCTAGCACTTCGGCGTCCGGACAGTCGACAATTTGGTTCTTTTTAGTTAGGAACCGAGTCCAGAATTTCCTGGCTGACTCTCCGAGTTGTTGGGTAATGTGAATTAGGTCATCAGCATCTGGTGGTCGCACGTAGGTGCCTTCGAAGTTGTCGAGAAACGCGTCCTCCAGGTTTTCCCAACTGCCGATGGAGTTTGCCGGCAGGCTATTCAGCTAGTGTCGGGCTGGTCCTTTGAGCTTGAGGGGAAGATACTTGATGGCGTGTAGATCATCACCGTGGGCCATGTGAATGTGGATAAGGAAATCTTCGATCCATACCGCAGGGTTTGTTGTGCCATCGTATGATTCGATGTTTACGGGTTTAAACCCTTCTAGGAATTCGTGATCCATTACTTCATCAGTGAAGCAGAGGGGGTGTGCGGCGCCTCTATGCCGGGCTATGTTACTACGCAGTTCGAATAAGTCTGGTCGGTTATGTTCGGCTCGGCCGGACTTGTTGATAGTGTATCCGGCATGACGATCATCGTCATGTGTTGGGGCACGCCCCCATAATCCGTAGATCGATCTTGGCTATCCTGCTTTGTTTTCCAATATGTCTCGCAGGTCCTGCTTATTGCCCCGGGCCGTAGTGTATTGGCGTGGGGGTGCGGGATGGTATTCGGGTTGATACACCGTTTTATCCCGGCCACGAGGTGGCCGGTCAGCCTCGTCCTGTGCTGGTAATGTGGGCTTTAGGACCTCCTGCTCGAGTTGAGGTAGCAACTTGTGCTTTGGGTAACCTTTGGTGGGGCGCTCGAGTCTGTATTCCTCAGCTGCCAGGACTTCAGTCCATCTATTTGTGAGCAGATCTTGATCAGCTTGGAGAAGCTGCTGCTTCTTTTTCAGGCTTCTTGTGGTGGCTATAAGCCGGTGCTTGAAGCGCTCCTACTCTACGGGATCCTCAGGCACGCCAAATTCATCGTCGCCGAGGCTCACCTCGTCTTCAGACGGAGGCATATAGTTGTCATCCACCAAGTATCCGTCCGTAGCCTATTCATTGGGGCTAACCTGCTCATCTTCCTATTCGCCCTGCTCGAAGGTAGGCTGATCGGGATTGTATTCATCTTCGGCACCATCTGGATTGTTTTTGTCTCCTGTGCCGGTATTGCTGCGGCGGGGCTTAGAGCGGCGCCGATGACGCCCATGCTTTGATTGCTTCCCTACGTGGTTATCCTCTATTGCCTCATCGCCATTGTTTTCTTTGGGGGTGTCCACCACGTATATATCATAAGAGGATGTGGTTGTCCAGCACCCTGTGGGCGGTGGTTCCTGTTCTTCTCCTGCATCGTCGTCCATACCATTGATGTCTTCGGAGTCGAATTCAAGCACGTTGGTTAAATCATCGACAATGGCAATGAAGTGGGTGGTGGGTGGGTAACGAATTTCTTCGTCATCTGCTTCCCACTTGAGCCGGACATAGTTCAGCCAAGAGTCTCCTGACAAAGAGATAGACTTTAATTAATTTAGTACGTCGCCGAAGGGCGAGTGCTGAAAGATATCTGCAGCAGTCAAATCTATTGCCGGAGCCCAATCGGATTCGATGGGCCTGGATCTGCGCGGCCCGCAACCTACAGTCGGACACAAGTCCAGGGGTCCGGTGACACAGGTTTCCTTAGAGGTGGAGTTTGTGTTCGGCTCTATCGCTGATGGGTATGCGGCCTCTATGGTGGGGTCCATCCACCCGTCCTCGGGCGATGCGATCTGCTCCGGATTTAGGTCCGGAGCTACTGCAGGTGCGATATCCCGAATACTGTCCAACAACAAATTTAAGTCGTGCTCCTCGTGACCGTTCGGCGCTCCTGGCGTAGGCCCGAATCCATCGAAGATCAAGTCTCCGCGGATATCGGCCATGTAATTCAAGTTTCCGAATCTGACCTGATGGCCAGGGGCGTAACTATCGATCTGCTCCAGATGGCCAAGCGAATTGGCCCGTAGTGCGAAGCCACCGAACACGAAGATCTGTCCTGGGAGAAAAGTCTCACCCTGGACCGTGTTGTTGTTGATGATTGAAGGAGCCATCAAGCCTTGCGGTGACGACACAGTGGAACTCTCAACGAAAGCACCAATGTCGGTGTCAAAACCGGCGGATCTCGGGTAGGGGGTCCCGAACTATGCGTCTAAGGCTAATGGTAACAGGAGGCAGGGGACGCGATGTTTTACCCAGGTTTGGGCCCTCTTGATGGAGGTAATACCCTACTTCCTACTAGATTGATCTTGATGATATGCGTATTACAAGAGTTGATCTACCATGAGATCGTAGAGGCTAAACCCTAGGAGCTAGCCTATGATTATGATTGTTCTTGTCCTACGGACTAAACCCTCCGGTTTATATAGACACCGGAGGAGGCTAGGGTTACACAGAGTCGGTTACAAAGAAGGAGATCTAACATCCGAATCACCAAGCTTGCCTTCCACGCAAAGGAGAGTCCCATCCGGACACGGGACGAAGTCTTGAATCTTGTATCTTCATAGTCCAACAGTCCGGCCAAAGTACATAGTCCGGCTGTCCGGATACCCCCTAATCCAGGACTCCCTCAATGCCCTTCATGTTGCTGGTGTGGCAATCCTTGAAGATTTGCACTGCATTTGGTTCATATTCTTCTTGGTCCGCATGGGCTTTCCTCTGTATTTGGAACAAGTCAATATAGATACGATAATATGGCACAAAAAAAAGAAGGAAGTAGCAACTATTTACAAGAGCCTCGTAGTGTGCAATATAGCTACGATATCCTGTTGTCTATTGGAATTTCACTTTAGAGAGGTTGGTCTTGTTCTTCAAATAGTTAGCCTGGAAGAAGATACACTTGTAAGGCACATACATAAATACAAGTTCAATATGTGGTCTGATCAAATACATATAGCCTACCCGATACTTTGGATCAGACTAGTGTTTAACTAGGGCTATCCAGTCTTCATCTGTAATATATTCCACTAGAGATGTTTGGGCGATTTCATTGTTAGCCTTGCCTTCAAAGTGAGATTTTCTAAGGTGGTATCGATACTGTCGCAGAGCAGACCGAAAAACATGAGTGCATGCTTGTTTAGTTGCATCATCTTTCGGATCCAACTTGAACCTCATCTATTGAAAAAAGAATGTGAGTCTTATTAGGAGGAAGGTACAAAGTATGGGACAGAGCAAGACAATATTACTAATTGCGATGAATAATATTACTTACGGATAAATGGTTAAGGAAGGTGTTAAACTGGGTATTGTCTTTCTCATTCCTGTACTAGATCCACATTGGGGGATACATGCATGACACCTAACGGCAACGGCTGCCTATGATACTAACTTGGGTGACTCTGTAGCATCACGTGGCCTTTTTAAACCTGCCTCAAAATGGATCTCCATTCTTCCTCCTTTAGATTTTGTTAATCTATCAAGCATTATCCCTGATGTATGTTTCCGCTTGCGCCATGGTGCTAGTTCAACAACGAATATGGAAAGTGTTAGTGTACATGAAACTGTGAGAGTACATATAAAGGAGCATGCAACTACAACTTGACTCGGTCAGGTACCGTCTTGGTGTTGATGCTCATGAGGTTCATCTGATCTTGCCAAGTCCTGTTGTGTAAGCAGTGCTTCGAAAGTAGTGTTAGGTATGAAGGTAGCTTGGGAACTGGCTAGTTCCGGAGCAAACAAACGAGTAACTCATTGAGATGCTGGTATAGTTGAAGCGGATGCTGCAGCTAGTGGAGCAGGTGATACTTTGTTTGTAGATTTAGCTGATGGACTTGGACCTTCTATTGCACTATAAGTACCGGTAGAATCTCGACGGCAGATCCTTTTCTATTTCACCCAACGAGTAACACCACTCCCTACTACATTATTTTCCTTGCTCTTTTTTGACTTTGCCATGTCAAGCCATACCCACAACACAAAAGAATAAAATCGCTCTTCAGAACTCATTCATGCATGATACAGACAAGCAATACTTTGATGTAAGACAACTGTATGAGGATGGAATATGTAAGGAAAACAGGACGGCGTGTCATATTCACAGCTACGATGTGTAAACTAAGCAGAAGGATTTTCAAGAAAATAGAAGTAATGCGAGATGGACACCATATGAAAGATGCAACTAATATTACTCTGCCAAGTTAAAAGTGTCTTGTCATAAGTGGCAATTCGAAAAATTAGAAGCAGTACAACGTCGAAATCAATGCAAGATGCAACCACTATCAAACTGCCAAGTTAAAAGCGTCCAATCATGAGTGACTGATGCGATCTACACAACAGCAGTACTTTGACATAAGAACATGGTATGATAGATAGATGTAGTGTATTCTAGACACAGAAAGCCATGTCATATGCACATGTATAACGTATAAACTCAGCAGGTGCAATTCAATCAAAATACAAGAAATACAGGCTAGACAACATATGCAACATGAAACCAATTATCACACTGTCAACTTAGAGCAAGCACCTGCGATGGTGGAGTACGGGAGATGAACTCATCATGTAGACTTGTGTGACACCCCAAAATTTTAACCTTGTTTTATTAATTAAAATTTTGCCAGGAAACTTAAACTTTCATTTTCTGGATTTCTTTTTGATTTCAGAACCTTTCTTTTCTTATTATTATGGAGTTTTTACCCCGGGTGAAAACTTTTCAATCATTAATGGACTTATTTACCCTCTTAAATAAAACAATTATTTTATCAGTGGGATTATTTCTATAATTATTTTTCCATAGCTTTATTTCTCTAAAATGGTTTTCCATAAGTTTTAGGGTCCCATTTGAACTACAACCATTTGAGAAATTTATTTAAAATTCCAACCAAAAATTGGAGATGTCATGTGATGTTTTTAAATCACTTTTATGCAAGAATATCTTCTGTTCATTGGAGATTTTGATCTCTACACCAAGTTTTCAAATCTGGTCCAGTGGGCAATTTTGCACTACAACCTAATTAAATATTTATTTAAAACTTCCACCAAAATTATGGGATGTTAATAAGAGTGTATTATTCAACTTTATGCAAAAACCCAGTGATGTCCTTTGAAAAAATTGAGTGAATCAACCTCTTTTTCATTCTGTTCTAGCATGGTGATTTGTACAGCAACCATATTTTAACTTGCCCTTTTAGCTATGATTCTTTTTCCTACTTATAGACCACCCTGCCAAACCCTTAAGTCCAGAAGAGTGGACACATTGGAGGATTTTAAGTGCATGCAATTATGCCCTTTTCTTTCTATCCAGAATTAGTTTTCTCACAAACTTGCACTATCAAGTTTCTAGTCTTGTCCAACTAACATTACCATCCTCTCTATCATCTAAAGAGACTAGGATCTGGAGATTTTGGCCACCCCAAGAGTTGCCTAAATGCACTTAGCATTATGTCGAACACCTTGAGTGCATGCACAGATTTGGCATGAACTTTAGTCTGCATTGTCAACTTGATCCCCTGACCTAACCACCATGTCCCTTGATCTCCTTACTAGCTCTAACGTAGTCATGTTATTTGCCAGCCTTGCTCAAGCACTCTAGGCTACCCTGGCATTCTGTCGAGCACGTCTCATGCGTGCTCTGGGCGCGCCCAGGGTGCGCGTTTTGCACGTGCGGGCACCGAGCCGCCGCGTCGCACGGCCGCCTCCCCGCGCCCGCTCTGTCCTCTCCCCACTCGCAGCCAGCATGCCCGCCCCCTCCCTCGCCGCAGAGCCACCCCTGGCGCCCTACAGCGCCGCCGTCAGGTCGGCCACGACGGCTAGCGACCGGCCACAGTGGGCTCCTGCCCCGGACGGCGCCGCCCGAGCCACTAGCACTCGCCAGCTGCCCCCTAGAGCATCTCAAGCCCATCCGCAAGCTTGTCCGCAAGCGCTCGTCGCCGCCACATCCCCCTGCTGCTACAGAATGGCGGTCGCCGGTGATCTTATCCACGGCCACCGTCAGAACCGACCCCGATCACCTATTTAAGGGCCCCCGAGCTCGTCCAGGTCCTCAAGCAAGCTCATACCACCTCTCTCACTCCTTCACTGATCCTCCCGTAGCAGTAGAAAGACAAGAGAAGGTCGTCTTCTTCTTCTCCGGCAACCACAGCCGTCGCCACTGTCTCGATCATTCCGGCGCCACCAGGGCCTCCCCGTCTCCACTCTCTTCACCAGAAGCTCTCTCTTCATCTCATGAATCCATCCCCCTGCTCGATTTTGATCAAGAGCTGCCAGAGGCAAGAGCCCACCCTACCCGACGGCCACCGTCCGCTGCGGAGCTCGCCGCCGGCGATTCCGTCTACCCCAGGGACCATAGCGACCACCGAAGGGACCGCCTCGACCCCCTGAGCTCGCGGATGGCCTCGGTTTCTCGAACGGTGCCGCCGTTCGCCGACGAGCATCAGCAGAGTGCCGCCTCTGTACGACCGGAGGAGACGGCGTGCACGTCGACCAGTCAAACCTAACCAGTGGGCCAGGCAGGCCCACGGTCAGTGACCCGTAACGCCCGCCACGTTGATAAGTGGAGACGGGTTCCACTAAATATGCTTTCGACGTCGCAGCCCTTCCGCACGCCGAGCGATTGGGCATGGCCCAGTAACCCTAGGCGGCTATACTATGCCCAGGGCGCGTTTCTGCTCAGCCCATCGTAGTAAGCTCTGTTTCCTTTTTCTTTTCCAGCAGATTCCAAATAATTCCACAGAAGCCATTTCACATCCGAATTCTATGATTCAAATTTCTGCCTACTCCTAAAATCATGCTCTATTTATCCGGAAAGGGTGAACATTTTTCCTAAGCCTGGTTTTTGCTGGATCTAATAAATAGACCAGTTCCTTGATTATTCTAGCTTAGTAAATCCATAGGAAAATCAGATGAACTCCAAATGACTTGATTCTTTTTATGTTATTTCTCAAATTTCATCTGGTTTATTTTTGTATTTATTTCGAAATTTTCCAAACAACTTTTATGTACTGTTTTGGAATTGTGTGGTAATTAAAATATTATGAAAATAGGAAATGGAGGGGAGACATAACTTTTAAAAGTTTTGGAGAGCACCTCACCTCTCCACACCTTGAAGGCAAGCATTCTGAACCCTGGCATAATATTTTTGTGTGTTGGTTGACACGGTTATAAGACCACCTTAATACGGAGAACTCATTATTTTATGTGGTGATACGATCATTTGCATGAATGCATATTGGAGATTTCCTTGCTGTTAGAAATGGATATACTTGTGATGGTAATCGTCCTCGTATGCCTTGCATGCATGCCAGAAAGAAACCCGAGAAAGCCTTTGCCTTGGGTAGGCGTGAGTTTGTCTCCGGTCTTCGTCAGGACGGTTATGTCCGATATGGCATAGTAGGGTATAATGAGTGGTGATCTTGTTGGTTGAAATATATTAGTATACATATCATGCAGGGAATTTATAAACCTCCTGAGTTGACCGTAGATCGAGTCTTGTTCCAGTAACCCCCATACTTGTTTTTGTACTACCACTTGTCCCTGCCGCAGGTAGGGTACGGTTTAGTAAGTTGTCAACCCCTTTCTTGGCACACACCGTACAGAGAGGCCATGGTGGAAGATACCGGCTGCATCCGGTAGGCAGGCCACCTGGTCCGGGGGCATGGGTGTTTCCGGTTGGGACCGAGAGGGGGGCACCCCTTAGAGCACGCGATATAAATTTGATCCTATGCTATTCGAGGTTGTAGCCTCCCCACTTAGAGTTTTGCTTGACAGGAGTCGTGGGTGATTCCAGACACCGGTAAGTTAAGCTGGTGTGTGCAAGTCAGGTGTGTTTTCAATTAAAAGACCGTGGACGGAATTAGTCCCGATGGACTAAAGGAATCCGTTACTCGTGGGTAAAGAGTACACCCTCTGCAGAGATTATATCTTTTCGAATAGCCGTGTCCATGGTCAAGGACTACACTCTGGGATGGGTCAAGTGTCGGTCTTAGTGTCGGTCTTCGGAGGAGGAACTGCTAAACCAGAACATGGATCATGACGTGTCACTTATGATGATTATGATTATTATTATTATGGACTAACATTTTATGTTATTTGAATTATTGAGTACACCTGGGACGGTTCTACCTCCTGGATACTCACCGTGATATTTACTTTATAAGTCCTTTATGTGGTGTCGCTCAGACGCCCGACTGTGGCATGCTTGTTATTAATTTTCTTATAAGCCCTTTCTGCGGTGTCGCTCAGACGCCCGACTGTGGCATGTTCGTTATATATTTACTTTATAAGCCTTTTATGTGGTGTCGCTCAGACGCCCGACTGAGGCATATCTTATATTATTGTCCTTTCGAGGCGTCGCTTCAGACACCCGATCAGTGCATTATATTTTTATCCTCTGATTGCATACTCATGTTTTAGATGAACAACCTGCCTACGTGCATCAGGGATTTTATTTTTTGACTGACAGTGTGATCATAGAATATTTCAGAGCATGATTATCGTTTGTTATATTATACCCGTGTTCATAATGTTTGCGAGTACATTCAAATTACTCACTGGCTTGTCCCTGGCTATTGTCTTGGCCAGATTTCTTGCGTGGAGAGGAGCATTGTGATGACAGCCCCGGAACCTACGCAATGGTGATAGCAACCTCGCAAAGATAGGAGTTATCCTGGTCAGTTGTTCCTGTGGGAAATGGAGTCCCATAGACGCTGATAATCCACAAACCTCTTCCGCCATCAACCACTAGAAACCATTTGTTGTACTCATAGGCCAGAATGGTCTTGTACTACATATTTTGTATTTTGCTTGGAATTTCTGTATCAAGTTGGTGCCTCATCAGCTAACAGTAATCCTGGGGTTGGTGAGCACAAGGGCCATTTTCTGGAAATTAATATCCCGAAAACCTGGTCCTGACTAACTTGGTATCAGAGCCAGGCTGACCATTGGCTAATCCGATCTCAGCCAGGTCAATAAACCTAGGTTAGCCAACCCACCAGACCATAACCTAACCCCAGCCAAGCTTCTCGTGTAAGATAGCCACAGAGTGACCCCGACACCTTTGGCAGTCGATGCCCAACCTATCAGCCTAGCCTGTCGATCACGTGCCAGTGACCGACCCCTAAATTGTCCCATTCGCAAGCGTGCGAAGGAAGACTCCATCCCCTTTTTCTATAAAAAGGGCACGCTAGCCTCAACACAGCACAACACAAACTCTTTCCCCAAACCGAGCTACAATGCATGGCCCTGTCGTGCACAATGAGACCACAACAACCAACCTTGGAGGTTTTGTGACTGTGCTCGCGAACCTCACTCGTCGTGCCTTTGCATTAGAAGAGCCCCCAGAATATGTTGTGTACCAAGGACCCATGAGTGGTGAAAGCCGTCAATTCTGGGCCACCGTGCACATCTATGGTAGGGGTCTATCTCCAGAACGCCCCTACCAGTTCACCGGAAGGACAACTTCCTTTGAGCCACAAGCCATGCAACTAGCTGCTCGAGAGGCTGTGGTTCAACTCTGGCACTTGTCGCCCAGAGTTAACTGCCGCTCGTTCTACTACTACACCAGCCGTGACGGGTATGGTAGACCACCCCAGGTTGCCAACGGAGATCACGAGACGGATCCTGCATTGTTGCATCTGGTGCGCTATGTAAGTGCACTAGAGGATCTTTCGATCAAATCACTCTTGATCTGATCGCAGCTCGTGGAGAACTGATATGTCGAGCCCCAGCAAGAGGAGAAGAGGAGCCCAACACCAACAACCCAGTCATGATGTTCGGACAACCGATCGAGTCCTTGAGGTCTCCCCCAGTCATCGACCAAAATACCTTGATGACCCCAGAAGCGCTTCATCGCCTTTTGGGAACACACTCCAGTGGGATTGTGGCCAACAATCCCTGAATGGTCATCATCACTACCCCGACCCTGCAGTCCCTCAACCCCCTCCAGCTAATCCCGATGGTAAAAACCGTGGAGAAGCCTCGACGTCCACGAGGCAAGCCCGCTTAGATATTAACGAGGTAGACTAAGTCGCTCGAGTAGTACCGAATCCTAGTATGTCCTCGCCCTGTAATTGTGTGATCCTGTATCACCGTAATTAAATGTTGTTTGCTTGTGCACCCCTGTTTTTAATAGTAGCCATGCATGAGTATGTTGGTGTATGGTTGCATTTTTATCCCAAGCGTAGCTACCAAAAACCAACCTCGACGCCACAAAAATTTGTGCTATGAGCAAATTTCTTTCAACTAACAGGAATGATATTTGCTAAAACAACTCTTAGCAAATCTCGAGGACGAGATTTTTCTTAAGGGGGGTAGTGTTGTGACACCCCAAAATTTTAACCTTGTTTTATTAATTAAAATTTTTCCAGGAAACTTAAACTTTCATTTTCTAGATTTCATTTTGATTTCAGAACCATTCTTTTCTTTATTATTATGGAGTTTTTACCCCGAGTGAAAACTTTCCAATAATTAATGGACTTATTTACCCTCTCAAATAAAACAATTCTTTTATCAGTGGGATTATTTATATAATTATTTTTCCAGAGCTTTATTTCTCTAAAATGGTTTTTCATAAGTTTTAGGGTCCCATTTGAACCACAACCATTTGATAAATTTATTTAAAATTCCAACCAAAAATTGGAGATGTCATGTGATGTTTTTAAATCACTTTTATGCAAGAATATCTTCTATTCATTGGAGATTTTGAGCTCTACACCAAGTTTTCAAATCTGGTCCAGTGGGAAATTTTGCACTACAACCTAATTAAATATTTCTTTAAAACTTCCTCCAAAATTATGGGATGTTAATAGGAGTGTATTATTCAACTTTATGCAAAAACCTAGTGATGTCCTTTGAAAAAATTGAGTGAATCAACCTCGTTTTCATTCTGGTCTAGCATGGTGATTTGTACAGCAACCATATTTTAACTTGCCCTTTTAGCTATGATTCTTTTTCCTACTTATAGACCACCCTGCCAAACCCTTAAGTCCAGAAGAGTGGACCCATTGGAGGATTTTAAGTGCATGCAATTATGCCCTTTTCTTTCTGTCCAGAATCAGTTTTCTCACAAACTTGCACTATCAAGTTTCTAGTCTTGTCCAACTAACATTACCACCCTCTCTATCATCTAAAGAGACTAGGATCTGGAGATTTTGGCCACCCCAAGATTTGCCTAAATGCACTTAGCATTCTGTCGAACACCTTGAGTGCATGCACAGATTTGGCATGATCTTTAGTCTGCATTGTGAACTTGATCCCCTGACCTAACCACCATGTCCCTTGATCTCCTTACTAGCTCTAACCTAGTCCTGTTATTTGCCAGCCTCGCTCAAGCACTCTAGGCTACCCTGGCATTCTGTCGAGCACGTCTCGTGCGTGCTCTGGGTGCGCCCAGGGCGCGCGTTTTGCACGTGCGGGCACCGAGCCGCCGCGTCGCACGGCCGCCTCCCCACGCCCGCTTTGGCCTCTCCCCACTCGCAGCCAGCATGCCCGCCCCCTCCCTCGCCGCAGAGCCGCCCCTGGCGCCATACAGCCCCGCCGTCAGGTCGGCCACGGCGGCTAGCGACCGGCCACAGTGGGCTCCTGCCCCGGACGGCGCCGCCCGAGCCACTAGCGCTCGCCAGCTGCCCCTGGAGCAAGTCAAGCCCATCCGCAAGCTTGTCCGCAAGCGCTCGTCGCCGCCACGTCCCCCTGCTGCTACAGAATGGCGGTCGTCGGTGATCTTATCCACGGCCACCGTCGGAACCGACCCCGATCACCTATTTAAGGGCCCCCGAGCTCGTCCAGGTCCTCAAGCAAGCTCATACCACCTCTCTCACTCCCTCACTGATCCTCCCGTAGAAGTAGAAAGACCAGAGAAGGTCGTCTTCTTCTTCTCCGGCAACCACAGCCGCCGCCGCTGTCTCGATCATTCCGGCGCCACCAGGGCCTCCCCCTCTCCACTCACTTCACCAGAA
This sequence comes from Triticum dicoccoides, assembly GCF_002162155.2. Taxonomy (NCBI): domain Eukaryota; kingdom Viridiplantae; phylum Streptophyta; class Magnoliopsida; order Poales; family Poaceae; genus Triticum; species Triticum dicoccoides. The sequence goes on from NC_041383.1 coordinate 173,319,953, forward strand.
GCTCTCTCTTCATCTCGTGAATCTATTCCCCTGCTCGATTTTGATCAGGAACCGCCAGAGGCAAGAGCCCACCCTACCCGACGGCCACCGTCCGCTGCGGAGCTCACCGCCGGCGACTCCGTCCACCCCAGGGACCATAGCGCCACCGAAGGGACCGCCTCGACCCCCTGAGCCCATGGATGGCCTCGGTTTCTCGAACGGTTCCGCCGTTCGCCGGCGAGCATCGCCGGAGTGCCGCCTCTGTACGGCCGGAGGAGACGGCGTGAACGGCGACCAGTCAAACCTGACCACTGGGCAAGGCAGGTCCACGGTCAGTGACCCGTAACCCCCGCCACGTGGATAAGTGGAGACGGGTTCCACTGAATACGCTTTCGACGTCGCAGCCCTTCCACGCACCGAGCGATTGGGCTTGGCCCAGTAATGCTAGGCGGCTATACTACGCCCAGGGCGCGTTTCTGCTTAGCCCATCACAGTAAGCTCTATTTCCTTTTTCTTTTCCAGCAGATTCCAAATAATTCCACGGAAGCCATTTCACATCCGAATTCTATGATTCAAATTTCTGCCTACTCCTAAAATCATGCTCTATTTATCTGGATAGGGTGAACATTTTGCCTAAGCCTGGTTTTTGCTGGATCTAATAAATAGTCCAGTTCCTTTATTATTCTAGCTTAGTAAATCCATAGGAAAATCATATGAACTCCAAATGACTTGATTCTTTTTCTGTTATTTCTGAAATTTCATCTAGTTTATTTTTGTATTTATTTCGAAATTTTCGAAACAACTTTTATGTACTGTTTTGGAATTGTGTGGTAATTAAAATATTTTGAAAATAGGAAATGGAGGGGAGATATAACTTTCAAAAAATTTGAAGAGCACCTCACGTCTCCACACCTTGAAGGCAAGCATTCTGAACCCTGGCATAATATTTTTGTGTGTTGGTTGACACGATAATAAGACCAGCTTAATACAGAGAACTCAATATTTTATGTGGTGATACGATCATTTGCATGAATGCATATTGGAGTTTTCCTTGGTGTTAGAAATGGATATACTTGTGATGGTAATCGTCCTCGTATGCCTTGCATGCATGCCGAAAAGAAACCCAAGAAAGCCTCTGCCTTGGGTAGGCGTGAGTTTGTCTCCGGTCTTCGTCAGGACGGTTATGTCTGAGATGGCATAGTAGGGTATAATGAGTGGTGATCTTGTTGGTTGAAATATATTAGTATACATATCATGCAGGGAATTTATAAACCTCCTGAGTCGACCGTAGATCGAGTCTTGTTCCAGTAACCCCCATACTTGTTTTCGTACTACCACTTGTCCCTGCCGCAGGTAGGGTACGGTTCAGTAAGTTGTCAACCCCTTTCTTCGCACACATCGTACAGAGAGGCCATGGTGGAAGATACCGGCTGCATCCGATAGGCAGGCCACCTAGTTCGGGGGCATGGGTGTTTCCGGTTGGGACCGAGAGGGGGGCACCCCCTAGAGCGCGCGATATAAATTTGATCCCATGCTATTCAAGGTTGTAGCCTCCCCACCTAGAGTTTTGCTTGACAGGTGCCGTGGGTGATTCCAGACACCGGTAAGTTAAGCTGGTGTGTGCAAGTCAGGTGTGTTTTCAATTAAAAGACCGTGGACGGAATTAGTCCCGGTGGACTAAAGGAATCCATTACTCGTGGGTAAAGAGTACACCCTCTGCAGAGATTATATCTATTCGAATAGCCGTGTCCATGGTCAAGGACTACAGTCTGGGATGGTTCAAGTGTCGGTCTTAGTGTCGGTCTTCGAAGGAGGAACTGCTAAACCAGAACATGGATCATGACGTGTCACTTATGATGATTATGATTATTATTATTGTGGACTAATTTTTTATGTTATTTGAATTATTGAGTACCCCTAGGACGGTTCTACCTCCTGGATATTCACCATGATATTTACTTTATAAGCCCTTTATGTGGTGTCGCTGAGACGCCCGACTGTGGCATGCTTGTTATTAATTTTCTTATAAGCCCTTGCTGCGGTGTCGCTGAGACGCCCGACTGTGGCCTGTTCGTTATATATTTACTTTATAAGCCCTTTATGTGGTGTCGCTCAGACGCCCGACTGAGGCATGTCTTATATTATTGTCCTTTCGAGGCGTCGCTTCAGACACCCGATCGGTGCATTCTATTTTTATCCTCTGATTGCATACTCATGTTTTAGATGAACAGCCTGCCTACGTGCATCAGGGATTTGATTTTTTGACTGACATTGTGATCATAGAATATTTCAGAGCATGATTATCGTTTGTTATATTATACCCGTGTTCATAATGTTTGCGAGTACATTCAAATTACTCACTGGCTTGTCCCTGGCTATTGTCTTGGCCAGATTTCTTGCATGGAGAGGAGCATTGTGATGACAGCCCTGGAACCTACGCAATGGTGATAGCAGCCTCGCAAAGATAGGAGTTATCCTGGTCAGTTGTTCCTGTGGGAAATGGAGTCCCATAGACACTGATGATCCACAAACCGCTTCCGGCATCAACCACTAGAAACCATTTGTTGTACTCATAGGCCAGAATGGTCTTGTACTACATATTTTGTATTTTGCTTGGAATTTCTGTATCAAGTTGGTGCCCCATCAGCTAACAGTAATGCTGGGGCTGGTGAGCACAAGGGCCATTTTCTAGAAATTAATATCCCGAAAACCCGGTCCTGACAACTTGGGACTTCAACTTCATTAGCAGTAGCAGTGGCAAATCTAGAGAGTCTCTGTTTGCGTCTGTGTGGAGGACCACCAACATCCCCTAACTTACTATTTTCCTTCCTATTTTCTGATATTGCCTTATGACGTCAAAACCACAAGAAGATGAATCTGCATAACTGGTTGATGCATGATACAGACGAACACTACTTTGATGTAAGGCAAGCGCAGGATAGGAGGATGGAATATATACAAAAAACAGCATTGCATATTCACACATACGATAGGAGGATGGAATATGTACGAAAAAACAGTAAGTGGAAGGCATTTCAATAAAATTAGAAGAAATGAAAGCTAGGCACCATACGAACATGCCACCAATATCACTCTATCAGGTAAAAAGTGTCTCATCGTAAGTGCCATTTCAAGAAATTAGAAGCAGTACAAGCTAGAAGACAATGCAAGATGCAACCTACATCACAGTCCCAAGCTAAATGTGTCTTATGGGTAAGTGATCGTTGAAGGTATAAGTTGTAAGCTACGCAGAAGCAATACAAACTAGACATCATACAGAAAACGCAGCCACATATAATAGTTCCAAGTTAGAGCAAGCACCTGTGATGGTGGAGTAGGGGAGATGTGCTCATCATGTACATGTATGTTCTAGAAACAGGAACACGTGTCATATTAACAGGTATTATGTGTAAAGTAAGAAGATGCAATTCAACAAAGTTAGAAGCAATATAAGCTAGACATCATATGCAACATGCGACCACATATAATAGTGCCAAGTTAGAGCAAGCACCTGTGATGGTGGAGTAGGGGAGATGTGCACATCATCTACACAGCTACGTTGACTATCCAGCCTTGTGTTGTCTTGCGAATCTTGTTGGGAGGATGGCGGAGTAGAATCTATACAGACCCCCTTTTTGAGTTGCTCCGAAGGACCACCATCATCCACTTCTAGGCTAATTTCCTTCAGTTGTAATGATTTTGCATTATGAAGTCAAACCGATAAGAAAAAGGAACAAAATTCGCTCTTCAGAGCTCATTCATGCATGATACTGACGAACACTACTCGGATGAAAGGCAAACACATGATGTCAGGATGGAATATGTATGAAAAACAGGATGGCGTGACATATTCACACCTATGATGTGGTAACTAAGCAGAAGGCATTTCAACAAATTAGAAGCACTTCAAGCTAGACACCATATGAAAGATGCAACCAATATCACTTTGCCAAGTTCAAATTGTATGGCGTTTCGACAAATTAGAAGCAGTACATGCTAGAAATCATATGCAAGACACAACCAATATCAAAGTGGAGACTTAAAGGTGCCTTATCATAAGTGAATGATGCGGGATATGCAAGAACAGTAGTCTGATGTAAGAAAATGGTGTGATCAGATATAGTATGTTCTAGAAACAGGAACACAAGTCATATTCATAGGCATTATGTGTAAAGTAAGAAGATGCAATTCAACAAAGTTAGAAGCAATACAAGCTAGATATCATACGCAACATGCAACCACATATAATAGTGCCAAGTTAGAGCAAGCACCTGTGATGGTGGAGTAGGGGAGATGTGCTCATCATCTACACAGCTACATTGATTGTCTAGCCTTGCATTGCCTTGCGAATCTTGTTGGGAGGATGGCAGAGTAGAATCTGTAGAGAACCTTTATTTCAGTTGCTCGGAAGGACCACCATCATCCAATGCCTTGCCAATTTCCTTCAACTTTGTTGATTTTGCATTGTGAGGTCAAGCCGACAAGAAAAAGGAATATAATTCGCTCTTCAGAACTCATTCATGCATCATACTGATGAACACTACTCTGATGAAAGGCAAAGTTGTGATATGAAGATGGAATATGTACAAAAAACTAGATGACTTGACATATTCACACCTATGATGTGGTAGCTAAGCAGAAGGCACTTCAATAAATTAGAAGTACTGCAAGCTAGACACCTGGAAGGTGCAATCAATATCAGTCTGCCAAGTTAAAACTGTCTCGTCATAGGTGGCGTTAATCAAACTATAAGTAAAACATGCTAGAAATCATATTCAAGATGCAAACCAATATCACACTGCCAACTTAAAGGTGTCCCATCATAAGTGACTGATGCAGGATACGCAAGAAGAGTAGTTTCATGTAAGAACATGGTGTGATAGATAGATATAGTATGTACCAAAAACAGGAAAGCATGTCATATTCACATGTATCATGTGTAAGCTAAGCAGATGCAGTTTACACTAATTAGGAGCAATACCATCTAGACACCATATGCAACATGCAACAAGATATCACACTGCCAAGTTATAGCAAGCACCTTGGGTGGTGGAGTAGGGGAGCAGAGACTTGGACCTTGTAATGCACTAGCAGTACAAGGAGAGTCGGTACATATGCTCCGTTTACGTTGCTACAGAGGACCACCATCATCGCCTTCCTTACCCTTTTCCTTCCTCTTTCTTGATTTTGCCTTGTCAAGTCAAACCCACAAGAAAAAGGAATAAAAGTTTCTCTTCAGATCTCATTGATGCATGATACTGACGAACACTACTTTCATGTAAGGCAGCCGCATGATAGGAGGATGGAATATGTATGAAAAACAGGTTGGCGTGACATATTGACATGTATGATGTATAAAGTGTAAACTAAGCACAAGTTGTTTGAACTTGTTAGAGTCAATGCAAGCTGGAAACAAGCTAGTAATAATATCACTCTACCAAATTAAAAGGGTGCCCTAACAAATGTATTTGAAAAAAATTAGAAGCAATACATGGCAACAGGCTAGAAATAATATGCAATATGCAATGAATAAAGGTGACTCTTCGTAAGTGATTGATGCAGGATATAGAAGAGAGGTAGTTTCAGGTAAGAACAAGGTTAACACATAGATGTAGTGTGTACCAAAAATAGGAAGGCATGTCATATTCACAGGTATAATGTGAAAACTAAGCAGATGCAATTTACCCTAATTAGAAGCATTACAAGCTAGACACCGTATGCAACATGCAACCACATATCACACTGTGAAGTTAGAGCAAGCACCTGTGATGGTGGTGTAGGGAAAGTGCGGTCTTCAAGTACAGAGCTACATTCAGTATCTTCATTTAGGCTTGATGTTTCTTGAGAATCATGTGGATAGGATGAAACTGCATTCTTTATAAGAGTAGCGTGTCTCATACTAACCCACGGGCATGGCTATCTCATCATAAGCGATAGATGTAGGATACACAAGAACAGTAGTTCGATGTAAGAACATGGTGTGATAGGCAAATGTAGTACGTACCAAAAATAGGAAGGCGTGTCATGTTCACATGTATAACATGTAAGCTAAGGAGATGCAATTTAACAAATTAGGAGCAATACAAGCTAGGCACCATATGCAACATGCAACCTGATACACACTGCCATGTTAGAGCAAGCACCTTGGGTTGTGGAGTAGGGGAGATGAGATTTGGAACTTGCACTGCAGTACGAGTAGCAGGAGAATCTGCAGAGATCATCTGTTTCGGTTGCTCCAGAGGACCACCATCATTTCGTGCCTTCGTCCTTTTAGATTTTGCCTTATTAAGTAAACACACAAGAAAAAGGAATGAAATTCGCACTTCCAAATTCGTTGATGCATGATACTGACGAACACAACTTTTATGTATGGCAACCACATTGTAGGAGGATGGAATATGTACGAAAAATGCTAAGCAGAAGGCATTTCAACAAATTGGAAGCAATGCAATCTAGTCACCATATGAAAGATCCAACCAAAATCACTCTACCTAGTTAGATGTGTCTTATTATAAGTGGCACTTCAACAAATTAGAGGCAATACATGTTTGAAATGATATGCAAGATGCAACCAATATTACACTGTCAACCTGAAGGTGTATCGTTAGAAGTGATTGATGAGTGATACACAAGAAAAGTAGTTTGATGTAATAACATGGTTAATAGAAAGACCTAGTATGTACCAAAAACAGGAAGACATGTCATATTCACAGGTATAATGTGTTAACTAAGCAGATGCAATTTACCCTAATTAGAAGCATTTACAAGGTAGACACCATATGTAACATGAAACCACATATCACACTGCCAAGTAAGAGCAAGCACCTGCGATGGTGGTGGTGTTACATGAGTCTGTACAGAAAAGGTACAGGATATAGAAGATTTTACAGATTACAATGTATCCAACCAGGATTGCATCCCATCCTTTAAACTAGGTCTTGCTTTCTTGATAATGGTGTTAAAATGTTCTCTGAAACTTGATAAGCAGTGAGTCAAACTTCTATCATTGTTGTCAAAGATAATGCCATTCCTGTGCTTCCATATGCTCCAACACCTTGCTATCATCTTCTCCTCAAAAACCTGGCCTTATCTCTGTTTTTGCCCTCCATCAACATTTCTATAGTATTAAGATCTGTATTCCATTTCATTCCTATTCCACCCCAGAAATTTTTGCTGAAGTCACATTCAAAGAAACTGTGTTGTAGGTATTCATTGGGTTCATCATCACATAGGATACACCTCTTGTTTTCTATTTGCAAATTCTTCCTGATTAGTAGACTCTGGTATTTAATCTATCAAGCAGGAGCAACCAGAAAAAGAATTTTTGTTTTGGTAAGTTACATGATTTCCAAATCCACTGAAATGGTGGTGCTACCCTTGGAGGGTTTCCAATAAGATGCAGATAAATCTTTCTGTTGGAGTATTTGTTTCCTTTCCAGAGAAATTGCCAGCAATCTTTATTGTCATTGTCTTGGTGGATGTTGCTTATTTCCAACATCTCATTGCTTTGTTGAATATCCATAGATGACATGGGTAGATGAAACATCTCATAAAAGTTGCTGGTTGAGGAAACGATAGCCGAGGCAATGGTACGTTCAGTATCTTTAGCAAATGAGTATAAATGTGGGAATCTGTTTTGTAGAGTGTCTTCATTCCACTTATCATGCCATAGTGAAATGGTGCTACCAGTAGAGGGGATACATGTAGTCATGCTTTTAAAATCCTGCAAGATAGAATAGCAATCTCTCCACCAAAATGATCCCATCCTTGTAGGATATGAAGGTATAGATCCATCAGAATAATAGTTATTCCATACTAGTTCCACCCAAGGAATATCATGTTTATTAAAGAACTTGATGTGAAATTTGATTAGTTCCACCACACCTGTGATGGTGGTGTGGGGGAATTGCGGTCATCAACTAGAGAGCTACGTTGACTATCTTCATTTAGCCTTGCTGTTTCGTGAGAATTATGTGGGGAGGATGACACTGCACTCTTTAAACGAGTAGGGCGTCTCACAGTAACTCACTGGGGTGACTGTCTCATCGTAAGTGATTGATGAGGGATACAAAAGAACATTAGTTTGATGTATGAACATGGTTAATAGACATATGTAGTACGTATCAAAAACTGGAAGGCATGTCATTATCAAAGGTATAATGTGTAAAGTAAGCAGATGCAATTTAACCAAATTGGAAGCAATACAAGCTAGACACCATATGCAACATGCAACCACATTTGACGCGAAGTTAAAGCAAGCACCTGGGATGGTTGTGTGTGTCAATTGAGATCATCAACTGTAGAGCTACGTTTACTATCTCCAACTGCTAACACTACACCCTTTAGAGCGCAGAAACGCTTAGTGCTTATCTTCGAATTACACTGGAGCGACTTATGTCTTTTCTTTTCTGCATTCATCAACACTGCGTCACAGTCTGAAATACCCATGCATAAAAAAGTAGTAGTGTGAGTATGGGTGAAGTGTGTGCACAATTAGTACAATGTAAAGGTAGCAGATAGCAGGTCGGTGAGAAATAAATGACGGGAGACATATGGTAGCTCTACAACATGCATGCACACTAAATTACTACAGGATTCTATGAAAATAATAGTCGACTGAAAACAAATAGGTCAGTCCATTTTTCTACACCGTTTGATGTATGAAGAACGGGCAGATCGCCTTCATCTACCTCCAGCCAGTCAGTGTTGACGATCTTCCTCGAAACACCAGTGACCACTGGCCCAGTCCCCTGCTTGCACCCTCCTCTCGACCTCACCGCACCACCATGCTTGGCACCC
>NC_041383.1:173329153-173341452 GCF_002162155.2 Triticum dicoccoides
AAGCCCCGCCGACCTCCAGATCGGGCACAAGCATCTCCTGCGCCCCACACCCCTATGATAGATACTGATGTGCCGCTTCCCCAGCGAACAGGCGGACTAGGTGCTCCGCGCGCCTAAGCGGTTGCTGCTTATTTTAATTGCTGTTCAACTAACCCTGAATTGAAATCCTGGCGGGCTACTGACCTCTAGCAAAGGTGAAATAGTAAAGGGAGGAGACCTTGTGCACTTAGTATCACGAAGAAGATGCAGTAAGAAGTGCTCAACTAGTTTCTTTCGTGGGATGAATACGGTGTGAGCAGAGACGTAGGATTTGCACGAATAAGGGAAGAGGAGTACCTCTTTCTGCTATGAGTGTTGTGCCCTCCTTTTTTCCAATGATCTTCTTGTGGTTCACTGGAAACGAGAAGTTGTGGAGGACGGTGGAGCCTTGGCAGAACCCATGGCCAATTTGTGGAGTGTGGTGCGATGGTCATCTGTCGGTGGCAGGGAACCAGATCCGAAGCGGCGAATGACTACGTAGCAGGAACAACTCCGGTGCGGTGGATGGTTGTGATAGTTGAGCGGCAGTGGTGAGGCGTAGGACGGTGTGGTCGGAGTGGTTCTGGTACGGCGCACATCAGCGTCGGTGTCATGGAGGCAGCTCTGCCTCGGCTTTAGCTGCTAAGTCCTTGAGGGCATTGCGGGTTCTGTTGTGTTGGACGACGACGTCGGGGTACCGGCTCCGGCGTGATGGAGGAGGGCGGTGGTGGATTGGGCTCTATGGGGTGGAGGACGGAGGAGGCTAGGGTTTCATGGCTGGTGGAGAGGGTGTTTTGGCACCCATGGAGTATGAATGGGGAAACGGAGGGAGGGGGACTAAGGGGGAACAATGTTTCGGTTTGGGACGCGCTTATTTGAAATTGGGGGAAGTTACAAAATTTGCCCCCATCTAAAATTTCGGACACATTACGGGTTGGGGGTAGGACAGTAATCTCAGGTATCCCAAATGTGGGCATGATAGATTTCGGCTGAGCGCATGGGTGTTTAGGCGCCCACGGCGTATGAGTGCTTCTCGGAGGTGGTTGAGACTACCGTCTTGGTGAAGTTACAACCCTACCCCGGTTTAGACCTTTGGACATCGGGCCGATAGGATACACAGGCCGGAGTCAGGACAGTAATTTCCTACCACCAAACATTAGTCTCGCGCGGTTTCGGGTGACCAGAGGCTTATTTGGCGCTTCATTCAATATTTGGGAGTAGAAGCATTAGCGTTTTTGGTTCTCTTGAATTGAACTTTCAGGATTTGTCAAACTTCACAAATCTTTACTCCTGAAAATCCTAAAGCTACGATTATTTTGGAATGGAGGGGGTACACTTGAATACACATTGTACACGAGTATATATTAAAAAATATGCAACTTACCTCAGTTCATGCATGGTTCCAGATATAATCTCCTTGGTTGCAAAGAAAAAGTTAGACATGCGTCTGAATATATAGCATGTTCAAACGCACAACAAAGATTGATGCCCCCTTTTAGATCTGATTTACAAATGCCATTATCTCGGATTCAAATAGATGAATGCACTTCCTATGAATTCGAATCTTCGCAACCCCCTTTATGTTGAATTCAACATGTATTCTATTTCATAGCTAGCAATTTGGAATGTATCCATGCAAGTGAAAAATGTATAAAGTGCTTCACACTAACAACATGGAGTGCACTAATTAATGTTTATATATGAATTGCAAAAGCAATTCATTGCCTATATTTCAAACTGCTCTCACTCCATGGATCGACAATATGAAATAAACACATGCACATGCTAGAATTCAATAGAGTATGGGTGTCTGATAGACCGATTTTCGTCCATACGCAATTTGCAAAATTCATGATCTCATCCAAAAATAATAATGCCATTTATATTTTAATTTAATGCATAGAACTGCCTTTTACACGTAGATGCACTATGCCTCGGCCCGTTCTCACAAACGCGCTATATATCTCAATATCTAACGCATAAGTGCACACACTTTATATGCATTGGCATTTCTCTTTCACACATGCTCACAATCTCTCTCGGGGTGTGATACGTCTCCAACGTATCTATAATTTTTTATTGTTCCATGCTATTATATTACCTCTTTTGGATGTTTATGGGCTTTACTTTACACTTTTATATCATTTTTTGGGACTAACCTACTAACCGGAGGCCCAGCCCGAATTGCTGTTTTTTTTTTGCCTATTTCAGTGTGTCGAAGAAAAGGAATATCAAACGGAGTCCAAACGGAATGAAGGGAGCGATCTTTTTGGAACAAGCACAATCCAGGAGACTTGGAGTGGATGTCAAGAGGCAGCCGAGGCGGCCAGGAGGTAGGAGGGCGCACCCTATGGGTGGGCGCCCCCCCACCCTCGTGGGCCCCTCGTGGGTTCCCTGACCTACCTCCTTCGCCTATATATATCTACGTACCCTAAAAACATCCAGGAGCACCACGAAAACCTATTTCCACCGCCGCAACCTTCTGTATCCGCAAGATCCCATCTTGGAGCCTTCGTCGGCACTCCGCTGGAGGGGGAATCGACCATGGAGGGCCTCTACATCATCACCAAGGCCTCTCCGATGAGTTGTGAGTAGTTTACCATAGACCTTCGAGTACATAGTTATTAGCTAGATGGCTTCTTCTCTCTCTTTGAATCTCAATACAAAGTTCTCCTCGATCTTCTTAAAGATCTATTCGATGTAACTCTTTTTGCAGTGTGTTTGTCGAGGTTCGATGAATTGTGGGTTTATGATCAAGTTTATCTATGAGAAATATTTGAATCTCCTCTGAATTCTTTTATGTATGATTGGTTATCTTTGCAAGTCTCTTTGAATTATTAGTTTGGTTTGGCCTACTAGATTGATCTTTCTTGCAATGGGAGAAGTGCTTAGCTTTGGGTTCAATCTTGCGGTGTCCTTTCCCAGTGACAGCAGGGGTAGCAAGGCACGTATTGTATTGTTGCCATCGAGGATAAAAAGATGGGGTTTATATCATATTGTTTGAGTTTATCCCTCTACATCATGTCATCTTGGCTAATGCGTTACTCTGTTCTTATGAACATAATACTCCAGATGCATGTTGGATAGCGGTCACTGTGTGGAGTAATAGTAGTAGATGCAGAATCGTTTCGATCTACTTGTCGCGGACGTGATGCATATATACATTATCATGCCTATATATTCTCATAACTATGCACTCTTCTATCAATTGCTCGACAGTAATTTGTTCACCCACCGTAATACTTATGCTATATTGAGAGAAGCCACTAGTGAAACCTATGGCCCCCGGGTCTATCTCTTATCATATAAGTTTCGACCTACTTTATTTTGCAATCTTTACTTTCCAATCTATATCATAAAAACACCAAAAATATTTATCTTATCTTATTATCTCTATCAAATCTCACCTTCGCAAGTTACCGTGAAGGGATTGACAACCCCTTTATCGCGTTGGTTGCGAGGTTCTTGTTTGTTTGTGTAGGTACGAGGGACTTTTGAGGAGCCTCCTACTAGATTGATACCTTGGTTCTCAAAATTGAGGGAAATACTACACTACTTTGCTGCATCACCCTTTCCTCTTCAAGGGAAAATCAACGCAGTGCTCAAGAGGTAGCGGGGTGTCGGGGTGTCTCACGCACATCCTCGCTCTCTCTCTCTCTCTCTCTCTCTCTCTCTCTCTCTCTTTCTGATTACTATGTTCCACTCTTTTCACTAATCTCAGTTGGAAAACACTATTTTTCTCACATGCATATATACACACGCACGATCTCTACTAGCCCTCTATATGCACATATATGTGCCTACGTGTCTCCCACGCGCACATTATCTTTGGGCCTCTCTCGCACACATTGCCCCCCCCCAGACACACCTCTCTCTTAGTAGTTGGCAGATATGATTCCATCATATCATTCGGTAGGATATCCTTGACTCTTTGGCTGGATGGTAATACGAGGCAAAGTTTTACCCTAGTGCGGACCCTTGCAGTTGAGAAAAAGCCTACTGTTGGTACTGTATATTAGTGATAGGGGCGTGTACAAAGTACACGTGAATACCAGGCATCGTGCGTGTGTGTATACTATCTGAACTAGCCCCTAAGCTTCTATAACATACTTGGGGCCTAGGTTACAAATCATATATAGTCGGCTTATCACCAGTGGGGAAAGAGTCCTCCATGAATCTGGTTGCTTCGTGTTGTACGCCGAGTCCTCCACATGGATCTTCGTATAAAGCGTCTCGGTCCAACCTATGTGGCGCAGGATGGAACCGACCCATGAGTCCTCATGTTGACCCACCACAACTAGAAATGATGTGCCCACCACACCACACACACAATCGACCACTAAGAAAAGAAGCATATACAATAGTACAATGTTATACATGAAAGTTAATTGCATGGTGCATCTGTGGCACCACGTCTCAGAGCAACCGGTTTACCTTGCATTGCCAGCCCAAAGATCAAGTCTTCTGGCAACACACAACATCACGGTACAGAAAAAACCGCTTTATTGATGCTAGCGGGTACATAAGTCTGATATTACATCAAGATAAGAGGCCAAGCAGCACACACGATGCAGCTGAAGAGTATGTACATTATTTAATGAACATGAAAGGGCCTCAATCATATCAACTACGTGGCAGCGGAATAACGACGAAGTGGAACTCCATTGTGCAGGGACATCGATGTGGACACGATGCTAGACGTGGGACGCTATCCGATCTGATTAGTCTTGCCTGAAAGCTGGCATGACACGCCAGGTCAGTACATTGAATGTACTTGCAACCTCAAAACAAACATAAGCAGAATGACAAACAATATCATGACAATTAATCAGGTTTTATGCAATGCAAGTGACACTACGGATGCAATAAAACCGACATGTGCACCGAGTCCCTTGGACTCGCATACCAGACGGGTTACCACGGTAACCGAACGGTGATCATACCCAGATCACAACTGAATCCAATCACTTACGATCATCACATGATCCACTGTTCATCATGAAACCAGTGCCACAAAAATACCAAGTGTGCAAGATTAATTATGATTGTTGATCCATGTTGTGACTTACTACCGAGTTGTGTCCATAACCGAGGACGCGGCTATCGATAGATTAAAATACACTCTGCAGAGGTTAGCGCACTTTACCCACACTACGGAACTCAAGGGCCACGCACTCCCATTCGAGTGGACCATGGAGTTCCGACAAAACCCTTCCCTTGCCATGACACTCTCCCGGCCACTCCGACTCACTCCCTCTCAGGGCTAAGCCATGCATGGCCCATGCCTACCAAAGGGATCTTCGGCCACCATCGTACCAAAATGGTCCCAAATGGGGACAAGGTACCATAAAAATAAACAAGCACACAAGGTTATGTTTGCTTACCGGGCTAGGGTACCGCACGCCCATAACCTTCCCTCGTTGGAGGCACCGATAAGAGGCATGACAAAGGACCAAATCAAGACCCCCCCCATAAAGGTAAATGTGGTCGCACTGAAAAGAACCCGATTCAGAGGCACCATGACTTGATCAACTTAATGTTCAAGTTGGATTATTTTCATGTTTAACTTGAAAATAAACTCACTACAAGCCATATGATGCCATGATCATGCAACTACCCGATATGCTCAAGATACAACTCAAAAGAACGGATCAACATCAAAGAAATAACTTTCTTGCACTACTCATCAATAAGACTACTGGTATTACTACACTCGCTATTATCAAAGCTCACTTTTAGTCATTTATCTTTAATATGAAAATTTACTTATCAAAATAAACTACCATAATTTATCAAAGAACTTTCACTAAGCCAAAATATTTACTCTACTTGATTAAACTACTGCATGCAATCAACCAGTAACTAAAGCAAGTATAACAAGCATGATAAAGTAACTAAGCATTTAATCATAATTATTTAACTATTTTAAATGCATAAAAATAAGCTCATATTTAAGTAGAAAATCATAGATATTGAGATGACACCATCCAAATGTTATTGTGGCTTGCCTTAGTGTAGAGGAGGTTCACACTCGTCCTGGATAGCTTCAAGACAAGTCTCTCCTTCTGAAAATATTTAAAAACCACAAAACAAAATATCAAGAACCACTCTGAAAATCACCAGAAACTGTAGGCAGCAAGGAAAAATCCACACTTTGGTGTGCTGCTAGAATTTTCTGTAGCAAACCAAATGCAAAATGAATCAACTCATTTGGACTTATAGTCTAGGAGATATTCAAGGTCAAAGTTCTTGTCAAACTATTTGAATTAATTTGAATAAACAGAAAATCCGGGGGGTGACGTCGATGGCATGAAGCCAAAAGACGCCTCCACTCATACCGCTTCGGGTGCGAGTGGAGAAGCTGACAGCGGGCCCCACCGGTCAGGAGAGAGGGGAGGGGGAGAGAAACAGAACGCGATGGTGTTTCGCCGGAGCTCACGCCGGCGAGGAGGAGTCCTTGAGCCAAACTGGAGGGATAGAAATAGAGATGGGGCTATGGAGCACCTGCCTGTACCCGTGGCACGACGAGAGACGGTCGGAGCTGCTCGCAATCAACGTCGGAAGCAGAAGTGGCGGTCGGGTCTTGCCAAAGAGGAAGAAGGCGACGGTGAGGGGTTGTTCTAGGGGCTCTGCGGCTTCGGGACGACACCAGAGGGGCTCCAAGGATGCGCTAAGTTGGTTGGTTGGGCTCCAGGAGGTCGGGGACGGGGTGGCTGAGCTACAGGTGTTACCGGCAAGCTGAAGTCGGGCACGGCGGCCAGAGGCCTGCCCGGCCGGGTTGTGGCTATGCTGCGTGTGTTTGGAGGTTGGATGGTGTTGTGGGTTGCTCTGGAACGGAGGGGAGGGCTCAATTTATAGCCGGAGGGGGAAGGGTGTCGTGGTGGGCGCACGGTAGATGCCAAGGGATGGCTAAAGAGAGGAGGAGGCTCGAGGGCGCTCGTGGGATCCAGAGGCGAGGTTGTCATGAGCGGGCGCGAGACGCCGGCCATACCCAGGTTTGGGGCTCTCCGGAGAGATAATACCCTTAGTCCTGCCGAGTGTAGTTTGATGTTTGATAGTACAATGCTACTCCTGGAGCTGTATCAGAGAGGAGGGGGCTGGCCAAGGCTTAGGCTGCTCCCTCTATCTTGGGTTGCTGTTCTTGGTGGCTAGTTCCTTATCTATCTCACATTACATGTCCTCCTGTATATGCGTGGGCTCCTGGGAGGTTTTATAGACCAACCCCCCAGGGGTACAATGGTAATGCTGCGAGTCAGTGGGTTCGGGTTGTCGGCGTCCGGGGACCCGGGCTGGGTCCCGCTGGGGACCTGTAGTTCGCGGGTTCCCCTAGGTGCGGGCCCTGCATGCCTAGGGGGACTGTGCGCCAACTTGTCGATTGTCATGGTGAGGCCGAGTCGAGTCGTGTACAGTGGCGCTCCGTCAGGTCGCCGCTCGCTGTCGTCAGCGGCGAGGGTGGGGGCGCTGTAGCCACGCAAGCCTTGGTCAGCGGGTAGGTAAGGGGCATTGTTGCCACGTTCCGGCTGACCATAGGCATGGGTGGAACACTATTGCCTTGGTCATCGGTGATTGAAGTCTTGTCCCATCGTACGGCTTGGATGGGACGGGAGCTGACCCGTGGCTAGATTGCGGAGCACCCCACGGGTGAAACTAGCTTGTTGAGGAAGCCTTGGGCGCGCCAGGTTCGGCCGCCTTGCGCCAGTTGTTGGGGCCGAGTCGGCGCGTCTTGCCGGGTCGGAGAGCTTGGCCGGGACGCGGGGCTTGGTCGGGTCGAGCGACCCGGCCAGGCGCGTTTCGGCTTGAGCGGCGATGTTGTCCCTGTTGTTTTTGAAAAGGATCCGGGTTCCGTTGCCTGCCCGGGGTTCATCACCCCGACAGTAGTCCCTGAAGCTATGAAGGTCTGCCGTCTTCGGATGAGTGGGCCTTCGCAGTTTCCGCCTTGAGCAAGGCGGATTCTGCGAGTGCCGGGTCCGGCAACACCCACTATGTGCCGGTTTTCTCGAAAACCGGATCGCGACATCCCGGCGATGGCGGCAACCAAGGAGTCCGTCGAATCTTGGGGAATCCCTCGGTCTTCGCGCGGGCGCCATGTGGTGCCTGGGAGTCGGAGGGGCCTGACGGGCCACGCGCATGACGGGACTGGGCGACGGGCTGGGGCCCGCCATCATGCGCCCTTGGCCCACGAGCGCGGATTTATTGCAGCGTCCGGGGGCCGGTTGCCCTTCCCCCGGCAGTTACTGCGTGTGTACATGCACACTTATTGCGGGGTAGTGGAAAGGGTGCGTGCAGACGATCCCACTTCCCCATGTTCAAACTAAGGGCTATAAATCGGGGGGAAGGGGCCACAGACATCATTCTCACACGCGCCCTTCTGCCCCTTGCTCTTGCCCTGCTCTTTGCAACCGACACACCGTGGCGCCTGCTGCTACGAGCAGAACTTCTCCACCGTCCATCTTCTTTCTCCTTCCCTCATTCATGGCCCTACCGTCGGGCTCTCAGATGGGCTCGAATGTCACTAACGAGGACATCGCCCATCTTCGAGCGTTGCGACGCCTGTCACGGGAGACGGATGTCGCCGTTCGTCTGCCGCGCGGTGAGCAGAGGCCGCAGCTGGAGGAGTCGGAGCATGTGGTCTTCCTCACGCACTTCGAGCGCAGATTCGGGTTGTCGTTGAGCACCTTCTTCCGCACATTCCTGGAGTTCTTCGGGCTTCAGCCGCATCATCTTGGCATCGGTGACATCGTCCAGCTCTACGTCTTTGTCACCCTCTACGAGGGGTACCTGGCGTCGAGCCCACAATCGACCTCTGGGCGCGCTTCTTCTCCCTGAAGCAGCAGGGCCCGTCGGCCGGGGAGTTCGCCGAATGCAGGGCCGCCGTCATCTCGAAGCGGTCGGGGGCGGATTTCCCCAAGATCCCGCTGGAAGATTCTGCCAAGAAATGGCAGAACTCCTTCTTCTACATCCGCAACCTGGGTGCGGACCATATCAACCTTCCGCCCTTAGCCATCGCGCCGCCGCGGGCGAAGACGAACTGGGGCTACTCGCTCAGGCGCCCATCGCAGGAGATTATCAATCTCTGCGAGCGGGTGACGGTGATGAGGACGCAGGAGGGGCTCTCCGGCAACAACCTCATCACCGCGTTCATCATGCGCCGAGTCCTCCTGCTGCAGAGGCGCTCCTGCCTCATCAGCGAGATGGTCGGCCTTCAAGACCCCAACCGCATGGGGTCGGTGCGGCTGACAACGGAGCAGATCGCGTGCCATGTGAATGACATCTCCAAGGCCAACCTCGGAGAGGACTGGCGGTTCGGCAAGGTGCCGTACAGCGAGTCGAACCCGGCGCCGCAGGTGAGTGTCTGGTCGCCTTACTTTGCTGTTGTGCATCTCCTCGTCCGTCCTGATGCGATGCGGGAGGTGCTTCTGAACGCGAGCCGGCATCCTTACGCCCGGGCTCCATCGCAGGTGGCACCGGTGGCGCCACGGGGGCCCGCGGCACGTGGCGGGGAGGAGGAAGCCGAGACCGACGCCGGCGCTGGGCGTCGCGCGGGTAAGTTTTGTACTTTCTTCATGTATCTTGAGTTGTTGACTGTTGTATGGTATGGGCGACGTTGACGCCAGTTGTTGGTGCAGTGGCGTTGGGCGGGGGAGGCGGCGACGCGGGCGGAGCCGGGTCGTCACGTGGGACGGTGCCAAGCCGCCCGCACGGGAAGGACAGCGTCGCGCCACGGCCCCGGGCCCCGAAGCGCGCGGCGGACCCGGCCGAGGTCAGGAGGCCGGCCAAGAGGAAGCGCGGCGAGAGGCCAACTCCGGTCCCGGTCTTGTCGGGGTAAGCTTCACCTCCAGTACGCGTCTGGACATATCAAGACGGCGTTGTCTTTTTTTTGCTCATTCTGTCTTCTTCTTCTTTAGGTCGCCAATTGCGTTGGTGAGGGTGGCGGCGGATGCCGCGGCCGCCGAAGGGGGCGCGTTCCACAGGAGCCGGTCTGACCTTGTCGACTAGGGCGAGGTGGAGGGGTGGGCCGACTCGGACCTCGGCCTAGACCCGAACGACGCCGAGGGCTTGGCCTGGCGTGATAGGAACAGGGCTGAGGAAGAGCTGGAGGCGGCGTCGGTCCGGGCTTGGACCGACGCGGCGGTAGTATGGGCGCGAGCCGGCGTGGAGCCGGCCTGGCGCAAGATTCCGGAGGGCACGATGGTGGCGGTGATGGTCTTCGAGCCATCATCGGTGAGGGAGCATGGTCGCGAGGGTCGGGCTGAGGTGGTAGTCCTCGACCGGGAGGTCGTGGACGTGGAGGATGATACCCCGCCGTGGGTCGACATCGTCGAGCGAGCGGGGGCTGATGGCGGTGGAGGCGAGGCGCTGTGGGTGGCGGCACGCGAGGCGCCGCCGGTGTTGGAGGAGGAATCGCGAGGCGCCGCCGGGCCGGAGGCGGCGACACAAGGGGTCCCGACGTCTGGGTCGCAGGCGGCACCGGAGCGGGCGTCGGAGGAGGCGCCGGCCGCGTCGGGAGCGGCCAGCAGGGAGCATGCCTTGGTGCTCCGGCACGGAGGACGCCGGGCCGCCGCGCCGCAGCCGGCACAGAGCGGGGGTGTTGCGGTCTTTGGGCCTCAGACCCATGAGGAGGCGGCGATGGACGCTGTCAGCCGCCGCCTACGCGGCCGGACGGACCGGCTCGAGGCCTTTGCCTAGGCCGAGGTGGAGCGGACGCGCGACCAACGCACCGTTCTGGTAAGCTTCTTCTTCTTTGTGAATTCTTCTTTGTGGGGGCGCGCTAGCGCACCCACTGGGTGTAGCCCCCGAGATTCTGGCCAACTATGTAGTAGTTGGGTCGAATCTTTGGAGTGTTGGCCTTGTTCTGATTTCTGCTCTTTTCAGCAACTCAATGCCTACCGGGTCGGCGCCTTCAACCATCTCCTGGGCAAGTAATGGGAGCTCAAGGGGAAGCTCGCCGCCAAGGAGGAGGTGCTCCGCGTCGCCGCAGGTATCTTCGTGCTCTTTTCTAGTGGGGGCGCGCTAGCGCACCCACTGGTTGTAGCCTCCGAGATTCGGGCCAACTGTGTAATAGTTGGGCCGAATCTTAAGTGTTTGCTTTCTGGTTTGCTGAACTCTTCTTTTGCATAGCCGAGGTGCTGTCCTGGCAGAATCGTCTGCTCCGGGCTGGTCACCACTATGACCGGCTTGTTGTCGACGCCGGCCGCCTTGGCGTTGAGGCGGCGAAGGCGAGGGCGGAGGCGGCCGCGGCCTGGCAGTCTCTCGACAAGGCCAGCCAGCTGCATGAGCAGCTGGCGGGTGACAAGAGCCGCCTCAAGGCCGAGGTGGAGCTTCATAAGGCGGAAGCCGCCAAGGCAGTGGAGACGCAGCAGGCCCTGGTAGAGGCAGACCAGCAGCGCGGCCAGCTGGCCGACGACAAGGGTCGGCTCCAAGACGAGGTGGATTGCCTGCGGGAGCAGGCTACCGCGGCTGAGGGGGTGTAGCAGGACGAGGCCCGTCGCCGTGAGGCAGCCGAGAAGGCGGCCGACGACAAGGACGCCAAACTGAAAACGGCCCTTGCCAAGGCGGCTGATCTGGAGAAGGCGCTCCAGGAGCGCGACTGCGCCATTGAGGGGAGCGGCGTGGTACGTTGCTCGAAGCGCAGCACCTGGAAGAGTCCTTCTCTAGTAAGTGCTTTTCTTGTATTTTGGCCGGGTTGGCATCCGGTCTTTCATCCTTGTTGTTCTTCTTCTGACATGCTTCGCTTTTTGTGGCAGGGGCCTTCCGGGAGACGCAACGGCTGGCGGAGGATTTCGTCCGCTTTCAGCGCGACCCGGTCGGTGCCGTTGGATCCGGGACTGTCACAACCTAGCTAGTCATGCATTAGAGTGTTGCATCATGTTTACTCTTTCATCAGAAACTTGAAATGGGGATGACAGAACCCCCAGTCCCCTCTGAAACCAACTAGGGTTTACTAAAATAATTTTCAATGAACCTGAAATGCCCTTCTAAAATGCCCATCATTTTTGTCTTGGTTCAGAACCTCTGCCAAAAGTGGTGCACATTTTCCTAGGCCATCTTAGGGTTTTTGAATTAATTCATAAATATTTGAATTTGGGCATTTAAAATAATATAAAATATTTAAATGCTCAAATATCTCCAAACTAAAATGTTTCATGTTGGAAATAATCCAACTATGGGCCAGGAATAGTTTGGTGATTTTTGAACTTGCCTAGGTATTTTATTTAATTCAACAAAGTTGCAGATATATTAAATAAAACAAAAACAGAAAAATATATAACAGGAGGAGCTTA
>NC_041383.1:173342049-173356357 GCF_002162155.2 Triticum dicoccoides
GGCTCTCCTCTCCTCTCCCTCGCTCTCTCTCTCGCCCGGCCGAACACCACACTCGCTGCCGTTCGCCATAGCCACCGTCTCCGACCACCCCTCGCTCCCCCGACTAGCTCAGGAGCTCCGCCACGACTCCCTCTTCCTTCCCACCGCTCCACAGCTCCCCGGAAGCCCTGCATCGCCGCCACGTTGCCGTTCCCCTCTTCGGGCTCCGACCACCGTCGCCGTCGAATTCGCCGTCTCCAGTGCGTCCCCGAGCCCGCTTCGACGCCCACTACAACCGCGGTGAGCTACGCCACCGTTTCCCCCTCTCCTTCCCCACGTTCCCTCACCGTAGCCACCTCCCCACCACGGCCGAACCTCCGCCGTCGCCGAGCTCGCCATCGACGCAGCTCCGGTGACCATTTGGTCACCCCGGCGAGTCCAACAAGTTCGCAAGACCCCGTAGAGCATCCCTAGCACCTCGCTTTGCTCGACTTCGAGCTCCAGCACCGTTCCCGTGCACGACCGAACCCCGGCGGCCGCAGCCGAGCTCGCCGCCGTCGACTCCGGCCACCCCGACCCCAACGGGCTCCGCCAAAAGCTGCGGGTTGGCCTCAGCTCCACTCCGGTGGTCTCCGCAGTCCGTTTGGTGGCCATAATGACCAAAACCACTTCCGCCGCCGCGTCGGGCTTGCCGGCGACTAAACGCCGGTGCAGCCGACTCGGGTTTGACCACGGGTGGGCCCTGGTTGACTCCCCTGAGTCAATGACAGGTGGGGCCCAGCCCTGTTAATTAAACAGGATTAGTTTTAATTAAGTTTTAATTAAAATAATCACCCTGACATGCGGGACCCACTGTCAGGTTTGACCTGGACCAGTTCCGTTGACCTGCTGACGTCACACTGACGTCAGGCTGACGCAGTAATTGATTTTCTGGATTTAATTTAAATCAGGAAATTCCAGAATATTATTTAAACTTCAAAAATTCATAACTTTTATTCTGTAACTCCAAATTGGACAAATTATATATGAAAAATGATCAGAAAAATCCAATCTATCCATCTGTACTATTTTCATGCATGACCAAACAAGTTAAATTGATGTTTTAAGCAGAACAAGAAAAGGCACTTTAAAAGGCCATATTTGAATTTGGAATTTGAATCTTTGATTCAAATTTGTTCAAACCCTTCTGGCTTTAGTTGCATTAGCCCAATACACTCATATTGCCATGTTTCATGCATGCATCATATTGTTGCACATTGTTTGGTGATGCTTGTGTATCGATGCCCTTTGCGACAGGTTCTGTCCCCGAGGAGTACCGTGATTACCCTAACGAAGAACCGTATCCGTGCATCGAACCATCAGGCAAGCAACCAACCATTTGATCATATCGATACAATGCCATGTTCTCGCTCCTGCTCTCTTTTACTGCATTAAGACAACGCGTTTCAAACTGCTGTGTGCTACGGTAGTTGAACCCATTTCCTCTGCATGACCTGTCATTGCCACAGTAACTAGATGAAACCCACTAGCATGTGTAGGAGTTGTTTGAGCCATATGTATGTGTTGTTCCTACCTTGCTATGCCTGCTATGCTTAGAGTCGTGTCAGGTCTGGTTCATCTGGGTGATGGGCTAGAGTGAAATGTTTATCTCGGTAATGAGAGTGGTGTGGTGAACACGATTTGGTAAAGGTATCGATGAGAGGCCATGTAGGAGTACATGGTGGGTTGTTTCATTGAAGCCGACCTTAAGCACTGAGATCTGTATGCGTGATTTAAGATACAGCTACTACCATGCATTGGGCCCTGAAATATGACCCCGCTCGACTTCTTATTCACCCTAGCTCTCTGTACAGGAGTTGCAAGTAGTTTCTGGTGTTTGTAGCCTACTGGAGGCCGTGGACAGCGCTGACCATAGGGGTGGGCTGTGATGCGGTAGGTACGTGGCACGGTGTACCGAATACCCGTTAGGTATCTCGGGAACCCTGTTCACATCGTTCGGGGCCGTATGGGAAACCCCGGCCGGACTCCCTGCGGATGGAACCTGAATAGGCGATAAACCTGGACTAGAGGCTTAAGTGTTTAGGTAGGTCGTGGTCTACACCCACGTCGGCTTTCGCTTGAAGTCTGCCGAGCACATGTCGTGTGCAGACGCTAAGTGGTGGAAACATGTATGAAGAAGTACACCCCTGCAGGGTTATCATAATCTATTCGAATAGCCGCGTCCGCGGTAAAGGACTACTTGGTTGCCTATACAGTTCATAGACAAGTAAATGGAAACTGTTAAAAGCCTCAAGATAAGTGTGAGTGCCGAGGATGGCTCTTCCGTAGGAAGGCGGAGGTGGATCCTCGGTAGTGTATTGAAGTGGTGAGTAGTGGACTCGTGTGCGCAAAACCATTTCAAGTTGGATTGTCGTAGGATAGCCTAGCCAAGAGTCAAAGCTGGCTTGCTGCAATAACTCCACCAACCCTTCTTGATACTATGCATGTATGTAGGATCTGATGTAAGTCTTGCTGAGTACCTTTGTACTCATGTTGCTATAATCTACATTTTTACAGAAGACGCTGCAACCCCTTCTGATGGGTTCTATGTAGACGTTGACATCAACGAGTAGGCTAAAGACCCAGGTGGTGACCCTGAGCTTGTGAAGGACCACGTAGTATAGCTAGGCTTTCCAAGCCTCTTTTATTTTACTAGTTGTCTGTACTCAGACAAGTTACTTCCGCTGCTGGTTTGTATGACTGTATGACTTGTATGTTGGGTCGTGAGACCCGTACCTTTGTGTATGTTATGTATGGCTCACTGAGCCTTAAATAAGGTACTTGTGTCGTAGAGTCATGTTGTGATGCTTCGTTGTATTTGCACATATCGAGCATATTGTGTGTATGATTGAAATGCTTGGTATGTGTGGGATCTGACTATCTAGTTGTTTATCTTTAGTAGCCTCTCTTACCGGGAAATGTCTCCTAGTGTTGCCGCTGAGCCATGGTAGCTTGCTACTGCTCTGGAACACTTAGGCTGGCCGGCATGTGTCCTTCTTCGTTCCTGTGTCTGTCCCTTCGGGGAAATGTCACGCTTTGAGTACCGGAGTCCTGTTAGCCCGCTACAGCCCGGTTTACCGGAGTCTTGCTAGCCCAGTGCTACAGCCCGGACCCACTTGCTGATGACCGACACGTTCGAAGCTGGGTCATGGATGCCTGTCCCTGTAAGTCTGTGCCACTTTGGGTTTACGACTAGTCATGTCAGCCCGGGCTCTTTATCATATGGATGCTAGCGACACTATCATATACGTGAGCCAAAAGGCGCAAACGGTCCCGGGAAAAGGTAAGACGACACCCGTGGGAATACCGTGCGTGAGGCCGCAAAGTGATATGAGGTGTTACCAGCTAGATCGATGTGACATCGAGTCGGGGTCCTGACAGCGTTGGTATCAGAGCCGGACTGCCTGTAGGTTCTCCAAGCCAAACTGGTCGATGTTGAGTCTAGAAATTCTTTAGTTATATGTAGGGGAATT
Organism: Triticum dicoccoides; assembly: GCF_002162155.2. NCBI lineage: Eukaryota > Viridiplantae > Streptophyta > Magnoliopsida > Poales > Poaceae > Triticum > Triticum dicoccoides. Next base: position 173,345,541 of record NC_041383.1, read on the forward strand.
GTTTGTGGGATGGAACGTAAGGCTCTTTTTACTCCTTTACTTTATGACTTTCTGATCTGAGTCAGTCCATTCTTCCACCGGGGGTTAAGGAATTAGGATCTGTTCTCTCTATCAGGATCACGAGTTACTAATCAGTAGTACCTTATAAGTTTGATGGTTACCAGCCTAGTTCAGTTCTACTACCACATTATGTTGCCAGAATGGATTCAGAACTTTGATATGATGATGTTGAGTGTGTATGAAATCCTTTGTCAAATGTCTCAAAATCCTTCTTGAGCATTTACAGCTGTTATGCTGCCGAAATTTTGCTAGAAATTCTAATGCCCTTGCATTATGATTGTGCTTTCAGATGGCCACTCGCGACCTCAATCAAGTGGTTCGCCTGACTCGATGCCTAGATGTACCCGGCCATACTGCTAAGTTGGTCAGGGTAATGACTGAGGCTGGATATCGCTGGTATCCCGAGTACACGGTCGAAGAGCAATTCCGAGATTTTAATCAGAGCCAGTATCTCTGCACTGTCAGGATATTTCCGTCTTATCCTGGATCCACCGAGCCTCTTCACTGCTCTTATGGACTCGGGGTTACCATTGAGATGGCTGTGCAGGACGCCGCCTACTCTATGATGACCATTATGCGAGTCAGATCTGGTATATTTCGGGACTCTGATTTCCGGTATATGCCAGGATCACTTCCGGGAGCACAAGGGTATCTCCAGGCTATCTATGCTGACCCCACTCAGGAGGATTCACGGACTCGCACCACTGCTGAGATGCTCGAGGATAAGGACCGAGAAAATCGGGCCTTAAGGCTAGAGCTCTTCAACACCCGTGCTGACCACTGGGCCACTTTGACTCGGTTCGCACCGGCGGTGCAAGCTGGATATTCAGATATGCGCGATCTCTATCCTGTGAGATCTGCTCTGCCAGACGTGATGGTTTGGCGTGATGTAGGAGGCATCACCCCACCTCGCGGTCCCCGCAGGCCACCGTTTGTTGGTCCAAGGCCTCATCCTAGCCCCTATGGTCCACAAGCTCCGCGAGACCGTCTGTTTCTGGATGATCATGTTGAACTCCCAGGCTATGGAGGTGACTTTTACGAGGACTACTACGGATCGGTCTGAGTTAGTGGTAGTATCACTAGTTCGCACTAGCTGTGTCGTCTATCGTCCCGCGTGACTCGTGGGATATGACCTAGTTTGTACTCTTTCCGGAGATGTAGAAAAATAATGTATAGGAGCTTGGAATGTCTCCGATGAGATGTAATCCTCTTTTCACCATAATAGTACTTTGTTTGGTCTTGTACTAAACCCTGTATGGTGTGTATGACGATGGAATAAAGAAGCAGTTTCTGTATCTACCATGTCATACGGATGATCATCTTGCATTCCGAGTTATTTCTTACATTATAAATCCTATGTCGGAATTTTACCATCCTGACTAAAACATTGTCTTGATTTCCTAGGATGGTCAACACGCGCGCTAACCCTGCTTCTCAAGAGCAGGCCGAAGGCAGTGAAGCCAGGGATGTAAATCTGCCTCATCCTCCTTCACTAGCCGAGGTGATGATGGAAGCTGAGAGAAACAAGCGGGAGACGAACCGTTTGTTGGAGCGTATTGAACAGAATACAGCACACCATCAGAGGGCTAACGTGGTGTCACTCAGTGATTTTATCAAATTGCATCCACCCACGTTCCACCACTCCGTCGAGCCTCTCGACGCAGATGACTGGCTTCGCAGTATCTCCCATAAACTGCGTTCCGCGCTGGTAGCGGAGGCTGACAAGGTCACCTTTGCTGCATATCATCTTGAAGGCCCCGCCAGTCTATGGTGGGAGAATTATGGAGCTATGCGCCCAGCGGGCCATGTCACTACTTGGGCTGAGTTCAGCGAGGCTTTCCGTGAACATCACATTCCGGAGGGTCTCATGGACCGTAAACGTGAAGAATTTTGCAGTTTCACCCAAGGCCGACTTTCTGTGGATGCCTATAGCAGGGAGTTTGGTAATCTCGCCCGATATGCAACTGAGGAAGTGTCTACTGACGCCAAGAAGCAAGCAAGGTTCCGTAAGGGCCTTAGTCCTGAGCTTCGCCGTGACCTCCGTCTGCATGAGTGCACATCTTTTTCGAAACTTGTCAACAAAGCCATCAGTGCTGAAACGGGTCAGACTGACTATGACGCAACACGCAAGCATGGACGTGACACGGGTTCCTCATCCGGTGCTGGTCCTCAGAAGCGCCGCGTGTGGGTACCCAACACCGCCCTGCCACCCAGGTTCACACCGAGGCCATCCTTCCAGGCGCCTCGCCCCGTTCAACAGTCTGCTCCAGCCAAGCCCTATGGGGGTCCAACTAACAATGCTCCTCCACGTACCAGTTCCGTGACTTGTTTCAAGTGTGGGGAATCTGGCCACTATATGCGTGAGTGTCCCCAGACCAACCCCAATCAATCTGCTAAAGCTGTTGGCCGTGGCAAGCCAACAGGGAAAGTGTTTCATGCTAAACCGGTCACCGCTTCGCGTGGCCATGTCAACTGTATCTCTGCCGAAGAAGCTCAAGAGGATCCCAACGTCGTTCTCGGTACGCTTCTTGTTAACTGCCACCCGGCATCTGTTCTTTTCGATACAGGAGCCTCTCATTCTTTTATATCTGAAAATTATGCTCGCTTGCATAACATTGCATTCGGTGATATGCCAACCTCTATGGTAATCCAAACTCCGGGATCCAAATGTCAAACTTCTAGAGTAAGCCATGGGAACGAAATCCAAGTCGACAGACTTGTTTTCCTTGCATCTTTGATAGCCCTTAAATCTTTAGATATTACTATCATTCTGGGTATGGACTGGATGTCGGCTCATCATGCCCAAATCGATTGCTTCTCTAGGACTGTTCAACTCACCCATCCTTCGGGGAAGATAGTCAATGTCTTGACCCGAATAGCCAAGCGACAATTATATTCTCTTAACGCCAGCCCTTTGCCAGACCTTGAGGACGTTCCGGTAGTCCGTGACTTCCCGGATGTCTTTCCAGAGGAATTGCCAGGTGTTCCACCTGACAGGGATGTTGAGTTTGTAATAGACCTCATTCCAGGAACCGTTCCGATTGCTAGAAGACCTTATAAGATGGCACCCCTAGAACTAGCCGAACTTAAGAAACAACTCGATGAGTCCTTGAAAAAGGGTTTCATCCGACCTAGCTCTTCTCCGTGGGCTTGCCCCATCCTATTCGTCAAGAAGAAGGATGGTACGGACCGGATGGTTGTAGATTACCGACCTATCAACTTGGTCACAATCAAGAACAAATATCCACTTCCCAGGATCAACGACCTGTACGATCAGCTCGCTGGATCCTCAGTCTTCTCCAAAATGGATTTGAGGTTGGGCTACCATCAAATCAAAATCAGAAACGGGGACATTCCTAAAACGGCCTTTGTTACTCGTTATGGCCAATACGAGTACACCGTCATGTCCTTCGGTTTAACCAACGCTCCAGCCACCTTTTCTCGGTTAATGAACTCAATCTTCATGGAGTATTTGGATAAATTCGTCGTGGTTTACCTCGATGATATACTCATCTACTCCAAGAACGAGGAAGAACATGCCGAACATCTAAGGCTAGTGTTGCAGAAACTTCGAGAGCATCGCCTTTATGCCAAATTTTCTAAATGTGAATTCTGGTTGTCAGAAGTGACCTATCTGGGTCATGTAATATCTGGTAAAGGTATTGCTGTTAACCCTGAGCGAGTTCAAGCCGTCCTTAACTGGACTCCACCTAAATCGGTCAAGCAAATTCGGAGCTTTCTGGGCTTAGCGAGCTATTGTCGTCGCTTTGTCGAGAACTTCTCCAAGGTTGCTAAACCCCTAACCGAACTCCTCAAGAAAGATAAGAAGTTCGAATGGACTCCACAATGTGAGCACAGCTTTCAGGAACTGAAAAGACTCCTGACTTCTGCTCCCGTACTGGTACCGCCAGACTTCTCTAAGGACTTTGTTATCTACTGCGACGCCTCGCGACAAGGACTAGGATGCATTCTCATGCAAGATCGACACGTAATTGCCTACGCTTCACGGCAATTGCACCCACATGAGGAGAATTATCCTACTCATGATCTAGAGCTTGCAGCCGTAGTCTATGCACTTAAGACCTGGCGACATTACCTCCTCGGTAATCATTGCGAAATATTCACTGATCACCAAAGTCTGAAGTATATTTTCACCCAACCGGATTTGAATCTCAGGCAGAGACGTTGGGTTGAATTGATCACAGACTTCGACTTAGGAATAACCTACACCCCAGGGAAAGCCAACGTCATGGCTGATGCGCTAAGTCGTAAATCTTATTGTAACAATCTGATGTTACAACAAAGTCAACCGCTTCTCCATGAGGAATTTCGGAAGCTTAACCTTCACATTGTTCCTCAAGGATTTCTCTCCACCTTGGTGGCGAAACCTACTCTTACGGATCAAATCATTGCTGCCCAGAAGCGAGATAAGGGAATAGCTAAGATCAAGGAGAACATTGCTAGCGGAGGTGCTAGTTGTTTCTCCACAAATGATCATGGTGTTGTGTACTTTGAGAACCGTCTAGTGGTTCCCAAGAACCAGCATCTACGGCAGTTGATCCTTAAGGAGGCTCATGAATCTCCTCTCACTATTCATCCCGGTAGTACTAAGATGTATCAGGACCTACGCCAGAGGTTCTGGTGGACTAGGATGAAGAGAGAAATTGCTCAGTATATTGCTAATTGCGACGTCTGTCGTCGTGTAAAAGACGAGCATCAACGGCCTGCTGGCACCCTTCAACCCCTATCTATTCCTGAATGGAAATGGGATAAAATTGGTATGGATTTCATTACCGGTTTTCCCAGGACCAAGAGAGGGAATAATGCTATTTTCGTCGTGGTCGATCGTCTTTCCAAAGTAGCCCATTTCTTACCTGTTCGTGGGAGTATAACCGCTAGTCAACTGGCAGACTTATACATCTCCCGAATAGTGTCTCTTCATGGTGTTCCTTTGGAAATTAACTCGGATCGAGGAAGTCTTTTCACCTCTCGATTTTGGGAAAGTTTCCAAAATGCTATGGGAACTCGTCTCTCCTTTAGCACCGCTTTCCACCCTCAGTCGAGTGGTCAAGTGGAACGCATCAACCAAATTCTAGAAGACATGCTTCGGGCCTCTGTTATCTCATTCGGAATTGACTGGGAGAAGTGCCTTCCATTTGCCGAATTCGCTTATAACAACAGCTATCAATCTAGCTTGGGTAAAGCCCCTTTTGAAGTTCTCTATGGACGACGGTGTCGAACACCCCTTAACTGGTCAGAGACCGGGGAAAGACAATTCTTTGGCCCGGATATGATTCAGGAAGCAGAAGAGCAAGTTCGTATCGTTCGTGAAAAGTTGAAAACAGCCCAATCTCGTCAAAAGAGTCAATATGACCGAAAACATAAGGCTATGACTTTCGAGGTTGACGAGAAGGCTTATCTTCGGGTCACCCCTCTGAAGGGAACCCATCGTTTCGGTATCAAAGGCAAATTGGCTCCTCGTTACATTGGACCTTTTCGCATTCTTGCCAAACGAGGAGAAGTTGCCTACCAGTTGGAACTACCTCCGCACCTCTCCAGAGTTCACGATGTCTTCCACGTTTCTCAACTCAGGCGTTGCTTCTCGGATCCTATCCGTGAAGTGGACCACGAAACGCTTGATCTCCAAGATAATCTTACATATCGAGAGTACCTCGTTCGTATCCTCGATCAGGCCGAACGTACCACCCGACGTCATAATATCAAGTTTCTCAAGGTTCAATGGTCGCACCATTCTGAGGATGAAGCAACTTGGGAAAGGGAGGATCGTCTTCGACTCGAGTACCCCGCCTTCTTCCCGGAGGAACCCAAATCTCGGGACGAGATTCTTTTGAGTGGGGGTGAGTTGTCACAACCTAGCTAGTCATGCATTAGAGTGTTGCATCATGTTTACTCTTTCATCAGAAACTTGAGATGGGGATGACAGAACCCCCAGTCCCCTCTGAAACCAACTAGGGTTTACTAAAATAATTTTCAATGAACCTGAAATGCCCTTCTAAAATGCCCATCATTTTTGTCTTGGTTCAGAACCTCTGCCAAAAGTGGTGCACATTTTCCTAGGCCATCTTAGGGTTTTTGAATTAATTCATAAATATTTGAATTTGGGCATTTAAAATAATATAAAATATTTAAATGCTCAAATATCTCCAAACTAAAATGTTTCATGTTGGAAATAATCCAACTATGGGCCAGGAATAGTTTGGTGATTTTTGAACTTGCCTAGGTATTTTATTTAATTCAACAAAGTTGCAGATATATTAAATAAAACAAAAACAGAAAAATATATAACAGGAGGAGCTTACCTGGGCTCCTCCACTGTGCGGCCCAGCCAGCTGGCTGGCCCAGCCGGCAGCCGGCCCAGCCCACCTCCCTCCTCTGTCGTCTTCGCCCCGACAGAGGGAGGGGAGTGTGGCCGGCGCGCGCGCACGGCCACCGCGCCACGCTACCTGCTCGCCTGCTTGCCTGGCCTCCCCTCCTCACTCGACTCCCTGGACGACGCCACGCCCTCCCCCCTGCTCTCTCTCACTCTCCCCCGGCTCTCCTCTCCTCTCCCTCGCTCTCTCTCTCGCCCGGCCGAACACCACACTCGCCGCCGTTCGCCATAGCCACCGTCTCCGACCACCCCTCGCTCCCCCGACTAGCTCAGGAGCTCCGCCACGACTCCCTCTTCCTCCCCACCGCTCCACAGCTCCCCGGAAGCCCTGCATCGCCGCCACGTCGCCGTTCCCCTCTTCGGGCTCCGACCACCGTCGCCGTCGAATTCGCCGTCTCCAGTGCGTCCCCGAGCCCGCTTCGACGCCCACTACAACCGCGGTGAGCTACGCCACCGTTTCCCCCTCTCCTTCCCCTCGTTCCCTCACCGTAGCCACCTCCCCACCACGGCCGAACCTCCGCCGTCGCCGAGCTCGCCGTCGACGCAGCTCCGGTGACCATTTGGTCACCCCGGCGAGTCCAACAAGTTCGCAAGACCCCGTAGAGCATCCCTAGCACCTCGCTTTGCTCGACTTCGAGCTCCAGCACCGTTCCCGTGCACGACCGAACCCCGGCGGCCGCAGCCGAGCTCGCCGCCGTCGACTCCGGCCACCCCGACCCCAACGGGCTCCGCCAAGAGCTGCGGGTTGGCCTCAGCTCCACTCCGGTGGTCTCCGCAGTCCGTTTGGTGGCCAAAATGACCAAAACCACTTCCGCCGCCGCGTCGGGCTCGCCGGCGGCTAAACGCCGGTGCAGCCGACTCGGGTTTGACCACGGGTGGGCCCTGGTTGACTCCCCTGAGTCAATGACAGGTGGGGCCCAGCCCTGTTAATTAAACAGGATTAGTTTTAATTAAGTTTTAATTAAAATAATCACCCTGACATGCGGGACCCACTGTCAGGTTTGACCTGGACCAGTTCCGTTGACCTGCTGACGTCACACTGACGTCAGGCTGATGCAGTAATTGATTTTCTGGATTTAATTTAAATCAGGAAATTCCAGAATATTATTTAAACTTCAAAAATTCATAACTTTTATTCTGTAACTCCAAATTGGACAAATTATATATGAAAAATGATCAGAAAAATCCAATCTATCCATCTGTACTATTTTCATGCATGACCAAACAAGTTAAATTGATGTTTTAAGCAGAACAAGAAAAGGCACTTTAAAAGGCCATATTTGAATTTGGAATTTGAATCTTTGATTCAAATTTGTTCAAACCCTTCTGGCTTTAGTTGCATTAGCCCAATACACTCATATTGCCATGTTTCATGCATGCATCATATTGTTGCACATTGTTTGGTGATGCTTGTGTATCGATGCCCTTTGCGACAGGTTCTGTCCCCGAGGAGTACCGTGATTACCCTAACGAAGAACCGTATCCGTGCATCGAACCATCAGGCAAGCAACCAACCATTTGATCATATCGATACAATCCCATGTTCTCGCTCCTGCTCTCTTTTACTACATTAAGACAACGCGTTTCAAACTGCTGTGTGCTACGGTAGTTGAACCCATTTCCTCTGCATGACCTGTCATTGCCACAGTAACTAGATGAAACCCACTAGCATGTGTAGGAGTTGTTTGAGCCATATGTATGTGTTGTTCCTACCTTGCTATGCCTGCTATGCTTAGAGTCGTGTCAGGTCTGGTTCATCTGGGTGATGGGCTAGAGTGAAATGTTTATCTCGGTAATGAGAGTGGTGTGGTGAACACGATTTGGTAAAGGTATCGATGAGAGGCCATGTAGGAGTACATGGTGGGTTGTTTCATTGAAGCCGACCTTAAGCACTGAGATCTGTATGCGTGATTTAAGATACAGCTACTACCATGCATTGGGCCCTGAAATATGACCCCGCTCGGCTTCTTATTCACCCTAGCTCTCTGTCCAGGAGTTGCAAGTAGTTTCTGGTGTTTGTAGCCTACTGGAGGCCGTGGACAGCGCTGACCGTAGGGGTGGGCTGTGATGCGGTAGGTACGTGGCACGGTGTACCGAATACCCGTTAGGTATCTCGGGAACCCTGTTCACATCGTTCAGGGCCGTATGGGAAACCCCGGCCGGACTCCCTGCGGATGGAACCTGAATAGGCGATAAACCTGGACTAGAGGCTTAAGTGTTTAGGTAGGTCGTGGTCTACACCCACGTCGGCTTTCGCTTGAAGTCTGCCGAGCACATGTCGTGTGCAGACGCTAAGTGGTGGAAACATGTATGAAGAAGTACACCCCTGCAGGGTTATCATAATCTATTCGAATAGCCGCGTCCGCGGTAAAGGACTACTTGGTTGCCTATACAGTTCATAGACAAGTAAATGGAAACTGTTAAAAACCTCAAGATAAGTGTGAGTGCCGAGGATGGCTCTTCCGTAGGAAGACGGAGGTGGATCCTCGGTAGTGTATTGAAGTGGTGAGTAGTGGACTCGTGTGCGCAAAACCATTTCAAGTTGGATTATCGTAGGATAGCCTAGCCAAGAGTCAAAGCTGGCTTGCTGCAATAACTCCACCAACCCTTCTTGATACGATGCATGTATGTAGGATCTGATGTAAGTCTTGCTGAGTACCTTTGTACTCATGTTGCTATAATCTACATTTTTACAGAAGACGCTGCAACCCCTTCTGATGGGTTCTATGTAGACGTTGACATCAACGAGTAGGCTAAAGACCCAGGTGGTGACCCTGAGCTTGTGAAGGACCACGTAGTATAGCTAGGCTTTCCAAGCCTCTTCTATTTTACTAGTTGTCTGTACTCAGACAAGTTACTTCCGCTGCTGGTTTGTATGACTGTATGACTTGTATGTTGGGTCGTGAGACCCGTACCTTTGTGTATGTTATGTATGGCTCACTGAGCCTTAAATAAAGTACTTGTGTCGTAGAGTCATGTTGTGATGCTTCGTTGTATTTGCACATATCGAGCATATTGTGTGTATGATTGAAATGCTGGGTATGTGTGGGATCTGACTATCTAGTTGTTTATCTTTAGTAGCCTCTCTTACCGGGAAATGTCTCCTAGTGTTACCGCTGAGCCATGGTAGCTTGCTACTGCTCTGGAACACTTAGGCTGGCCGGCATGTGTCCTTCTTCGTTCCTGTGTCTGTCCCTTCGGGGAAATGTCACGCTTTGAGTACCGGAGTCCTGTTAGCCCGCTACAGCCCGGTTTACCGGAGTCCTGCTAGCCCAGTGCTACAGCCCGGACCCACTTGCTGATGACCGACACGTTCGAAGCTGGGTCATGGATGCCTGTCCCTGTAAGTCTGTGCCACTTTGGGTTTACGACTAGTCATGTCAGCCCGGGCTCTTTATCATATGGATGCTAGCGACACTATCATATACGTGAGCCAAAAGGCGCAAACGGTCCCGGGAAAAGGTAAGAAGACACCCGTGGGAATACCGTGCGTGAGGCCGCAAAGTGATATGAGGTGTTACCAGCTAGATCGATGTGACATCGAGTCGGGGTCCTGACAGGGACGGATCCACTGGTGGCGTGGACCTTCTCGGAAATCATCGCCGCCACCGAGACCCGCTTGCGGGTCTTGGGGACGCAGATGGAGCGGTTGTCCCAGGCCGGCACTGCGATCACGACGGCCCTTTGGTCGGTCTCCGTCCAGCCGAGCAGCTTTACGCGCCTGGCGTGTTGGATGGAGATGGGGCCTGACCATCTTGGCGAGTGGCGCATCTCCACCAGTCGTGTCGGCGCTGAGATGGCACTCCGGTTCGCACTGTCCTGGCATCCGGACCTACAGCTGGACGCGCTGATGGGCCAGCGGGCCGGCTCGGAGCAGTTGCTGCAGGAGCAAGCCGACCGGATTGCCTCCCAGGCCAGCTACATCGCCGAGTTTGCCTTCCACGACGAGTTCCATCCGGAGCGAACGGAAGACGGCAGGGTCGCGGATGGCGACGACTATGGCCTGCTTCTTCATGATCCGGAGGGAGCTCAGAGGAGACGGGCATCTACCGCGATGGGGGTGCCGAAGAAGACACCGGGACCTCGCTGGACCCAGAGGCCGCCAGGGGAGGGTCGTCGACACTGCAACGCAGTGGTGGAGATGCCTGAGACATTCTTAGTAGAATTTGTTAAATAGCAGGTCCACCCACCCACTAGGGGTTTTAGGGTGTAATGTACTCGGGCCGTGGGCCTTTTTAAATATTTATGTGTAAATGTCATGAGTGTTTTTGCTTTTGCCTTCCGTTTCTTGGACCGTTTTCTTGCGTTTCTCCTTTCTCAAACTCCCCCCACCCCCCCCCCCACCCCCCGGCGAGTCAGACGGTCG
>NC_041383.1:173356800-173424029 GCF_002162155.2 Triticum dicoccoides
AGGCTCCAGTCCGTGACAAGGAGTTTAGTTCTTTTAGAGGAGCGTGCTGGACTTGGGTCTTTCAAAACGTTGAGCGCGAGCAAAACACCCACTCGGTCGGCTTGCGGCAACCCGGCGAAACCGGTTGGCGAGAAGCCGGTCGTGCGGCTGTTTAGCTTCTGTGTGATAGGCCGGGTTGATCGACCCGGCTGCCTTTGACTTGGCGTTTGAAGCGTGAAGGAGCTTTGGTCCGTTGTGCTTGCCGGCCGACAGCCGAAGCCGGATCTATGGCTTTTAGGCGAAGTGGGGGACCGTGGCGTCCTTATTGTACCAGGAATCACCAAGTAAGGTGGCGGGGTGGCGATCGAGCCGGCCAGCCCCCGAGCCCCTAGGCCGAGCTGGTCGGGCCGGTGGCCGGGTTTAGTGGCATAGTGATGCGAGAAAGTAGGGACACAATAAATTGATCGACAAAAGGCAGCCCCCGAGTCTCGTTCGGGAACCCCTTAGTTTTCATGCGTTTACAAACGTGCGGCTAACTGTAAAGCGTACTGTGACAGCCTGATTTTTGGCCCTTTCTTTTTTCTTTTGTTTTTCCATGGTTTTTGCCTAAGTTTTCTTTTTCCGTGGCTTTCTGGTCTGGAAACTAAAGAAGATGACCTCTTCTTTGCTTCCAGAGTGGCTTGTCATTACCAAATCCTTCCCTAGACCCTGTCATTTCCATCCTAACCAAAATCCCAATATTCTTTTTATTGGGAATATTCCTTTTCTATTAAAGGAATAACTGAAATTGCCCTAGTTTGTGAAGCAACCTATATTTCCCTCACTCCAAAAATTCCCAAATAATTCTCTTAAATGTTTTGGGTCATATCTTGATCAAATATGGCAAAACTTTTCATTGCCATGTTCAAAAATAATTCCCCAATATTCCTTTTTCTATTCTGCCCTAAATGGCACTTTATAAAGGAAGTGTCATTTATATTTCTCCTATTGACTCCCATTCTTTTTGGGCATGTTTATATGTCCAAAGAATTGCCTCATGCACAAGTTCAAATTTATTTGCCTAGCCAATCTTCCTCAGTGATTTTTCAAAGTTTATGTCAGACAGAAAGCTTTGTGAAGGGAGTACTAGCTAGGAGTACACAAATACGATGAATTTTTGCACACTCCTTAATGTGGTCATATTAACCCCTTCCACCCATTTGCAGCCCCATCCAATTATCTATGTGAGCACAGGAGCAAATCTTTGATTCTGGTAATATTTTCAGGTTGTGAAGCAAGTGCATTTTATATTGCTTCAAAAATCCTGATAAATTACGGGGTCATTATTATACCCATAAAACATCTCTCCACCCAATTTGGGACCATTTCATTGATCCATTTGACCACCAATATTATTTCAAGTTTCTGTCTAGAGAAGATGCTCGTGAAGCAAGTACCATTTTGGCTTTGCCAAATGGTATGATACTTGGTGAGCATCTTCATATGACCAAATGACTAAGCTTTGACCAATATTAGCTCAATTTGACACTCCATGTGAGTGCACAATCATGATCTTCATTTCTGGACCAAATATGCAGTTGTGAAGCAATTGCAGTAAATCTTGATCCTTTTACCCTCAAAACCTCCAGGATGAAAGTCCTTCGATAGATAAACCTCTCGGACAAGTTATTTACTGAGTAACCTAGCTGGTGTCCCCACTACACAGCACAAACACTTGGCTGCTGGTTTACTTTGGAGCTAAGTGCAAATCTCTTCTTTGCCCCTGGAATGATTTATTTCCTCAATCATACTTAGGTCACTAGGGTCATTCCACTGGACATGGTCGGCCCGGCCAGAACGAGCTATTTGCACCAGTGCGCATGCTGATCACGCTTGCATCATGCAGAATGCGCACTCTGGCTTCTTCCCGGCCATGTGCCCGTTATCTCCCTAGTTGTCTCGACCTCCATCCATGTCTAGTAGCTGCCCCGTGATGCCCTGGATCGCCCTGCGTCAATGGCTCGTCGTGGTTCACCATGAATGCGTCGCTAGGTCCATGCCCATGCCATGCCCATCCACTGCCCTCCATTAATGCTTGGTCGGGAGCTCGTCCGTGAGCTCCAGAGCCATCCTCTGCGCTTATATAAGGACCCAAAAGCCCTCCCTCAGGTCCCAAGCCCCTCCTCGTCCCTCCTAGCCCACCGGAGCAACGACATCTCGCCGGAGTTCGCCTCTGTTCGCCTTGGCCACCGCGGTTCCTCCTTGATTCCGGCGAGCTCGAGAATCCTCTCCTCCCCTGGTGTTGTCCACGAGCTCCCCCACCTCCTCGTGGTTCGCCCAAACCACTTGCCCCCTCGCCGGAGTGCCTCTGGCCGCGTCTCCCGGAGCTCGGCCGCCACCTCCGCCGTTCGGCCTCTAGCTCATCCGGCCGTCTCGAGCCTCCTCGTGCTTCCCCGACTCCCCCATCGTCTTCCCCTCATCTCGTGGAGCCACCCCACCCCCTCAGCATCGCTAGAGACGGCCACACCACCGTGAACCACCACCAGCGCCCGCCTTCTGTCCTCCTCATGGCGCCGCCGGCCGCCGCCGTCCTAGGCCTCCCCGGCGACCCCTGAGGGAGTCCTGGATTAGGGGGTATCCAGACAGCCGGACTATATACATCGTCCGGACTATTGAAGCGTGAAGATACAAGACTCAAGACTTGGGCCCGTGTTCGGATGGGACTCTCCTTTGCGTGGAAGGCAAGCTTGGCGATCCAGATATTGTGTTTCCTTCCTTGTAACCGACTCCATGTAAACCCTAGCCCTCTCTGTTGTCAATATAAACCGGAGAGGTTGGTCCTTAGGAGGCCGATCACAATTACAATCATACCATCATAGGCTAGCTCTTAGGGTTTAGCCTCTACGATCTCGTGGTAGATCCACTCTTGTACTACTCATATCTTCAATGTTAATCAAGCAGGAAGTAGGGTTTTACCTCCATCGAGAGGGCCCGAACCTGGGTAAACATTGTGTCCCTTGCTTCCTATTACCGTGAGCCTAGACGCACAGATCGGGACCCCCTACCCGAGATCCGCCGGTTTTTACACCGACATTGGTGCTTTCATTGAGACTACCTCTGTGTCGTCGCTGCCGGGCTTGATGGCGCCTTCAATCGACAACAACACGGTCCATGGGGAGACTTTTCTCCCCGGACAGATCTTCGTGTTCGGCGGCTTCGCACTGCGGGCCAATTCGCTTGGCCATCTGGAGCAGATCGACAGCTACGCCCCTGGCCACCAGGTCAGGTTCGGAAACTTGAACTACACGGCGGATATTCGGGGAGACTTGATCTTCAACGGATTTGGGCCTGCGCTAGGAGCACCGAACAGTTACGACGAGCACGACTTGGACCTGCTGTCGGACAAAGCTCGGGATATCACCCCTGAAGTAGCCCCGGATCTAAATCCGGAGCAAGTTGCGTTGCCTAAGGACGGAGGGGTGGACCCCGCCCCGCAGGCCGCACACTCATCAGCGGTGGAGCCGAACACAGGACTCACCTCTGCGGAAGCCTGTAACCCTGAGCCCCGGAGTTGTATCTGGTTGTTGGTTCCGGTCCGCACACCCTCGAGCCAGCCGAGCCAGGTTGGGCTCCGGTAATGGAGTTTATCACTGCGGACATCTTTCAGGACTCGCCTTTTGGCGACATGCTGAACTCAATAAAGTCTCTCTCTTTGTCAGGAGGCTCTGGGCCGAACTATGTCCGGTTTGAGTGGGAAGAAGGCGACGAAGGAATTCGCTGCCCACCCATCACCCACTTCATTGCCACAGTCTATGATTTAACCGACGTGCTTGACTTTGACTCCGAAGACATCGACGGTATGGACGACGATGCAGGAGAATTATAGGAGCCACCGCTCATAGGGCGGTGGACGACCACCTCCTCATATGATATATACATGGTGGACACTCCGAAGAAAACCAATGGCGACGAGGCAACGGAGGATAACCCCTCAGGGAGAAAAGCAAAGCATGGGAATCGTCGGCGCCGCTCCAAGCCTCGCCACAGTAATACTGGCCCCGGAGATGAAAGTAATCTGGATGGTGCTGAAGAGGAATACAACCCTGACCAGCTCGCCTCCGAGCAGGATGAACAGGAGGATGAGCAGGTCAGCCGAGACGAACAGGCGACTGACGGATACCCGGAGGAGGACAACTATATGTCCCCCTCCGAAGACGAGATTAGCCTTGGCGACGACAAGTTCGGCGTGCCTGAGGATCCCGTGGAGCAGGAGCGCTTCAAGCGCCGGCTTATTGCCACTGCGAGGAGCCTAAAGAAGAAGCAACACCAACTCCAGGCTGATCAAGACCTGCTCACAGATAGATGGACTGAAGTCCTGGCAGCCGAGGAATACGGACTCGAGCGCCAAACGGCTAACCGGCCACCCCGTGGCCGGGATAAAATGGGATATCACCCCGAATACTAGCCCGCACCCCCACGCCAATACACTACATCTGGGGCAACAGGCAAGACCTGCAAAATATTCTGGAAAACAAAGCAGGACAGCCAAGATCAATCTACGGATCACGGGGGCGCGCCCCAGCGCGCGATGATGACCGTCACGCCGGATACATCATCAATAAGTCCGGCCGGGCCGAACACAGCAACCCAGACCAATTCAAACTGCGTAGCCACATAGCCCGGCACAGAGGCGCCGCACACCCCCTCTGCTTCACTGGTGAAGTGATGGATCATGAATTCCCAGAAGGGTTCAAACCCGTAAACATCGAATCATACGATTGCACAACAGACCCCGCAGTATGGATCGAAGATTTCCTTCTCCACATTCACATGGCCCGTGGAGACAATCTACACGCCATCAAGTACCTTCCCCTTAAGCTCAAAGGGCCAGCCCGGCACTGGCTAAATAGCCTGCCAGCAAATTCCATTGGCAGTTGGGAAAACCTGGAAGACGCATTCCTCGACAACTTCTAGGGCACATATGTGCGACCATCGGACACCGATGACTTGAAACACATTACTCAATAGCCCGGAGAGTCAGCCAGGAAATTTTGGACTCGGTAAAAAGAACCAAATAGTCGACTATCCGGATGCCGAAGCCTTAGCGGCTTTTAAGTATAATATCCGTGACGAGTGGCTCGCTCGAAACCTCGGCCAGGAAAAACCCAAGTCCATGGCAGCCCTCACAACACTGATGACCCGCTTTTGCGGAGGCGAGGAAAGCTGGTTGGCCCGCAGCGGCACCACGCCACATTCCGGCACTTCGGATGTCCGCGACAACAACGGCAAGCCATGACGCAATAGACATAAACAACAGAACAACGGCGACAACACTGAGGACACGGCAGTAAACGCAGGATTCAGCGGATCCAAGTTCGGTCAGCGGAAGAAGCCATTCAAAAGAAACAATCAGGGACCGTCCAGTCTGGACCGTATACTGGAGCGCCCATGCCAAATTCATGGCACCCCGGACAAGCCAGCCAACCACACCAACAGAGACTGCTGGGTGTTCAAACAGGCCGGCAAAATTAACGCCGAAAACAAGGACAAGGGGCTGCACAGCGACGATGACGAGGAGCCCCGGCGTCCGAACACGGGGGGACAGAAGAAATTTCCCCCCGGGTGAAAACGGTCAAGATGATCTACGCCACTCACATCCCCAAGCGGGAACGGAAGCGAGCACTACAGGACGTCTATGCGATGGAGCCAGTCGCCCCCAAATTCAACCCATGGTTAGCTTGTCCGATCACCTTTGATCGTAGGGATCATCCTACTAGCATCCGTCACGGCGGCTCAGCCGCATTGGTCTTAGACCCAATCATCAACGGATTCCACCTCACGCGAGTCCTTATGGACGGCGGCAACAGCCTGAACCTGCTTTATCAGGACACAGTGCGCAAAATGGGCATCGACCCTTCAAGGATCAAGCCCACCAAAACCACCTTTAAAGGTGTAATCCCTGGAGTAGAGGCCCGTTGTACGAGGTCCATAATATTAGAAGTGGTCTTCGGATCTCCGGACAACTTCCGAAGTGAAGAATTAATCTTCGATATCGTCCCTTTCCGAAGTGGTTACCACGCACTGCTCGGACGAACCGCATTTGCTATATTCAATGTGGTACCACACTATGCACACCTCAAGCTCAAGATGCCAGGCCCGCGCGAGGTCATAACAGTCAACGGAAACATGGACCGATCTCTCCATACAGAAGAGCATGGGGTGTTAAGTGTGGTTAAATTGGTCGTCAACCAAGCTCGCCCGTTTATGTTAGGACATGTGGGTCCAACTTAATTGTTCCTCAAAACAGCTGACCATGCCCTGCCGCCCGACCATGCTGGGCCCGCCACTCTGCCCCCCTTCTTCTCCGGTGGCGGCGGATCTTGCGTTCTCGGTGGCAGCGGCGGAGCCCTCGTTCTCAACGGCGGCGGAGCCTTCGTCCTCAGAAAATGGTGAGTGAATTCAAACCCTAGTCGCCCTCCCGTTCCTCTCTCGGGCCCATAGATCTCAGCTCGTTTCCTCTATTTTTTCTTGCGGAATTGATAGGTTGTGAGGGGAGCCCGTGGAGGGATGGAGCCGCCAGATTCAACTTCGAATTGGTAATGCGCCTCTCTCCGATCCAATTTTGCATGCAATTAGGGGGTGGCCTCGTCTGCTCTTTCTCACGGGCTCACACTGCCCGCCACTGACAGAGGGGATGCTGCTGCTCGGACCTTCGAATTGACAGTCAATTTCTTTCCATCAAAGGCAAAATTAGTTGATGGTAGCATACAGAACATTGAGAGAGACACAATTGTTAAATGGGAGGTTGAGTTTACAGAGATTGATCCACAAGTTCTACAGAACATGGGAGAGACGGCAGTGAAGAAATGGGTGGAAAAAATTGGGGAGAATATCGTTTGGGGTCCAGAGCAAGAAGTATCACTGTTGCGGTTTGATGATTGGAAAGGAGAGTATGTTAGAATAGAAGATGGTGAACAGATTGTTGAAGAAATCGATCGGCAAAACGGCTGGACAAGCAAACGGGCTAATTTTTTTGCTGAGCTCGTTGATCTGAACATTTTTTTGAAGGTTGGATATGTGCCATCACAATTGGGTCCGCAGATGTTAGATGATGATTGGGCTACACAGAGGCCATTGATTCCCATGTGTTCTGAACTTACAGTAATAGCCGAAGAGGGATAGGTGAATGGAACTAAAACTAAAACTGCAGCAACTGTTGATTGGAATGTAGTTGAATTAGATGAGCCTACTGATTTGATCATTGCACCAATGCCTGACATTGAGATGGCCAAACTTTTTGGCATTCCAGTCGATGACAGAGATAATCAGGAGAGGGGCGAATCAAGTTTGCCTACTAATGCTGATGAAGAAGTAGATGGACAGTTGTTGGAACAAGCTGCAGATGAAGTAGATGATGCACATGATGATGAGCTGGTGCATGTGTATGACAAAGAGAACCCTGTCATTGAAGTAGGCAAGTTGTTCCCAAGCATGAAGGAGTCTAGGATGTGTTTCAAGACTTATGCAGTGAAACATGAGTTTGATGCCAAGACTGTTTGGACTGACAGAAAGAAGTTCTATGCAAGGTGCAGAGGATTTGATGGTAGTGAGAAGCCTTGCAAGTGGTACATGTCTGCTAGACTGCAACCTGATGGAAGTACTGTCAGGGTTAACCAAATCCCCAACCAACATACTTGTATTACAAGTTCACAGAGAGTATCAACCATGACATCACAACTTTGGGTTGTAGAAAAGATCACCCCAATTTTAGCCAATACACCAAACACTACTGCCAAGAAACTCAAAGTAGACTTGGAAAAGATGTACCCCATTAAACTGAAATATACCACAGTGTGGAAGGCAAAACAAAGGGCAATGAAAAATTTATATGGTGATTGGGAAAATACATTTAGGATGCTTTACAACTTCAAAGCAGAGGTGGAAAAGAGGTCACCTGGCAGTGTTGTCGAGATAGATACAGAGGTATCACCCGAAGGTGAAGTCAAGTTCTCCAAGTTTTTATGGCTTTGAAGCCTTGCATCGATGGGTTCAAAGTAGGGTGCCGTCCATATTTGAGCATAGCCTCATATTTTTTGACAGGCAATTGGCATGGTCAGTTGGCAGCATGCAATGCGCTAGATGGACACAACTGGATGTTTCCTATTGCTGCTAGCTTGTTTCAGCCAGAAACAGAGGCTTCATGGACATGGTTCATGATCCAGTTGAAAAGATGCCTAGGGCCATTGTCACCTTTGGCTATACACACAGATGCATGTAAGGGGCTTGAAAATTCAGTGAAAAATGTTTTCCCACATGATGAGCAGAGGGAGTGCTTCGGTCATTTGTGGATGAATTTGAGCAAAAAAATTAGAGGAGAAGAATTTGGGCGCATATGGCCAGCAGCAAGATCTTACACTAGACAGACACACAAATATCATCTTGATAAGATAATGGCAGCATGTGATGAGTTTGGTCCATGGATGAACACCTACATTCTTTGTTATGGTACAAGTCAGCATTCAACACTGCCATCAAGTGTGACCACATCAACAACAATTTGGCAGAGAGTTTCAACGACAAGGTCAAGGAGTTAAAAGATTTGCCTGTGCATGACATGGTTGACCAAATCAGGATCATGCTCATGCGGTTATGGGAATTGAGAAGAAGGATAGGTGGTTTTCTGCAAGGTGATAAGCTTCCAGCATTGGTACGACAGGTGGTCAATAGGAGCTGAAATCTTTCACATTTGTTTTGTTGAAAAATCTTCACCTTGGGGTGCTGAAGTTAGAGATAACAAAACTGGAAGGAGACATGTTGTTAACACTGAATTGCATGACTGCACTTTCCTCGAGTGGCAACACACTGGTAAACCATGTGAGCATGCCATTCTTTTCTTAGCATCCCAACCGAAGATAAACATGCACCCATATTTGGATGAATGTTATTCGGTAGCAAGATTCAAAGCTGCATATGCTACTCCAATTCCACCACTTACAGATCAGTCTCAGTGGTGTGAAGTGGACATTGAATTTTCCATGTGTCCTCCCTTGACGAAAAGAAAGGCTGGCAGGCCTAAACAGAGTAGATTCAAGGCATGGTTTGAGAAAGGTGGGAGTAGTAAGAAGGGAAAGAAAGATGGAAAGCCAAAAGGGGCACAGAAAGGTAACAAAAGCAGATGCAAGTTGTGCCAGGAACTTGGGCACAGAGTGGGATCTGTCAAATGCCGTTACACTCTAGATAAGCCAAAGTATGTTCTTGTTTATTTGTCTGTGTTTTGATTTGGTGCTTTTTTCCAATTACTATATCTATAACATTTTCCCAATGGCCAGCAGGAAGCGAGCAAGTCAGCCCCTTGTTGTTGAACAGTGTTGGCCAACAAAAAAAGAAAGAGTCAATGGCGGTAGAAAGAAGAGAAGTGTGCCTGAGCCTGAGCAGACTGAAGAAAATCCTGCTGCAGTCAACATTCAGACTGAAGAAACTGATGTGGAGGTGCACACCGAAGAAGCTGAAATTGCAGTCAACATTTAGACTGAAGAAACTGCTCTCGAGGTTGAAATTGAACCTGAGCGTGTTGAGGTTCAGACTGAAGAACCCCATGTTGAGGTTCAGACTGAAGAAACCCATGTTGAGGTACACATCGAAGAAACTGAAACTTCTGTCAACATTGAGACTGAAGACACTGATCACGAGGGTGTTGGCGAGGTGTTAAAAAGACCAGTGAAGAAAACCAAGATGATCAGTGAACTTGTGTGTGTAGTAGAACCAAAAACAAGAAGTGCTAAGGCAAAGAAGGGCACACGACGTGGTAGGAAGAGGTAGAACAGAGAACAGTTTGAAAATTTGGGGCATGTAATAATATTTGGAACTTGGTGCGTACTAGTAGTCACTATTCTATTCGTACTGGTAGAACAAAGAACAGTTTGAAAATTTGGGGCATGTAATAATATTTGGTACCTTGTCTAAAACAGCCAAATAAAATTCAAATTTAAATTCAAATTTGGGCTCAAATTTGAATTAGGGATGGGGTATTGATGTTTTAATGCTATCTAAAGTACCTCAACT
This sequence comes from Triticum dicoccoides, assembly GCF_002162155.2. Classification (NCBI taxonomy): domain Eukaryota; kingdom Viridiplantae; phylum Streptophyta; class Magnoliopsida; order Poales; family Poaceae; genus Triticum; species Triticum dicoccoides. The sequence goes on from NC_041383.1 coordinate 173,366,821, forward strand.
GAAATATGTTTGCTTGCTGATCATTCTGAGCCCTTTTGGTAAGTTGAACTCATAGTCTTGAAAAGTGTGTTTCAAATGACCTCCAAAGGTAGGGTAAACGGCCTCATATTTAAGCAAGTTTTTTTGGCACCTTGTCTAAACCAGCCAAATAATTTTTCTACACATCTATTCTACCTATATAGTGTAAATATAAAGTCTCACTATTTATTGAATTAATATTCTATTATTTTCTTTTCTTTTTGAAAAAACAAGGTTTAATAGAAAATTATATATAAAACAAGTGTAAAACATGAAAATGAGAAAAGTAAGTTAAGATCTTTCTTAGTTAATCCAAAATGAAGTTTTGGTGAGGTTTTCACACTTTTCATTTTCAAAACCCCCACCTACTCTCGGGTGCGCACTACTCTCTCCCTTGAACTCCATACTACATTGTCCGAGGAATGGCAAATTTGTGAAGGGTTTTTCGTAAAAATGTATGTTAACCATATTTATATTTTTTTCTCATTACTATACGACATAATAAGACTATGCGCGCAAGTTTCACATTTTTTTGATTTTTTTTGAATTAGTTATGCTCAACCCTAATCAATCAAAACGCCTCAAAACCCTCAAAACCCCTCTCAAAACCCCTCAAAACCCTGCACACTACCGGGTTGTTGATCGTTGTGTGTGGACGGTTGAGATCAGGTGCTAGGGTTAGCTACAGTGTGCATCGATCCGCATGAGACGCGCTGATTGGTTGCATCGGTGGGGTTTGGATCAGCCTCTCTCGTTGGGGCATCAGGACCGTTCATTTGAATCCAACGGCAAGAGTTGACGCGGTGCATGGACCAAGCCTATGCAGTGCCCTTTCCATCGTTGCATGCGTGCCCGTGCCTACCCACAGCATGCATGCCCACCCGCAGAACTGCGCCCATGCATTGCATGCATGCCCGCCCTCGACGTAGCCCTGCTCCGCCACCTCCAACGATGCAGTAAGCTGTTGCATGCCTACTATTACAACCGATACAGCATCGCATCAAAGCATGCACCCGGCCACAATGCAGCTGGCCAGCCCGATGAAGACAACCAAAAAGCCAATGATGCATGGCGTGTCGTGCATGGCGTGCTCCTCTTTGAGTATGCAATACTGGAATGGGGTATCAATGTGGCTATCGATGCAGTTCAAACGACGTGATGCCCGTTACAAGATGGGCAAATGAAGGCGTCCATTATTGTCATGTCTCCCATCGACCGAACGTTGCCCTCTAGCTAGGCCCTAGCAAGATGGGCTACAACATGAATGCACGGGCAGCACAAGCAGAGAACCCGGGGCAGGCGTGTCCCTTGACCCACGACGGCACAGATGCGTGCGTGATCCCATCCCCCTTGACCCGCGACCGGTGGCACAGAACCGTCACAGCCCGTTTCCCACGCTCGTGTACACACTTCCATGGGGCGCCACCAAACGCCGCCCGCCCATTAATTCTACCCAGTGAAACCACTCGAAGAAATCAGAAACCACGTCGCTCTTGGGCTATTTAAGCCGGGCACTATCGTCTTCCTCTCCCTCCTCATCCATACCCCATCCTCTTCCTCCTCTTCCCTCCTTCTTCCTTCTTCTCCATCAAACCCGATCGAGCCCTCGAGCCACCATGCAGTACAATGCCCCCACCTACCAACTCCCCCCAACCATGCCGGAAAGGCTCTACCCGAATGGAGTGTATGTGGAGAGTACCCTTAGGGTTTGGGCCATATCAAGGTGGAGGGGCGCAAGGGAGTTGACGGAGTTCTTCCTTGCGGCCGGCTTCCGCCACCTCCCCCGCGGCTCTCCAAGGATGTATCATGTTGAGGAGGTCATACACAACGGCGTTGTGGTTGGGCTCCTCGCTACGTTCACTAACCCATTCGATGCTTTCTACCTCCTCGGGCGAGTGTATTGGGTTGGTTGTGAGTTCATAGCTTTCACCACCCATAACATTTTCACCGACTTCAACTCCATCTTCCCCAACAACGGCGTTATGCACACGCTCCCATACCCAATCAACAACGACGAGTGAAGGGCGCCCGGAGGAGCGAGGTGGCCCGGCGTTCACCCGGAGGAGGAGGAGAGAAGAACCCGAAGAAGAACCCGCGTTTGGTGCCCCCCGATCTATCGTATCATATCGTATTAGTTTTTAAGTTGTAATCGTTATGCTACTATTATTAAGTTGTATTTGTATTTTAAGTTGTAAGGCTATCGTGAAGTTGTAAGGCTATCGTGGAACTATGGGTTGCAATCGTTATGCTTCTATATAATCGTTATGCTACTATATATATTGTGTGTTTCGTGCTATTATTTGTAGATTGCTATGGGTTGTTCCATTATTTGTGTATTGCTATGGGTTGCTACAGGCCCGGGTTGCTACACCCCAATCACCACACACACCATCTTCAAAATATTGGCCAAATAATGGGTCATGCCCAAACCATAGACATGCAACTAGGAGCCCCATGCAAACCCATTATGGACATGCAACTAGGAAATGCAAACTAATTTACTTCATGCAAGCATGCAACCCATTTAGTTCATGGAACCGTAGACATGCATAGTTACAAGTAACATTTAGTTTTAGTGCATCAAAAAATGATCCATCACAAAATTTAGTGCAAGAAAAAGGCCAAAGTAAAAACAAGTAACATTTTATTTGCCTAAGTTAGAGGTGGTCTGGTGCCCCTACGCGGGTGGGCTGGTCTCCTTACGGCCCAACATCTATTCGGCAGCCCAGTTTTGTTTTTTTACTAGAAACTGAATTTGGGTTTTTACTCTGTTAACTGAAGAACAAAAATAGGGGAAACAGAGCATGAACACTTAATAATTTGTGTTCCAAATTGCTGCTTCAATTCAGATACATTACTTGCGCACAGATCACATCCTCTACCCTGACAGGCCTAAATGCCCATTCTAATGACGGATGAACAACAAATAAAACAAAAACAAAGAAATGATACAACAATAGAACCCCCTGCCATGATATTTGCTTGCTTCTGCAAATCGATCATCTGCATTAGATGTTTCTTAATCTTCTTCAGTTCCTCGGTCAGTTCGGACTCCGCATGCAGTTCAGCATTGCACGCATACATCGCCATCGGCACGACTCTGCCCGCCCCTCCGCCTGAGCTCCCCGTATTCTCCACGGCAATCGACGGCACCCCGCCCAAATTGAGCTCCCAGGTTGCGGCCACGCTCGAATCAACGTAGCCCACAAACTGAATCCTATCAACATATTCATGAACCCACTCGAAATGGTAACATTTCTTCAAGATCTGAAAAGAACAACATGAACCCTAAATACCAAATTCGAGGAGAAAAAACTAAATATGGAGAAATCAGAGCGAAAGACAGCGAAAGAACGGGCTAAGAACTGAGATCTAACCTTGCCATCCCTTCCTGCCATTGGTTTGCTCAAGCATTTCACAAATTCCCGCCCAAGATTGCCATTGTCATCCCTTTTAGTGACCAACCGTTTAAGAGGGTCTGGGCGTGGGCAGTCAGGGCACCTTGTGAGTAGCACTGGTCCATACTGTCGCCATTTTGAGTGCATGGCGAAGGAGGTATACATTTGTGCTAGGTTGCCGGAGAAGAGAAAGATTGGGGAAAGGGGATGAATGGGCGGCGGCGGGCGGACGGGCACGGGCGCTCGTCTCTTCTAGCTGTGAGGAGATGGGTCCCGCGAGTAGACAAGTGGTGGGTCCCGCCCTTAGGTGGATAAGTGGTGGGTCCAGCGCATACGTGGATAAGTGGTGGGTCCAGCCCCCAACAGCTTACGAGGGCATCAGTTCAGTTTAACAGCCATGTCGTGCGTGGGCTATTTACCTGCTCAAAATTGTCGCACCACAACCATTCGCTCGAACAACATCGCACTCTAGCCAATTCACCCCAAATGTGTCGCACATGAGCTATTGGCCCCGGACTTACATAGGAGAGAAAACCAAGGAGGCAATAGGCTTTGCGCACAGAAGGAAAACACCCATGTGGAATCTATTTACGATCGTTATACCTGTTTTATCTATCTGTACGTGACCTGTCCCCAGATAGGACATGTCAAATAGTCCTATTTATCTCCGCTTAATGCATTCATTGTAAACATACGCTTAAACATACTATTCATCAATGGGAGATCACATATAGCGTCAGCTTATCAGTCTTATTTGAGCATTTTTCTCACAAATGTTTATTTGATATTGCATCCGTACACCTTGGTACGTTCAGTTTGCCAGGGGCTTCTTATGGCGCCCCATAATACGACAAGACAAGTCCGAACACTTTCAACAGTGCGGCACCCCGAACTTATAGCACTATATGCATCAGCTCCGAATCATGTCTTGGGTCTACAGTTGGGTTAGCCCGGCTCCCTTGTTTTGGTACCTTACGTTCTGTTATATCGGCTAATGTAGCGCAGGGAGAACTAGTGCGATTTTGCCCCACTTCTTTCGGATGAGCACCTTAGTAGAGAAAGCCGAAAACTGACCGGCATGATGTGGCGAGAGCTGGTCGCTGTTCGAGAGGTCTTAAAATCCTTAAAGATTTTTCCGCTTTAGGCGATAAATCGGCTTCGTCCGATCTAGGCGTATATGCGCCCCCATTCGGCCTTCCGGATTCCAGGGGCTTCGCCAAAATTTAAAATTGTAGACTTCTATGGCTAAGTAAAAGTTATAAAGCCGCATAGTCCTATTGCCTTGTTCGCTGCGCCGGACACCTCCTTAAGGGACCAAACATTTGGATAAAGAGTGTCCGGGTTTTCCACGAACACACCAGTACTAGTTACGTGGGGGCGGAAGCCGACGACTGGCCTACTTTCAGAATTTTATAAACAGCCGCACAGAAGGTAATATTTTAAATAACAAAAGCGCTACATAGCGCAAGTAACTTCGTCTTTAAATTACAACAGCGGTAGAGGTACATTTAGTCAAAGATCTTGTCCTTGGTACACTCATCGGCCATGAGACGAGCGCCCTTCAGAATGCCATCATAGTACTTCTCGGGATGGCGATGCTCCTTGCCCTCTGGCGGACCGTCCTTCACCAGCCTCTCAGCATCCAGCTTGCCCCAATGCACCTTAGCGCGGGCAAAGGCCCGGCGGGCACCCTCAATGCAAACAGATCGCTTGATGACTTCGAGCCGCGGACAGGCATTCACCATCCACTTGATCAGGCCGAAATAGCTAGCCGGCAGGGGCTCACCAGGCCACATCCGTACTATGAAATCTTTCATGGCCACTTCGGCCGCCCTGTGGAGTCCGACCAACTGCTTCAGTTGGTCACTCACAGGCATTGCGTGATCGGCCCCAGCATACTGGGACCAGAACAGCTTCTCCGTTGAGCTCCCCTCGTGGGCACGGTAGAACTCCACAGCATCTGATACGCTACGTGGCAGATCTGCTAATGCCCCTGGAGAGCTCCAAACTCGGGTAAGTAAAAGAAACGCCTCATCCACATGTTTGCTTTGCATAAAGAATTTCTTACCCGCCGCTATCTTTTTGGCCTCCTGGATTTCCTGTTGTGCCTTCTCGGCTTCGGCCTTGGCATCATTCATATTCACAAGGGCCTTCACAAGCTCGACCTCTTTCATCTTCAGATCATGCTCCACGGACTCGAACTTCTTGCCGAGGTCCCGGAGCTCTTGCTGTACCTTGCCCACTCTAGCACTTTGCTTTTCGCACTCCTTGCATTCCAAGGCCGCCTTGTCTTCGGCCTCGGACAACACATTCTTCAGGGACGCCACTTCGGCGGTGGCCCCTATTACACAGTCACGACGCTTCGGCGTTAGACTAACCAATTTTATATATCCTTAAATACATAAGAGCGGGGAATCACTTACCTTTGTTCTCTTCGAGCTGCCTCTTCGTGAGGTCGAGCTCTCCCTGCGCTTGCTCCAGGTCCCGCTCTAGTTCGGCAACCTCGGCTGTACGGGCAGCAGCGGCAAGCAGCACAGCCTGCTTATTCACATGAACATTCATTATTATACTCCTGCGGATTATAGTTGACCCTATCGGGTGGTAATTTCATACATTTTTATTACTTACCTCAAAGCCCGTCAGGAGGCTGGTACACGCTTCGGTCAGTCCGCTTTTAGCGGACAGAACCTTCTGAATCACCGAACCCATAAGAGTACGGTGCTCGTCATCGATGGAAGCGCCGCGAAGTGCTTCCAGCACATATCCGACGCCTATGGCATGACGGAAGTCATCGGCACGGACGACTGTACCTCCCTAGCGAGGGGCCGCTTGCCCGCATCCGAAGCCATTGAAGGCTCCGGCACAGTATCCGGATGAGAGTCCGGCTTGCTGCGGCTCTCATCGGTACGATCCGCGGGGATCTTGAACCCCGCGTGTTCGACATATGGAATCCCGCCTTGGGGCGTCTCCAAAGTCACCTCGCCCCGCTCTGGGAGCCTTTGGGACAACACCTCTGTGTCATCCGCAGGCTGACGAGTAGTAGCCGTCGGGAGCGAATTCAGCTCCGAATTGCTCAGGGACCCGGAAGAAGATACCTCGGGTGAGCCCTGGCCGGACTGCATATATGTTCGGTGTTATAAAAAAAGCTATGGAGTGAAGTCATGATAGAATGCGGACACTTATGATCGCACTAGGGGCTTCCCCCGGGGCAGCCGCCCCTCCTCGCTGAGAGCGGCCGTGGCAGAGTAGTCCGGAAGGGACACCTTTCCCTTCTTGGACGCCCCAGCCACCCCCTCCGGGGCGGCTTTCATCTTTTTCTCCTCCCCGGTGCGGGGAGGTAGAGTTTATTCTTGCTTCCTCCCGCCTCCGCGGGAGGAATCTGTCTCGTCGTCATCGGACGACGTGGGTATGATGGCCTTAGGCCGAGGGCCTTTTCCGGCCCCCTGGTCCGCCTCCCCAGGCCCCTCATCCTTTCTGGATGGGGCGTCTTCTTCTTCTTCCTCCTCCCCTTCGTGTGAGGAGTGTGCCTCGTCATCTTTGGACGAGGCTTCCGGCACAACCTTACGCTGGAGACCCTTTCGGATCCCCGGGGCCTTCTTTTCGGCCTTCTTCTCCGGCACCTTATAGGGCGCCGGGACTAGCATCTCCGTCAGGAGAGCATCAGCTGGGCCTTCTGGCAGCGGAGCCGGACAGTCAATCTGCTCAGCTGTCTCCACATAATCTTGAGCAAATATGCACAGTTACTTAAGACTCCCCCATGAATATATTGGGAAGAACCGAATCCGGTGGTAGTTTGAGAACTCACCTGACTAGGAGGCCGCGCGGCGTGAAGCCCGCGGTCCTCGGATGTGGGAGGAGGTACTTCGGAGGCCTTGAATAACACCTTCCACGCGCCTTTATGCGTCATGTCGTAGAGCCTCCGAAGCGTCTGGTGTTCGGCTGGGACAAACTCCCATAGGTTAAATGCCCGCCTTTGGCACGGGAGAATCCGACGAACGAGCATCACCTGGATCGGGTTGACAAGCTTGATGTTCTTGTTCTTCATGCTCTTGATGCAAGTCTGGAGTCCGGTCGGCTCTATAGATTCGCCCCAGGGCAGGCCCTTCCTTTCCCAGGAGGTGAGTCGCATGGGGGTTCCGGATCGAAACTCGGGGGCCGCCGCCCAGTTGGCGTCGCGCGGCTCGGTGATGTAGGACCACCCCGACTGCCACCCCTTCACGGTTTCTGCGAGCCGTCAAGCCACGTGACGTTAGGCATCTTGCCCACCATGGCCCCTCTGCACTCTGCTTGTTGGCCGCTTACAATCTTCGGCTTCACGTAGAAGATTTGCAGCCACAGGCCGAAGTGAGGACGGATGCAGAGGAAGGCCTCGCATACGACGATGAACGCCGAGATGTTGAGGACGAAATTCGGGGCTATATCATGGAAATCTAGCCCGTAGTAGAACATGAGCCCGCGGACGAAGGGATGAAGTGGGAATCCCAGTCCACGGACGAAGTGGGCAACAAACACAACCCTCTCGTGGGGTCCTAGGGTCAGAATGACCTGCCCGACGTCCGGTAGCCGGTGCGCTATGTCTGCCGCCAAGTATCCGGCCGCCCGAAGATTGGCGATATGCTTCTCCTTGAAGGTGGAAGCCACCCACTTGCCTCCTGCTCCAGACATGTTAGCTATGTGGAGAAGACTTGGGCTTGGGCGCTGGAGCTCGAGGGGGCAAGAGTGGGCAAAGGAGGAAGAAGGCGTGGGTAAAAATGGGGAACTCTTATCCCTTTATAGAGGCGACGAAAGCGGTGCGCCTCCCCACTTGCCTGTTGGGAATCGCTTGCTTCCCAAGCGCCATGATTGATGGCGTGGTGGGATAAGGGGACACGATCTGTGCTTCGACAAAACGTGTCAAAGAAACTGCCTCGCAATATGCGCTGTGACTGGTTGTTGTAAAATGGTTCGAATAAATGCCCGACCGTAATGACGCGTCGTGTTGCCTAAAAAGTTGTCTGCAGATTGCGTTTTTGAAATATCATTCTCTCTACGATGGCATGTGAAGATCATTTTGGGGATCCGAACACGATTCAAGTGTTCGATAGTTACTTTGGAGTATTCGGAGAAGGAACCCGCCTTGCAATGCCGAAGACAAGACTGCGCGCCGGACTCATCGTCATTGAAGCCTGGTTCAGGGGCTACTGAGGGAGTCCTGGATTAGGGGGTATCCGGACAGCCGGACTATATACATCGTCCGGTCTATTGAAGCATGAAGATACAAGACTCAAGACTTCGGCCCGTGTCCGGATGGGAATATCCTTTGCGTGGAAGGCAAGCTTGGCGATCCAGATATTGTGTTTCCTTCCTTGTAACCGACTCCATGTAAACCCTAGCCCTCTCCGTTGTCAATATAAACCGGAGAGGTTGGTCCTTAGGAGGCCGATCACAATTACAATCATACCATCATAGGCTAGCTCTTAGGGTTTAGCCTCTACGATCTCGTGGTAGATCCACTGTTGTACTACTCATATCTTCAATATTAATCAAGCAGGAAGTAGGGTTTTACCTCCATCGAGAGGGCCCGAACCTGGGTAAACATTGTGTCCCTTGCTTCCTATTACCGTCAGCCTAGACGCACAAATCGGGACCCCCTACCCGAGATCCGCCGGTTTTTACACCGACAACCCCGGCCCCTTTGAACGGGTGCGGCGCTGCCTCGCGGCCCCGCCGGTGTGCTCGGCCGGGCCGGAGCTCGCCGGACCCTCCCCTGCCGCAGCCGCCGCCTGCCTCCTATGTTCTGCTCGGGAGCAAGCACGGGAGGAAGAAGACAGGGGCATTGACCTGGCCAGCTGGCCAGGCGGGCCCCATCCCCTGTGCGTGGACCCCACCGTAAGCCTCTAAGTCGCCGGCCCCGCGTTGACCAGTCCACGCTGACGTGGATAAGTGGAAACGTATTCCGCGGAATACGTTTTCGCTGACCGAAAGTGTGTTTCTGTTTTGCGCTTCTGTCTTATCCACTCAAGGACTTATTTGTGATGAAATTTTTGCAAAAAAGTCCCTGAACTTCAAGTCTTCATAACTTTTTATCCGTAACTCCAAATGAGGTGAAACCAATGCTCACTTCTTCGTTCCGTCGAGCCCTTTCTGCTGGTGTCACTTTCATTATGTTTTGGCATACTGAAAGTGACCATTTTGCCCCTGGCCTTAATCAGCCCCCTCCGAGAGAGAACATTTTCCGGCGATTTGTTCTGCGAGTTTCTGACCCTTCTCCTCGGTGCCTTCTTCATCCCCAGGTAAGCCACAATACCTAGTTGCATGATAGTAATGCAGTAGCCATGGTTTTCAACTTGAATATTTAATCAATGTTTGCTTGTTGAAAAGATGGTTATCGTTGTTTCGGTGATGTTCAGATTTGCATGTTCACTTTTGTGCTATGTTGTCTTATACTCTGTGATCATGTTATACCTGCTAATATTACCTTTCATATGTTTATGCTTGTTAGTGGTACATGTTGATGTTGGAGATGGTCATGCTAGTTAGTATGCGATGCTTAGTGGATATGATTTATTGTTGATATGGTGGAAAGTTATATGATACTCTCATGATGATGTTGATATCATGTTCATGCATTTTATCATGGCTCAACATATTTGCATTCAAGTTAACCGGATTAAATTGAACTTGAAAAACTGTTGGCTGAGTCATGGTGCCGCTGAATCGATGCTGACCAGTGCAACCACGCTTACCGGTATGGGACGGTCCTGATTGGGTCTATTGTCGTGCCTCTCGCCGGTGCCTCCAACGAGGGAAGGTTATGGGCGTGTTGTACCCTAGCCTGGTAAGCAGGCATAGCCTTGTGTGCCCGTAGTTGTTATAGCCGGCGGATCCCCGTGTGGTATTGTGTATGTTTTTGCCACGGCGGTGGTCATTGTGTCTGGAGTTAGACATGGGGCCACCCATGACTTAGCCCGGTGGGGAGTGAGTCGAAGTGGCCGGGAGAGTGTCATGGCAGTAGGACGGTTTTGTCGGAACGTTGTTGGTCCACCCGAATGGGAGTGCGAGGCCATGGGTTCCGTAGTGTGGGTACAGTGTTCTAACCTCTACAGAGTGTATATTAAATCTATCGATCGCCGCGCCTGCGGATAAGGGCCCAGGTCGAAAGTAGCTCACACCATGAGTCAACAGTAATAAGAATAACTTGATTAATGACAAACCGTGGTGGTGATCACTGTAAGGATCACGGGCCAAGTGTTGGTCGGGTGGTGATCGCCGTAAGGATCACAGTTTGGGGCCAAGTGTTGGTCGGGTGGTGATCGCAGTAAGGATCACAGTTTGGGGCCAAGTGTTGGTCGGGTGGTGATCGCCGTAAGGATCACAATGGTATCGAGGATACCGAGTCATTGTATATTGCGAAAGTCGTGGGTAAAGATTAATCTCCTTGTGGTCATTTAATGATTACTACGGTATTGTTTATACCAAGCTTGATTTGATCCCAAGATGATCGTGTGATGTCCGAGGTTGGTAAGTGATACATGTGTTGGTTACGAGGTAACCCGAGCAGAATAAGTGGTGCATGATAGTGTCATCATATTCCATGCTAGTATTGTCGGATTAATATGCTTATGTTGTTCTAGCTGTATCATGTTCATATTGGCCATGCTATATTGTTCTGATGATATCATGTTAAATTCTGGTTTAACCTATAATTGCCATGCTGTTGTTGTCTTGAACGCTTCTGGTTATTGTGAGCTTGCAAGTACATTCAATGTACTGACCTGGCGTGTCATGCCAGCTTGCAGGTCATGCCGGATTTGATTGCTTCCTTGTCGTACTTTTCATTCGTGCGAGCTAGGATAAGCGTTCTAGCCAGAGTCTCTGCGGAGTGGCGTTCACTACCGTCATCGTTGTTTCGCTGCTAGAGTTATTCCGCTGCTTTGAGTTGTTCTACTGCTTGCATAGAGCAATGGAGGATGGCATAGTGTCGCTGTGCCGATGTTATTCATTCTAATATCGGAGACATTGTAATCATATTCGTGTAATAATGGAAAGTTGGTTTGTTCTATGCTAAGCAGTGCCGTATTCCAGAAGACTTCTTCTCGATCTCTGGTCTGGAATACGGGGCGTTCCAGTTTTCTCTGAGCCGGGGTGCCACACGTACGGAGTAGTTCCGCGTTCCACGGCTGGGTCGTTTCTTCGCCGGCGGTGTCTCTCTTGCGTTTCTTTGATCTTCGTGCGTCGATGAGGTAGTAGGCGTTGCGATCGCGCAAAGCCCTGCTCACAATGAATGGGCCCTCCCATGGAGGGGACAACTTGTGCTGGCCTGCCTGCTCTTGGACGAGTCGGACGACGAGGTCGCCCTCGCGGAACGCGAGGGGCTTGATCTTCTTGCTGTGGTATTGCCTCAGGTCTTGTTGGTAGATGGCCGAACGGCTGAGCGCCAGGAGGCGTGCTTCTTCGAGCAGGTCGACGCCGTCTTCGCGGGCTTCTCTGGCTTCGGCTTCGATGTACATCGCGACACGCAGTGAGTCGAACTCGACATCATTCGGGATGATGGCTTCGGCTCCATAAACGAGGAGGAACGGGGTGAACCCGGTCAACCGGTTTGGCGTGGTGCGAAGACTCCAGAGAACGACCGGCAACTCGTCGAGCCAGCTGCCGGGTGAGCGGATGAGTGGCTCAGCGAGTCGCGGCTTGACGCCGAACAGGATGAGTCCGTTTGCCCGCTCGACCTGGCCATTGGACTGCGGATGTGCAACAGAGTCCAGGTCAAGGCAGATGTCGGAGACGGAGCAGTATTGCTCGAGCGCGCCCTTGGCGAAGTTGGTGTCGTTGTGTGTGATGATGCTGTTCGGCATGCCGTCGCGAACCGCTATGTCCTTGATGAACTGGACGGTTGTTGGCCCGTCCAGTTTCTTGATCGGTCGAGCTTCGATCCACTTGGTGAATTTGTCCACTACCACCAGCAGGTGCGTCATGCCGCCTCGATCGGTTTTGAAGGGTCCCACCATGTCAAGTCCCCAGACCGCGAAGGGCCACGCGATCGGTATGGTGCGGAGTGCTAATGCCGGCTGGTGGCTGCATTTGCTGAAGCGCTGGCACCCCTCGCACTTGAGCATGAGTGACTCGGCATCTTCGAGAGCCATGGGCTAGTAAAAACCGTGGCGGAATGCCTTGGCCACCAGGGATCGCGACGCGGCGTGGTGCCCGCATTTGCCCTGGTGTATGTCGAGGAGGATGTCGATGCCCTGTTCCTGCTCGACGCAGTGCTGGAACACACCAGTGGTGCTGCGCTTGACGAGCTCGTTGTTGATGATGCTGTAGGCGGACGCCCGATGCTATACCTGCCGGGCCTCGGTCTCGTCCATGGGGAGAACACCGTTCTCCGGGAACTCTGATATTGGGAGGGCCCACGATGGAGCCGTCACCACGGCGAAGACAGTCACCAGGGTGGGTTCCAGGTTGGCAGCCCCCGAGCTGGGTTGAGCAGCCCCCGGGTTGGGAACGGCGGAGGCCGGGTCCGGGGTGATGTCATCCGGATTGAGCTGAGCAGGCCCCAGGCCGGGTTCGGCAGCCCCCTGGCCGGGTTGAGGCGTGGCCGGGTCGTCTGGAACATGGATGGACTCAGAGTCCGGCGACGGCTTGACGGACGGCTTGCGCAGATGCTCGAGGGAGACGCCGGACAGGATGGACTGCCGGGACAAGGCGATCTTGGTGAGCGTGTCGGCCGCTTGGTTCTCCGCGTGCGGGACATGGAGGAACTCGCAGCCTTCAAAGGACCCGGTCAGCTTCTGGATGAGGAAGCAGTAGCTTGCCATGTTGGAGTCGTGGGCGTCCCACTCGCTAGAGAACTGTTGTACCACAAGGTCCGAGTCGCTGTAGCACAGGATGCGCCGGATGCTGAGTTCCTTGGCAAGCCGGAGGCCGTGCACAAGGGCTTCATATTCGGCGATGTTGTTGGAGGCGGTGAAGTGGATCTGGAGCGCATAGCGGAGTCGGTCGCCCTTCGGGGATGATAGTACGATGCCGGCCCCTAAGCCGAGTCGCATCTTGGACCCGTCGAAGTGCATGCGCCAATGCGTCGAGTCGGGAGGCGGAGGTAAGTACTGGGTCTCGGTCCAGTCGACGAGGAAATCGGCCAGGGCCTGAGACTTGATCGTGGTGCGGGGCTCGTAGAGGATGGTGTGGACGACTAGCTGGAGCGCCCACTTGGCGACCCAGCCAGAGGCATCCCGGCATCTGATGATTTCTCCGATAGGCGCCATGCTGACGACGGTGACGACGTGCTCTTGGAAGTACTGCTTTAGCTTCTTGGCGGTGAGGTACACGCTGTAACACATCTTCTGGTAGAGCGGGTAGTTCTGCTTGGAGATGGAGAGCACCTCACTTAGGTAGTAGACCGGGCGCTGGACGGCTTGGATCTTGCCCTTCTCTGGTCGCTCAACCACCAGCACCGCGCTGACCACCCGCGTGGCCATGGCTATGTAGAGCAATAGCGGCTCCTTGTCAGTCGGTACGACCAGGACTGGTGTGATGGAGAGCATGCACTTGAGGTCTTGGAAGGCCTCGTCTGCCTTGTTGTTCCATTCGAACGGGCTTGTCTTCTTCATCAACTGGTACAGGGGTAGCGCCCTCTCGCCCAGCCGGCTTAGGAACCGGCTGACCAAGGCCAAGCACCTGGTGAACTTCTGGACATCGCGCAGCTGAGCTGGCTTGCGCATGCGCTCGATGGCCTTGATCTTCTCCGGGCTCGCCTCGATGCCGCGTTCCGAGACGAGGAAGTCGAGTAGCTTTCCGGCCGGGACGCCGAAAACGCATTTCTCCGGGTTGAGCTTGACCTTGTATTCGCGGAGGTTGGCGAATGTTTCCTTCAAGTCATCGAGGAGCGTGAGGTGCTGCTTGGTCTTCACCACAATGTCGTCCACGTAAACATGGATATTGCGGCCGAGTTGCAGCAGCAGGCATTTCTGCATGCAGCGTTGCAAGGTGGCTCGCGTTCTTCAAGCCGAACAACATGGTGATGTAATAGTATGCCCCAAAGGGCGTGATGAAGGACGTCTTCAAGGCGTCAGCCGGGTCCAGCTTGATCTGGTGGTAGCCGGAGTAAGCGTCTAGGAAACATAGGAGCTCACACCCGGCGGTCGAGTCGATGACTCGGTTGATCCGCGGGAGGGCGAACGGATCCTTGGGACAGGCCTTGTTGAGGCTGGTGTAGTCGATACACATGCGCCAGGTCTTGCTCTTCTTTGGGACGAGGACTGGATTGGCCAGCCACTCGGGGTGAAACACTTCCATTATGAAGCCGGCCACCAAAAGCTTGGCGACCTCTTCACCGATGGTTCTTCTCTTCTCTTCGGAAAAACGTCGTAGGGGCTAACGAACAGGCTTGGCGTCCTTGCGGACATGGAATTTGTGCTCGGCGTACTTCCTCGGGATACCCGGCATGTCCTTGGGGGTCCATGCGAAGATATCCCGATTCTCACGGAGGAAGTCGACGAGCTCGCCTTCCTATTTGCTGTCGAGGCGGGCGCCTACAACGACGTACTTGCTGCAGCTGGGGTCTTCTGGGTTCAGCTTCACCTTCTTGGTCTCCTTGGATGGCTTGAAGGTGGCTTCGTCGGTCGGGTCCTTTGTCGGGATCGATGCGGCCGAGGCTTCGCCTGCCATGGCGACGATCCGATCGAGCTGGCGCCGCTCCTCGGCAGTGACCAGCGACTCAGCCAACTTGGCCTCGTCTCGGGCGCACTCCAGGGACTTGCGGTAGTCGCCGGTAATGGTGATGAGGCCCTTGGGACCCGACATGTTCATCTTCAGATACGCATAGTGTGGAACCGCCATGAACTTGGTGAGTGCGGGCCGGCCCAGCAACGCGTGATACGCGCTGTACAGGTCCACCACGTCGAACCAGATTGGTTCGCATCAGAAGTGGCCGCTGTCGCCGAATAGGACGTAGAGCCAGACCCGGCCAATGGGAGAGCAGGAAACGCCGGGCACGATGCCGTGTAAGATCGTCCGGGTCGGCTCCAGGGCCTCGGCCTTGAGGCCGAGCTTGGTCATCATGTCACGGTAGAGGATGTTGATGCTGCTGCCGCCGTTGATGAGGACTCGGGAGAACTTGCACATGCGTCAGGGAACGATGGTGGGGTTGAGGACGAGGGCGTAACCACCCGGATTCGGCATCACGGTCGGGTGATCCTCCCGGGTCCAGGTGATCGGGCGATCCGACCAGTGCATGAATCCCGGCTTGGCCAGGACGACGGTGTTCGCCTCCTGTCGAAGGAGACGCTCGCTGCGCTTGTTATCGCCGAGGCTGGTGAAGACGACGTAGGCCGCATTTTGGTCCGGAAAGGCGTCGTCACGCATCGCGCCGCCAGCTGGAGGCGGCGGTGGAGGCGGAGGCGGTTGCCCCACGCCCGGAGCTGGAGCCGGAGGGGGCGGGACGTCGCCTCCCATGATGCGCTTGGTGATGGCGCACTGTCGGAGCGTGTGCGTGGATGGGCTTGCGCCGCTGTGGTGCTTGCAGGGGGCGTCGAGCATTTCTTTGAAGCTCATGGCGGGTTGCCACGCCATCCTGCCGATTTGCCGATGCTTTGCCTCTGGGTTACCCGCGGGCTCGGCAGCTGTGATGAGCCGGTTGTTGTGACGCTGCACCGGTTGGTCGGCCTTGCGCTAGTTGTTCTGGTGATGCTGTTGCCGGCTGCTTTCATCGGCCGGCTTTGGAGGGGGAACCGGCTTCGTCTTGTCGGCCTCGTCTAGTGCCACCTGGATTTTCATGGCGGAGTCGGCATTGGCGTATTTGTCCGCCGTTACCATGAGCGTGGCCATGGTGGCCGGCTCGGAGCGCAAGAGCTTGTGCTTGAGGAGAGTGTCGTCTCGGCACCCGTTGACAAAGTACTGTATTGCCTGGACTTCATGGATGCCCTCGCAGCTGTTTCGGAGCTTGGTCCAGCACGCGGGGTACTCACGACCGGTCTCCGTTGGCCCCTGTACGCAGATGGCGAGCTGGCTAGGGCGGCCGGGTCGCTTGTAGGTCCCCGTGAAGTTGTAGACGAAGGCCTCCTAGAAATCGACCCATGTGTTGATGCTGCCCATCGGCAGACTATTCAACCATGTGCGGGCCTATCCCTAGAGCATGAGCGGTGCGTAGCACACGATGAGACGCCGATTGGCGTCGGTGATGCCAATGGCCGTGGTGTAGTCGGTGAGCCAGTCTTCTGGCTTCACAGTCCCGTTGTACTTGGGGGTATCGCGGGGGAGC
Organism: Triticum dicoccoides; assembly: GCF_002162155.2. Classification (NCBI taxonomy): domain Eukaryota; kingdom Viridiplantae; phylum Streptophyta; class Magnoliopsida; order Poales; family Poaceae; genus Triticum; species Triticum dicoccoides. The sequence continues at coordinate 173,383,471 of NC_041383.1, forward strand.
ATGAATCCTTTGAGAAAGGGGTCGTCCCGGATGTGTGGGCCGAAGCATGCCGGCCCGATAGCGCCGCTCTCTTCCACCTCCAGGGAGCGAGCGAGCTGATCGAGGCGGTGGCGAGCGTCGGCGTCGTCGATAGCGCGTGGGCCGAGTCGACTAGCGGCCAGGCCACGGGGGGCCGGGTCGGTCGGAGCCGGACGCCAGCCAGGCTGGCCGGGTCCGTGCTGGGTCTCCGGGGCGAGTTCATCGCCCAGGCCACCAGCGGCTGTGGCGGCCGAGTCACGCCGAGTTCGGGCTCGGCCGAAGTGCGCCTCGCTGGGCGGCGAGGAGGCTGTGTGTAGAAGTTCGCTGGGTGCACCAAGGCAAGCGGAGCCGGATCCCGCCGGCTTGGCGAGCTGGTTGAGGCGGTCCTGCTGGGTGTTGGCCGCGTTGAGGAGCTCGTGCATCTGCCCGATGCGCTCCTGCAGCTCCTCACCCGTGAGCCGGTCTAGGACGACTGTGGCTGCCTGGGCAGTGCACATGTTCTTCACTAGGGTCTTGTAGACGGTCCGGACGGCACCGAGGGCCCGGCCGATCGCTCCTCCCCGGGTACGCACATCGGCCACGTGGCTTGGCTCGGCCGCGGCAGGCGCGAATCCGTAGGCCGCGTTGTGCTCCAGCTGAGCGGCGTCCAGGCGACGCTTGGTGGCGGCGAGCGTCTCGGATAGGTCCAGCATCTGCTGGCACCTTTCCTCGAGCTGAGTTCAGGCCTCAGCGACGTTGGTGGCGTCGACTTTGGTGGCAATTGGGATGCGGAGGCTCTGCATCATGGCGCACAACGGATCGGACGGCTCGGTCCATTCCACTACGGCCCTGGCTTCTGCGGCCTTCCTCGACTTGCTCGACGAGGAGGAGGCGCCATCGCCGGTGACGAAAACCTCCACATGGACGTCCATTGCCCCGGCGGAGATGCCACTGCCGAGGGAGAGGGGAGAGTCGGAGTAGCTGAGCACCTCGCTGGGGTACTCGTCGTCCACGAATGCATCAGAGATGCGCAGCGCGGCGAAGGAGGCGGCGAGCATGCGGACGACGTCGCCCGCCAATGCAATGGACTCGTCAGAGTAGGAGAAGGGCCCCGTTTGAAGCTTGCTCCCGGACAGCTCCTCGAGCTGCCCCATGGTGGGCGCCAACTGTCGTGGTGGGGGCACGGAAGATGCCAAGGGATGGCTAAAGAGAGGAGGAGGCTCGAGGGCGCTGGTGGGCTCTACAGGCGAGGTTGTCATGAGCGGACGCGGGACGCCGGACATACCCAGGTTTGGGGCTCTCCGGAGAGATAATACCCTTAGTCCTGCCGAGTGTAGTTTGATGTTTGATAGTACAATGCTGCTCCTGGAGCTGTATCAGAGAGGAGGGGGCTGGCCAAGGCTTAGGCTGCTCCCTCTCTCTTGGGTTGCTATTCATGGTGGCTAGTTCCTTCTCTATCTCACATTACATGTCCTCCTGTATATGCGTGGGATCCTGGGGGGTTTTATAGACCAACCCCCCAGGGGTACAATGGTAACGCTACGAGTCAGTGGGTCCGGGTTGTCGATGTCCGGGGACCCGGGCTGGGTCCCACTGGGGGCATGTGGTTCGCCGGGTTCCCCTAGGTGCGAGCCCTACATGCCTAGGGGGACTGTGCGTCATCTTGTCGATCGTCAGGGTGAGGCTGAGGTGAGTCGTGTACAGTGGCACTCCGTCAGGTCGCCACTCGCTGTCGTCAACGGCGAGGGCGGGGGCACTGTAGCCACGCAAGCCTTGGTCAGCGGGTAGGTGAGGGGCATTGTTGCCATGTTCCGGGTGACCATAGGCATGGGTGGAACACTGTTGCCTTGGTCATCGGTGATTGAAGTCTTGTCCCGTCGTACGACTTGGATGGGACGGGAGCTGGCCCGTGGCTGGATTGCGGAGCGCGCCACGGGTGAAGCTGGCTTGTTGAGGAAGCCTTGGGTGCGCCGGGTTCGGCCGCCTTGCGCCAGTTGTTGGGGCCGAGTCGGCGCGTCTTGCCGGGTCAAAGAGCTTGGCCGGGACGTGGGGCTTGGCCGGGTCGAGCGACCCGGCCAGACGCGTGCCGGCTTGAGGGACGATGCTGGCCCCGTTGTTTTTGAAAAGGATCCGGGTTCCGTTGCCTGCCCGGGTTTCATCCGCCCGAGAAAGGGGGTACGTGTCGCTGTCGGAGTTCTCTGGAAGACGGTGAGAGGCAACGAGGGGCGTCAGCGAGGGCGCGAGAAGCTCAGTGATCACGTGGAGGCTGTCCACGCTCGCGGACAAGCACAAGGAGGAGGGGGAGAAGAAGACAGGGGCACGGGTGCACTATGGCTTTTGGCCGCGACGCGCCCGTGCTCGCTACGGCATCTCTGGCGTCGGCGAGCGCCAGGGAGAGGTCCAGGGCGATGAGACAAAGGGGGTGGCGTGGTGCGGAAGTCGTCGGCGAGCTCTGGCTCAGGCACGCGCCGAACAGAGGCACTGGCGCGACACAGAGCGCGTTGAATGCATGCCAGGCCCCGTGTTCACACGCGGTCACCGCCCTGGCATTGCCAAAACGATGCCCAAACGTTGCCAAACCTTGCCTAGGCTAAAGTCCACGTAGTGTTAGGTCTAAGAAAGGTGAAAACTCAAACCCAGGCCGACCAGAAGTGACTCAAGCTTGCTGGCAAGTTTCTGGACAGAAACTTGGTCGCCAAGTTTGGTTAGCTTCTAGAAGGCCATTAGGGCTGATCTCCTGGGGTTAAGTGTTTCTTAGGAGGGTGTTTAAGCTCAAGAAAGATCAGCTCCAAAAGAAAGGAAAAGATTTTCTCTAGCAAAAATATTAGATAAAGTCATGCAATATTTTTACTCAGGGAGGTGGGCCAACGTTCAAAGAAAATTCAGGAATTATCTCAGAATTTTTGGAGCTATAAAAATTGGGGTTGCTTTGGAGCCCTAATTTCTGAAATGAGGTTTCAGAAAGAAAATGAATATTTTCACTTATGAAAGATATTCAATGGGCCATTCTAGGGTTTTAGAAAGAAATGGAGTTGGATGAGATGCAGATGGGTCACTTGGGTGAAAGTCAAGGGCATGCCCAAGTGACAAGTCCATTCGAATCTATTTATATTAAAAAGTAAATGATGGGTTAACCAGAAAAAAGAGAATTAGGTAGAAAATTCCACAAAAATTAGAAACATCCGATTGTTTATTTAATAGATCAAAATTTTAGAGCCATTAGATAAGTTTGAAGTGGAATAATTACCCACCATTGCCATTAATGAAGAAAAAACACATATAAAAATTCTCACAAAAATCAGAAATATCCAACCATTAATTAAATTAACCAGCTGATCAAAACCGATGGATCTCTAAAATAGATCACAACCCACCTATGCCCTAGATTAGTTTTTCTTATCTCCGATCTAACAGAAGGTCAAGTCCAAGCAAAACAAATAACAAAAAGAAAGGTCAAAAGATAGGGTTACGTACTCCCAGTACATATGCTCGCCGGCCGCCGTCGACACAGCCCGGGACGCCATCATATACACAACCACATTTGTTTCAGTGTACGCATGCACATCCCATGCGGCCGCCGCCGACGTCCTCATGCACGCGGCTGCCGCCGCTGATGACGCCGATGCCGATAAGTGAACCTAAGTGTCGTCCGCGGGTCAACCAATCATCTACCACGCGTATGTGTCGACAGCTTCATGTTTCAAACTTGCATCATGCATGCATCCTGATCAGCAAGGAGCTTGGTATAAGATGGATGAAAGACTTGCCTTGCAATCAGCAGCAACAAGATCGATCAAAGCAAGAGCTAGCTAGGTACGTACTTTTTACGAGATGGTATAAGATGGATAGAAGACTTGCCTTGCAAACAGCAGAAACAAGATCGATCACAGCCACATCTAGCTAGGTACCTATACGTTTGTTTCAGTGTGTGCATGCACGTCCCATGCGGCCGCCGCCGCCGTCCTCATGCACACGGCCGCCGCCGCTGATGACGCCGACACTGATAAGTGCATCTAAGTGCCGTCCGCGGGTCAACCAATCATCTACCATGAATATGCGTCAACAGCTTCATGTTTCAAACTCGCCTCATGCATGCATCCTGATCAGAAAGGAGATTGGTATAACATGGATGAAAGACTTGCCTTGCAATCAGCAGCAACAAGATAGATCAAAGCAAGAGCTAGCTAGGTACGTACTTTTTATGAGATGGTATAAGATGGATAGAAGACTTGCCTTGCAAACAGCAGAAAAAAGATCGATCACAGCCACAGCTAACTAGGTACCTACTTTCTCTCAAAAAAAAAAAACTAGGTACCTACTTTTTATTTTATTTCGAATATCTAAGTACGTACTAAAACGTAATATGTGTATGTTTTTCTAATGCACATATTTCTGTATAATACAACATAGTCTATGTAATTTTTCAACATCTCAACATTAGCATTAAGAAATAAATAGCCGTGTATATATCATGTCTTGACTGCGTCTTGACAAACCTATAATTTTTTTAACTTACTTAACTATGTCTTGACGTACATCATCATAAAAAAATATATAGGTATGATGCATCTGTTTCATTTTTTCCTCTTAATTCGTACATATTAACTTTCCATTTTTTGCGGATTAATTAACTTTCCATTTAGTTTCAGATTTCATAAACTATCTGAGTGTTTAATATATTATTCTACATTATATGATTAAATGGTCAATTGTAGATATTGCTTTTAAAAGAGCATAAAAGAGCCATCCCTAACATGGATTTTGATTTCCATGCGTGACCTAGAGGGCCGGAACTACATTGGGCGCAGCACAAAGGTATCATAAATTAATCTGAATTTGAGCAACTAGACAATATATATGTATGCCTTTACACATGGTAAGCATCAGCCCAATTGCCTCTACAGTCCTAGCTTATGTGAACGTTTTGGCCTGGAAGACGGTAACAATTGTAATGGAGAGCTTGAAGATGCAACTTTCTCTCTAACTCCTAGATTCCATATGATTTTCATAGCAATATTTTATCCATATGTAATTTGGGATTTCAGGCTTGGAAGTAGAATACCACAGTTAGGACTAACTGTATTGGTAGATATATTTTCTTAGAAATAATAACAGTATATCGACATTCTAAATTTATGAGTAAAAGTAGTGCTTCATATACAAGCTAGGTTTTTTTAGAAGAATATTCAAGCTAGCTGATTCATTCCTTTGGTCATTTTATATTTTATTAGAAAAAAGGATGAGGTCCAGCAGGACATGATTGTCCTGTTGGACTGGAGCATCGTGGGGATTAGTCGAGATGCCATAAGCATACCCATCAGAAATATGCGTGCTGGGCGATAAGCAGTATAGTTTGTGTCTACATTTACTTAATATAAATGATTTATCCCGCTGATTGCTCCATGGTGGACGTGCTTTGTAACACTCATATATACTCACTTTTTCCTCAAAACTTGGCTGGACCACATGACCTCAGGACGTACCAACAGAGTAATCCACGTAGACTGCTCAGTAGTCCTATCTTCAGTTAGCAAGATCCACAAGATTATATTTCAAACATCTTCAAATTAAGAATTTCGCATTTTCACGAAACATTGGCATCATCAGCCTTTCAACATTAGAGGCGTCTCTTTAGGCACAGATGGTCGACGCGTGTATACTACTAGAAAATAGTAGCTTGTCAAAATGATTTGTCTAAAATAGAACAGAAGTATAAAATTAGTATAATCTCTATAACAGTAATGTGGAGTTTGTGTAGACATTTCGAATGTACTGAACCATCTACATGTATATGCGTGTTTAAGAAAAAACAAGAGTTCATCTGCTTGCTTGCATAATTTCATAGTTTCCATTCAAAAAATCCAGTCAGTCTGATCTAAGATTTGCTACTTATTCTGCATTTAATTGAGCATCAGAGCACATCTTTCCATTATATAATCTTTTGTAAAAATATTTATAAAATCACCTGATGTTCACTATGGGAACCAATACGGAACAACAAAAGGATTTACGTGTTCCTTTGCGAGTAATTTATCCATTTCTCACCTTTTGTCGGATCTATTACTTAAGTGAACACAAGTTCAGTGCATAATATTTTCACGAGCCTGTAGCACCATCTTTGAGTAATGGAAATTTTATACCACATATTTGACAAATTAATAATACACAATTACTACCTTTGTGGCTTCTCATAACTTTATCACAAGTCTTAACTATAAACAATGGTATGTCTGAATATGCTTACATATGTTTTGACCATATTTAGATGTGAGTAGGTATAAAATTTACAATGATTGTTAACTAAACCTATTATTGAATAAATAATGCATTTTTAAAATATAGGTAAGTAAATACTCAGTACTATTTTTGGTAAAGAATTATATTTTTAAATGCAATCACACTTTCTTCCAAATTTTCTTTACACAAATAATGTAATATGGCTATTTATTAAACTTTATAATATTCTAGCCCGCGCATCGAGCGGGCCATTTTGCTAGTTGATTCTAAAAACTCAAAACCAAGGGAAATGCAAACCAAGTCCGCAACAAGAGAGAAGGCAAAAACCAGGCTGTCACAGCATCCAAAAATATTTATTCTCCATTGTGAATGTTTATATATTCTCCTAAAATATTAGTCACGGGAAAGAGAAACGAAGGGCATATCTCTCCTTGTCTCCACCGGACACCCCGTCTTTCTACATCACTTTCACGTACGCACACAAACTATCTCTCGGCCCACTAAAAGTATGCATGCCCATGACACATTCACGCGTGACGATCACTGCATTTCAAGCTAAAGCACGATACGATCACTGGACTTCAGATATGCTCATTACGGTCACCGTATACATTCTCGTGGTGATCATACGGTATCTAGCTCACGATACGTCTCCGTATTTTCTTGATGACACTGACGGACTTTGCATTTGATGCGTGCTCCGTATTTTGTTGACGACACTTACGGTCATTGTATTTGAAGCGAAAGCACGATATGGTCACTAGACTTCAGAATAAGCTCATCACAGTCACCACATACATTTTGTCGTGCTAACCAACATGTGGTTGGATGGTTAGGAGGACAGTGGTTTCTCGAGCCCACCAGGGTTAAAGTCCCGGTGCTCGCATTTATCCTGGGTTAGTATCAGTATTTTCTGGTGATGTGCATTCAGTGGGAGGATACGTTCCACTCGATTACGAGGCACCTATGGTGACTTCGTAAAATCTTAAGATCATATGCTAGCTCACTCTCTCGAAGGTGCTCATAGGGGTAGGGTTTGTGTGTGCGCGCTTATAGCGATGAGTGCTTGCGCGTATATATGAGCCCTTGCGTCTGTACCGTGTTAAAAAAATACATGTGATGATTATACGGTCACTGGCTCACCCGTACAACTCCGTATTTTGTTGATGACACAATCAATTAACCAGTCAAACGTTCCACGTGGCGCAACTAGTTTGCACCATCGCGCGTAACCGTGGGGCCCACCTGCCAGCCCGTATATGAAAGAAAGAAATGGTAGTTTGAGTCTGTACTGTGTTAATAAAATACAATTTAGGGTGATCATGCGGTCATTGGCTCACCATACAGCTCTGTAATTTGTTGATGACACAATCAATTGACTAGTCAAACGGTCCACATTCAGCACTTCACATTACCATAGGGCCCACCCGTCAGTGCATATATGAAGGACAGAAATGGTAATAAATTAGTGGTTGGTGGGTAGTCGAAGTCATGAGACCTCTGGTTGGCAGTCGCCGGCGGTGGGGGTGCGGTGATTGGGCGGTGGCGTGGGGATCGCCGGAGAAAAAGCTCGGCGTGGGGGGCTAGAGGGATGGCCGGTGCGGCGGCAGACCGGCGGTGGGGAGTGGTTTCGGGGCAGTGGGGTGGCATGGCGGCACGGGCTGGCCGCGGGCGGCGCGGGCCGGCGGTTCGGCCGGTGGTGGCTGGCGACTCAGGGGGTGGAGTTTGAAGATAAACTGCAGGCCCTTGATTTCGTATCCAATGGCTGGAAAATCTAATGACCAGAGATGAAAAAGTTAGTCGATTGACGTGTAGCCTGATACGTCTCCATTGTATATATAATTTTTGATTGGTCCATGCTATTATATTACCTGTTTTGGATGTTTATGGGCTTTACTCTACACTTTTATATCATTTTTGGGACTAACCTACTAACCGGAGGCCCAGCCCGAATTGCTATTTTTTTGCCTATTTCAGTATATCGAAGGAAAGGAATATCAAACAGAGTCCAAACAGAATGAAACCTTCGGGAGCTATCTTTTTGGAACAATCACAATCCAGGAGACTTGGAGTGGACGTCAACAAGCAGCTGAGGAGGCCACGAGGGTGGCCGGCGCGCCCTCTAAGGGTGGCCGTGCCCCTGCCTCGTGGGCCCCTCCTGGCTCCCCTGACCGACTTCCTTCACCTATATATATCTACGTACCCCGAAAACATCCAGGAGCACCACGAAAAACTATTTCCACTGTCGCAACCTTCTATATCCGCGAGATCCCATCTTGGAGCCTTCGTCGGCGCTCCACCGGAGGGGGAATCGACCATGGATTGCCTCTCCATCACCACCAAGGCCTCTCTGATGAGTTTTGAGTAGTTGACCACAGACCTTCGGGTCCATAGTTATTACCTAGATGGCTTCTTCTCTCTCTTTGAATCTCAATACAAAGTTCTCCTTCCTCTTCTTGGAGATCTATTCGATGTAACTCTTTTTACGGTGTGTTTCTCGAGATCCGATGAATTGTGGGTTTATGATCAAGTTTATCTATGAGAAATATTTGAATCTCCTCTGAATTCTTTTATGTATGATTGGTTATCTTTGCAAGTCTCTTCGAATTATCAGTTTGATTTGGCCTACTAGATTGATCTTTCTTGCCATGGGAGAAGTGCTTAGCTTTGGGTTCAATCTTGTGGTGTCCTTTCCTAGTGACAGCAGGGGAAGCAAGGCACGTATTGTATTCTTGCCATCGAGGATAAAAAGATGGGGTTTATATCATATTGCATGAGTTTATCCCTCTACATCATGTCATCTTGCTTAATGCGTTACTTTGTTCTTATGAACTTAATACTCTAGATGCAGGTGGGAGTCATTCGATGTGTGGAGTAATAGTAGTAGATGCAGAATCATTTCGATCTACTTGTTGCGGGCGTGATGCCTATATACATGATCATGCCTAGATATTCTCATAACTATGCACTTTTCTATCAATTGCTCGATAGTAATTTGTTCACCCACCGTAATACTTATGTTATCCTGGGATAAGCCACTAGTAAAACCTATGGCCCCCGGGTCTATCTTTTATCATATAAGTTTTCCATCTACTTTTATTTGCATCTTTTACTTTCCAATCTATATCATAAAAATACCAAAAAATATTTATCTTATCATATTATCTCTATCAAATCTCACTTTCGCAAGTTTCCATGAAGGGATTGACAACCCCTTTATCGCGTTGGTTGTGAGGTTCTTGTTTGTTTGTGTAGGCGCGTGGGACTTGGGAGGAGCCTCCTACTGGATTGATACATTGGTTCTCAAAACTAAGGGAAATACTTACGCTACTTTGCTGCATCACCCTTTCCTCTTCAAGGGAAAAACCAGCGCATGCTCAAGAGGTAGCAAGAAGGATTTCTGGCGTCGTTGCCGGGGAGGTCTTCGCTCAAGTCAAGACATACCAAGTACCCATCACAAACTCATCTCCCTCGCATTACATTATTTGCCATTTGCCTCTCGTTTTCCTCTCCCCCACTTCACCCTTGCCGTTTTATTTGCCCTCTCTTTTCCGTTTGCCTCTTCTTCGCTTGCCTGTTGCCACTATGTCTGAAACTGGAGAGATTAAAACTTTACATAGTAATGAACCCACTACTTTGGATTTCAAGGAATTTAATTATGGTAATTGTTCTTTAATAGATTGTATTTCCTTGTTGCAATCCATGTTGAATTATCCTCATGCTTATAGCCAAAATAAAGCTTTTACTAAACATATCGTTGATGCTTTGATGCAATCTTATGAGGAAAAACTTAATTTGGAAGTTTCTATACCTAGAAAACTTTATGATGAGTGGGAACCTACAATAAAAATTAAAATTAAAGATCATGAATGCTATGCTTTGTGTCATTTGGGTGCTAGTGTTTCCACGATTCTGAAAACTTTATGTGATGTGCTAGGTTTCCATGAATTTGATGATTGCTCTTTAAACTTGCACCTTGCGGATTCCACCATTAAGAAACTATGGGAAGGATTAATGATGTTCTTATTGTTGCAAATAGGAATTATGTGTCCGTAGATTTTATCATTCTAGATATAGATTGCAATCTTTTGTGTCCTATTATTCTTGGTAGGCCTTTACATAGAATGATTGGTGCAATTATTGATATGAAGGAAGGAAATATTAGATTCCAATTCCCATTAAGGAAAGGCATGGAACACTTTCCTAGAAAGAAAAATAAATTACCTTATGAATCTATTATGCGAGCCACTTATGAATTGAATGCCAAAGATGGCAATACTTAGATCTATTCTTGCTTTTATGCCTAGCTAGAGGCGTTAAACGATAGCGCTTGTTGGGAGGCAACCCAATTTTATTTTTGTTCCTTGCTTTTTGTTCCTGTTTAGTAATAAATAATCAATCTATCTTCTTGTTAGATGTGTTTTCATGTTTTAATTAGTGTTTGTGCCAAGTAGAACCTATAGGATAACCTTGGCTGAAAGTTAATTTGATTCTGCTGAAAAACAGAAACTTTGCGCGCACGAGAAAAAATTAAATAAATCACAGAAACGTGGTTTTGCGTTGATTCTTTTTGCTGTAGATCAATATACAAATTACCTAGGAGTTACTATTTTGGTAGGGTTTTTGGAGTTCCATAAGTATTCGAAAGTTACAGATTGCTACAAGACTGTTCTGTTTTTGACAGATTCTCTTTTTAGTGTGTTGTTTGCTTATTTTGATGCATCTATGGCTAGTATCGGGGGGTATGAACCATATATAAGTTGGAATACAGTAGGTTTAACACCAACATAAATAAAGAATGAGCTCACTACAGTAACTTATGTGGTGGTGTTTCTTTCTTGCACTAACAGAGCTTATGAGATTTCCTGTTGAGTTTTGTGTTGTCAAGTTTTCAAGTTTTGGGTAAAGATTTGATGGACTATGGAATAAGGAGCGGCAAAAGCCTAAGCTTGTGGATGCCCATGGCACCCCAAGATATTCAAGGACAACTGAGGGAGTCCTGGATTAGGGGGTGTCTGGATGGCCGGACTATAGCCTTTGGCCGGACTCCTGGACTATGAAGATACAAGATTGAAGACTTCGTCCCGTGTCTGGATGGGACTTTACTTGGCGTGGAAGGCAAGCTTGGCGATATGGATATGTAGATCCCCTACCATAGTAACCGACTCTGTGTAACCCTAACCCTCTTCGGTGCCTATATGAACCGGAGGGTTTTAGTCCGTAGGACAGAACAACAATCATACCATAGGCTAGCTTCTAGGGTTTAGCCTCTCTGATCTCGTGGTACATCTACTCTTGTACTACCCATATCATCAATATCAATCAAGGAGGAGTAGGGTTTTACCTCCATCGAGAGGGCCCGAACCTGGGTAAAAACATCGTGTCCCTAGTCTCCTGTTACCATCCGCCTAGACGCATAGTTCGGGACCCCCTACCCGAGATCCGCTGGTTTTGACACTGACATTGGTGCTTTCATTGAGAGTTCCTCTGTGTCGTCATCTTTAGGCCCGATGGCTCCTCAAATCATCAACAACAATGCGGTCCAGGGTGAGACTTTTCTCCCCGGACAGATCTTCGTATTCGGCGGCTTTGCATTGTGGGCCAATTCGCTTGGCCATCTGGAGCAGATTGAAAGCTACGCCCCTGACCATGAGGTCAGATTTGGAAGTTTAAACTATACGGCTGACGTCCGCGGAGACTTGATCTTCGATGGGTTCGAGCCGCAGCCAAGCGCGCCGCATTGTTGCGATGTGCATGATCTAGCTCTGCCGCCGGACAGTGCCCTGGAGGCCGCACAAATGTCCGCTCCGATCCTTAGCTCGGAGCCGACTGCGCCGATCGAGGACGGGTGGCTGGACACCGCCTCGGGGGCTGCTATCTCTACGGCGATAGAGCCGAACATCAACCCTGTCCTTTGTGAAGCTCGTGACTCCAAGGCGCCGGACTCCTCTCCGAACTCCGAACCTTCCGCGCCCCTGCCGATTGGGCGCTGATCATGGGGTTCACCACCACGGACATCATTCAGCACTCGCCCTTCGGCGACATCCTAACTTCACTAAAGTCTCTCTCTCTCTCTCAGGAGAGCCCTGGACGGACTATGGTCAGCAAGGTTGGGATGCGAACGACGAAGAAATTCGACTCCCACCCACCACCCACTTGTAGCCACTGTCGAAAGTTTAAACGACATGCTCAACTTCGACTCCGAAGACATCGACGGTACGGACGACGATGTAGGAGACAAACATGAACCAGTACCTATAGGGCACTGGACAGCCACCTCATCTCATGATGTATACATGCTGGACACACCTAAAGGAAGCGACAACGAGGAACAACGGGACACCACGAGGGATCATCCCCTCGAAAAGCAGTCAAAACGGCGACGTAAGCGCCGCTTAAAGTCCCGACTCGACAAAGACAGCAGCCATTCAGACCCAGCCATAGAGCAGGGTGGACCGGTGGACGACGAACATGCTATCAAGCAACCGTCCGAACAGGATAACCTGGATAAACAATCCGTCCCCAGCGAAGATAATAGTCCGGACGATCTCACGCCGGACAAGTTGCCGGAGCAGAAGAACCTCCACAAAAGGCTCGTCGCCACTGCGCGTAGCCTGAAAAAGCAGAAGCAGAAGCTCAAAACAGCGGAAGATGCGCTCAGAATCAGATGTAGCAAAGTACTCAACACCGCAGACAAATACAGCGATAGTCGCCGAACAAAGAGCTACCCAAAGCGAAAACTACTGCTTGAATTTGACGAGGAGGCTGTAGAGCCCCCGCAATCAAAGAACAAGGAGACCACCCAGTCGGATAGACGACCCCATGGCAAACATACAGCGGAAAATGGCGCCGCACACAAGCCGACACGCGATCTGTAGACGGATTTACATCAAAAAGATGGCCCAATTAGATCTATCTACGGGCCAAGAAAGCAAGCTCTAGTGAGCAATGCAACACATCAAGTATCCGAATATTATGGTACACCTAAATATAAGGGTGCCGCACACCCCCTATGTTTCACCGATGAGGTTCTGGATTATGAATTTCCAGCAGGATTCAAACCCATAAACATAGAGGAATACGAAGGAACAACAGACCCTGGAGTCTGGATCGAGGATTACATCCTCCACATACACATGGCTAGAGGAGATGACCTCCACGCCATAAAATACTTACCCCTCAAGCTCAAAGGGCCAGCCCGACATTGGCTCAAAAGCCTCCCCGAAAACACCATTGGAAGTTGGGAAGAGCTCGAGGACACTTTTCGGGCAAATTTTCAAGGGACCTATGTCCGACCTCCGGATGCAGACGATTTAAGTCACATAACTCAACAACCCGGAGAGTCAGCCCAAAAATTCTGGAACAGATTCCTTACTAAAAAGAACCAAATAGTCGACTGTCCGGACGCCGAAGCCTTAGCAGCTTTCAAACGCAACGTCCGAGACGAATGGCTCGCCAGACACCTCGGCCAAGAAAAGCCAAGAACAATGGCCGCATTAACAAGCCTCATGACCCGCTTTTGCGCGGGAGAGGATAGCTGGCTGGCAAGATGCAGTACCAGCGACCCAAGTACATCTGAAGTCAGGGATGGAAACGGGAAACCGCAACGCAGCAAGGACCAGCGCCGGACAAAGGGAAACAGCCCGAAGAGCACGGCAGTCAACGTCGGATTCAAAATCTCATGGCAGAATCATAAAAAACTGCCCCTTAAGGATAACAAGGACGAGCTATCTATCTTAAACAAAATCTTGGACAAGATATGCCAAATCCACAGTACTCCCGCGAAGCCTGCAAACCATACCTAGAGAGATTGTTGGGTCTTCAAGCAGTCCGGCAAACTCAACGCCGAACACAAGGGGCTCGACACACCAAGTGAGGACGATGACGAACCCCACAAGCAGAGCACCGGAAAACAAAAGAATTTCCCACAAGAATTCAAAACAGTAAACTCACTTTACGTGATAAAAGGGAAAAACAGAATGGCGCTCATAGAGATACACGCCATGCGGCCTATCCCAGAGGAGTCTCGCCACTGGTTATTAAAACCAATCACCTTCGACCATCAGGATTACTCTAGAAGTATCCGGAATGCAGGATGGACTGCCTTGATATTAGATCCGATAATCGACGGACTCCAATTTACACAAGTCCTAAGGGACGGTGGCAGTGATCTAAACCTGCTATATCAGGACACAATCCGCAAAATGGGGATAGACCTAGTCAAAATTCACCATAGCAACACTTCCTTTCAAGGGGTAATGCCAGGCCCATATGCCCATTGTACAGGCTCTCTACTACTAGAAGTTGTGTTCGGCTCACCCGACAACTTCTGCCGTGAAAAGTTAAACTTCCACCTCGCCCCATTTGCAAGTAGCTACCAAGAACTACTGGGACGTGAAGCTTTCGCCCGCTTTAACGCAATACCGCATTATGCATCCCTCACACTTAAAATGCCCGGTCCGCGAGGCATCATCTCCTTAAAGGGAAATATCGAGTGTTCCTCGAGAGCGGAAGATTGTGTGACTGCTTTGACAGCCACACACTAAACCGGATTCACTAATCAAAGCACCTAAACAGGTCGTTCAGACCCCGGACACGGTTAGACGAGTCCGGCGCAAACATACAAGGGCTTACTATCCGCATACCCCCGCACAAGGGGCTCCGCGCATGTACAACAAGAGACAATAAAGCTCAATTTTATTCATTTTTTGAATCGTACTTTGTTTATTTAATATAACGTACATTCTTCCGCGATCTTTTTCAACTAAGTTCCTCTCTTTTACAGATGAACACCGTGCTACACCCGTCCAGGATACGGCACAATGGAGACACAGGCGCAGACATGCAGTAGGGACCCATGACAAGGATTCTTTTCAGATTAAGACCCTGCGTAAACCTTTTTTACTGTCTCTTGTTGATACACATCCCCTGGTTTCTTGTTATAACCGAGTAGGAGGCTGGCATTTTGGCATGGGCCACGTTAGAATTTTGCGCGTACCTGGACACCAGGGGCTTATTACCAAGGGCGTTGTTCGGCCCGTTTTCATAAAGACCGAATACCTTAGGGAGTGTTCAGCATCTCGAGTTAGGCCTTATATGCATCAGCTCCGAATCATGTCTTTGGTAAAATGTTGGGTTTGCCCGGTGAGGGAGTCCTGGACTAGGGGGTGTCCGGACAGCTGGACTATCATCGCCAGCCGGACTCCAAGACTATGAAGATACAAGATTGAAGACTTTGTCCCGTGTCCGGATGAGACTTTCCTTGGCGTGGAAGGCAAGCTTGGCGATACGGATATGTAGATCTCCTACCATTGTAACTGACTCTTTGTAACCCTAGCCCTCTCCGGTTTCTATATAAACCGGAGGGTTTTAGTCCGTAGGACAGACAACCATTACAACAATCATACCATAGGCTAGCTTCTAGGGTTTAGCCTCCTTGATCTCGTGGTAGATCCACTCTTGTACTACCCATATCATCAATATCAATCAAGCAGGAGTAGGGTTTTACCTCCATCGAGAGGGCCCGAACCTGGGTAAAAACATCGTGTCCCCTGTCTCCTGTTACCATCCGCCTAGACGCACAGTTCGGGACCCCCTACCCGAGATCCGCCGGTTTTGACACCAACATTGGTGCTTTCATTGAGAGTTCCTCTGTGCCGTCACCAATAGGAAGGATGCCTCTTCCCGTCTTCAAAGACGGTATCTTCGCCAAAGGAGCCTTGGCCACCGGCCAAACTATCCGGCTGGGTGGTTTTCTCATGACCTCCTGTTCGGCCACCGCTTTGACGATGACCTCTCGGGTCATCAAAAGCAATCTTCACGTCAACTCGGAATTCGCCGAGCAGTTGGATCTAATAGAGCTCTCGTCCGTAAACGAACTCTTGGATCGCATCGCCGCCCTGGGAGTCGCTATAGACTACAATCAGATTGGGCTTAAAACCGATCTGAGAGAGATTAACTCTCCCCAGGTTACCCACCACGTTGCAGTGGTAGAGGAACAACGCGGCGACTCTTCTCCTATATTGAAAACTAGTCATGTCCGGGCTTCCGAACCCTCCATGCCGGATTCCCGCGGGGGGACGGACTTCGATCAAGCACTGAACCTAAAGTCAGGCATTGGACCGGACTCGTTGGACAATGTTCAACGATCCAAGTTTCCAAATTCAGAAACTTCTCGGCCCTTGAGCCTTGAGATGGGTAGGATTCCGGACTTAATTCCACCCACCCGCCCAGACATATGCGATCTATCTCAAATCCGGCAAGAGCCCGCTGAAACAGTACATCATTACTGGGCCAGATTCCTCCTGGTTATGGACAGGATAAAGGACTGCCGCGAGGAAAACGCAATTTCAATTTTCTGCAATAATTGCACGGACAAGGGAATTTTGAACGCCGTCAGTCATCGCGAAATTACACGCTTTGCCGATCTAGCGTCCATAGTACGAAAGTACTGTGTGAGGGAGACTTTCCGGAAAACCAAAACTAAGTTTTGGGACAATCCGGCCCCGAATACAACCCTAGTCCGAAGTAAAAGGATGCATCACAATCAGGCAACAGGTACAAAAACCAAAAAGCAAAAACCCCATAAAGGGGACGGAACCGTACTGGAAGGTTGGCTCAACGGACCCTGTAAAATTCACAAAACAGAAGGCGCCACTCCAACACATAGCCTTCGAGCATGTTGGATATTGCGGCAGGTGGCCAGAAGTGGCGAAGAGCTTCTAGCCCCGGAGAGCCACTCCAATAATACCAGTACGGTGTCAAAAGTCTTCGAGACTTTCGCATCGAATAATATGCGGAAACGAACAATCCGCAGCCTCGCCGAAGTCTACCAAGTAGCAACAACAAATCCATGGAGCGACACGGCCATCACCTTCAACGCCAGCGACGAACCTAAGTTCAGAACAGCCCGAGCACCAGCCGCATTGGTCCTCAGCCCAATAGTGGATGGCTTTCGTCTTACCAAGGTACTCATGGACGGCGGCAGCGGACTAAACCTCATCTACGAGGAAACTCTTCAAAAAATGGAAATAGACTGGAGCCGCATTGAGCGAAGCAGCACAATGTTTAGAGGGATAATCCCTAGTCGGGAAGCGCGCTGCACAGGAAAAATCACACTTGATGTGGTGTTCGGCTCGCCGGACAATTACAGGTCCGAAGAGGTCACGTTCCAAGTGGCCCCGTTCAGCAGCGGATATCACGCTATATTAGGACGAGAGGCATTCACAATTTTTCAAGCCATACCCCATTACGGGTACATGAAGCTTAAGATGCATGGGCCCGGCGGAATAATCACTCTCGCTAGTGATCCGGACATAGCACTCCGCGCCGAAAATAAGACAGTCGCATTAGCCCTAGAGGCACTATCCGAAGCACTAGCAGCGGAGGAACTTACTGCGCTACGCTCTACGGTGAATAGGGACGATGTGGTACTCGATAAGAGACTCAAGTCCACCTCTTTTAAACCAGCGGATGAAATAGTCAAATTCCAGGTCCATCCAACGGACCCAACAAAGACGGCCTCCATCGGGGCAAAGTTGAACCCTGATGTAGATGTCGCACTGCGAGAATTCCTTCAGGAAAATTGGGACATCTTTGCCTGGCACCCTTCAGATATGCCAGGCATCCTATGCAGATTGGCAGAACACAGCCTAAACATCCTAAAAGGATTCAAGCCAGTCAAACAGGCTCTTCGGCGATTTTCCAAACCCAAAAGACAGGCAATGGGAGAAGAGCTAGCCAAACTACTGGAAGCCGGATTCATCAGAGACATCAAACATTCGGACTGGCTAGCAAACCTGGTAATGGTACCAAAGAAGGATAAATCCTGGCGCCTATGTGTCAATTTTAAAGACCTCAACAAGGCCTGCCCAAAGGACCCCTTCCCCCTTCCCCGCATCGACCAAATAATCGATGCTACTGCAGGGCACGATTCATTGTGCTTCCTTGACGCATACTCCGGTTACCATCAAATTAAGATGGCGGAGGTAGACCAAGCAGCAACGGCATTCATTACTCCATATGGACCATTCTGCTTCAACACGATGCCCTTCGGACTCAAAAACGCCGGCGCAACATATCAGCGCATGATTCAGACATGTCTGGCTACCCAGATCGGCAAAACAGTAGAGGCATACGTAGACGACGTAGTCGTCAAAACCAGACACGTCGAAACTCTAGTAGACGATTTGAGGCTCACATTCGACAACCTCCGAGCATATGACATTAAGCTGAATCCGGAAAAATGCGTTTTCGGCGTACCAGCAGGAAAGCTTCTGGGCTTCATTGTATCCACTAGAGGAATTGAAGCAAACCCAGCCAAGATCCAAGCTCTGTCACAACTGGATATTCCAAAAGACCTCAAACAAATACAAAAATTGACTGGATGCGTGGCGGCGTCTCCCGTCTAGGAGAAAAGGCATTGCCCCTCTATCGCCTCCTCAGGCGCACCGAACACCTCGAGTGGATGGATGCTGCCACTGCCGGACTCGAAGAAATAAAAGCCATATTGGCAACAAATCCGGTCCTGGCCGCGCCTAACCTAGGTGAACTAATGTTGTTATACATCGTGGCAACACATCAAGTTGTAAGCGCGGTGCTCGTCGTCGAACGAGAAACAGAAGGGCATAAATTCCCTCTCCAAAAACCAGTGTACTACGTATCCACTGTCTTAACTCCCTGCAAGTCCCGTTACCCGCACTATCAAAAGATAGCGTACGCAGTGTTCATGGCATCCCGGAAGCTCCGACACTACTTTCAAGAGTGTTCGATAACAGTGGCCTCCGAAGTGCCCCTCAACGACATCATAAACAACCACGACACAACGGGCAGGATTGCAAAATGGGCCATTGAGCTCTTACCATTCGATATAACTTACAAACCTCGGCGAGCCATAAAGTCACAAGTCTTGGCTGACTTTGTCGCTGAATGGACTGAAGCCGAACTCCCTAAAGAGTACGGCGCATACTCCAATTGGACTATGCATTTCGACAGCTCCAAAATGTTGGCCGGCTTGGGGGCTAGCGTCGTATTGACGTCCCCAACCGGGGATACAGTCCAATACGTACTTCAGATAATGTACACGGACTCCAAAAATGCAGCCGAATATGAGGCCCTCCTACATGGCCTCCGGATGGCAATCTCCATGGGCATTCAACGCCTAGAGGTGCGCGGGGACTCAAACCTCGCAATATCCCAAGTAAATGAGGACTTTGACGCCAAAGATCCGAAGATGGCAGCCTATCGTAACGTTGTCCTAAAAATGTTAGCCCGGTTCGAAGGACTTGAATTCCACCACGTAGCCCGGGATAATAACCAAGCAGCCGACGTATTGGCACGCATCGGTGCGAAACGCGACGCTGTCCCTCCAAACATCTTCCTGGAATGGCTCTTTAAGCCATCCGTACTATGGGAAGAGGAGTCCGGAAATAACAACCCGGAAGCAGCCGCACCACCCAACACAGAACAATCTGACATAATCGGCAACCCAGCCGATGAAATAACGCCTTCAGCCCACGAAATAATGGCAGTAATTGCCCCGTGGACAGAACCATTCCTAGCCTACCTGATTAGGCAGGAGCTTCCCGAAGACCAAAATGAGGCCTGCTGCATAGTTCGGCGATCTAAAGCCTACAAGGTACACGAGGGAGAACTGTATAAGAAAAGCACAACCGGAGTCCTTCAAAGGTGTATCTCCGAAGAGGAAGGGCGAAACCTTCTGGCTGAAATTCATGCCGGACTAGGCGGACACCACGCCGCAGCTCGGGCCCTTGTAGACAAGGCCTTCCGTACAGGATTTTATTGGCCGACGGCCCGGGCAGATGCTCAGGACTTAGTCCAAAGATGCGTCAGTTGTCAGCTCTTTGCTAATCAGAGCCATATGCCACCCACCGCCCTCAAAACTATACCCATTACCTGGCCGTTCGTGGTCTGGGGGCTTGACATGGTCGGACCCCTTAAAGGGGGAACCCACAAGCAAAGGTACCTATTGGTCATGGTGGACAAATTCACCAAATGGATAGAGGCCAAGCCAGTTAAAACGGCAGAGTCCGGACCAGTGATAGACTTTATATCCAGGGTAGTACACCGTTATGGTGTCCCCCATAGCATGATTACCGATAACGGCACGAACTTCACGGCCGACGAGGTAAAATCATGGTGCAAAAATATGGGCATTAAGCTCGATTACGCTTCAGTCTATCATCCTCAAACCAACGGTCAAGTGGAGCAAATGGTCTAATAATGAGCGGCATCAAACCCAGACTAGTGCGGTCCCTTACGAAATCTGACACGCACTGGGTAGAGGAGCTCGACTCCGTACTCTCGGGGCTGCGGACAACGCCCAACCGTACTACCGGATTCACACCATTTTTTATGGTATACGGCGCAGAGGCAGTTTTGCCCTGCGACATCATTCATGACTCACCTCGAGTGCGCATGTACGAAGAAAGAGAAGCCGAGCTGGATCGGCAGGACAGCTTGGACGCATTGGAGGAAGAACGCGACGTCACCAAGGCTCGTTCCGCATTCTATCAACAGCAGGCTCGAAGATATCAAAGCAGAGAAGTACGGGCTAAGACTTACAATGTTGGCGAACTAGTTCTGCGCCTACCGGACAAGAAAAAGGACAAGCTCAAGCCCAAATGGGAGGGCCCCTTCATTATCGATCAAGTCCTGACCGGAGGAGCGTACCGTGTGCGAAATGCATCGGACAACCGACTCGAGCCGAACCCATGGAACGCAGCCCGCCTCTGACGATTCTACGCCTAGCACCGGACTAAGAGTTCGTCTCCTTCCCCCGTCCAAATTTTTACATTTCAGCCGTCTTTCCTTTCTCTCTTTTCTCTCACCCTTTTCATAAAAGCCCTTGAAGGCCTACTTGCGCATTGTTCGCACACACTTGATGTGCTATCCGCACTCATTGTACCTGGGGGCTTCTTTACCGGAAGCTTACTTATAAGGGCACCATGCCCAGCACATGTGTCAAACTTCCACATGTACCTTTTATTCACCATTATATGCATCGATATGACTTAAGTTTTGGCCAAGCTGGGTTGCCTGGCTCCTGTGCTTACCCCTACATTCCCGATTGTTCGGCTAGGAGGTAAAGGGAGCACCTCTGCGATTGTTACTGCCGTGTCAGCCGGATGTGTACCTCAGACTGGGTGAAGCCGAAAGCTAGCGTTCTTAAGGGAATATTCGGTCGGTGACTTGAAAGATGATTTTTTACCTATTTATTTATCTTCCCCCAGATGTTTTCCTGCTCTTTTCGCAGTCCGGACATGCACTTTAGGGCATGCCTCCCAGGGAAAGGAACCCTTAACGGAACTATTCTCCCTGGAAGATGTTTCTTACTAACCATGTAATATAACATAACTAGTTGGGCACTTGTCTGATAAAGCACTAATGACTCCTACGCCTGGTCTCCATGCATACCCCGGTCGTTCCTTAACCGAGAAGGTATTCGGACACACTCCGGACTCTAGGGTCCCGAGGTTGAAGCGAAAAGGTCGGCAAAGACAAACGATCTACAATCCGGCTAGTAAACATTTTTCGTGTCGTTTTAAAATACATTGTCAAATCGACTGACTGTATTCCTCCTCAATCCCGTCTAACAGGCTGTCTAATTTATAGTCCCGTTGGGAATATTCAGCGGCCAACTCTACTTGGCCATACACTAAACTCACAGGGATCTCCTTCCCATTGGGCCCCACAGGTCCGACCTCGGCCATGTGGTTGGGATCCACCTTCTTGTACCGCGTCTTCACCATGGCCCAGGCCTCCCTGGCACCTTGGCGGAAAGACGATATCTTCCATAAACGGAAGCGCTGCCGCGCTCCCTGAAGCTTCTCCGCAAGCTCTCCAAGGCCCTCGGGTAGGGAGAGGGACGGCCATAAAGCCTGGACGATGCCGCTCATCGCCTGCCGAACTCGTTCGAGCAGTTGCACCAGCTCAGGAAGTTGATCACCTGTTGATACGGGCATCTCCTCCGCAGGGCGACCTGTGAGCACACCTACAGACATATTTCTGTCAATTGACTTCCTCGCCGAACTCTTCTTTTCAAAGGAGTTTGCTTAAGCACTCACCGTAGATGCCGCGACGAAGCCGCTGATTCTCCTTAACGGAGCCAGACAGCTCGGCCCAAACACCTTTCAGCTCCTCTCCAAGCTGGGTGTGGGCATCCTGGAGTTTATTCCTCTCCTGTTGTACCTTCATCAGCACCATCTCGCCGGCCTTCAGCTGGCGTACTAGGTGTTGCTTGTCCGGATCCAGTCCGGCAACATCTGCAATATCAGTGTCAGATTTACACGCACACCGCACACCGCTTTTCTTTTTGAAATAATGTGTTACCAGGAGGGGTCTCAGTGTCTCCTCCTGCGGTAGCGAGTGCGGCCTCAAGTTGAGCCTTGCACTCTTGTAGCTCCTGGGACAATCGGGTATTCTTCTTTGTAAGATCCTGTATATCAAATGATCCTTAAATCAGTTACCCTAACTACTTTAAGTCTCGGGGGCTACTGTCATATACAACTATTAAAATCTCTTACCCGTATGTCTTTTACATACTGCTCCGTGGCTCTGGTCAAACCATCTTGAGCAGCGCGGAGGTGCGCGTCCCCCGCGTTAAAGGCATTCAACGCCTCAGGGGAGAAGCACGCGTCACGAAAAACTGTCCGGCGACGCCTATGGTTCATGGCGCTCTCCACCTCAGACTTGGTGGCGGACAGTCTATCGGCGTCCTCCGTTGGAGGAGTATCCGGCTCACGCCTTGCGCTCGCCTCCCCCTCCAGATCAGGTGTTGGAGCCTGGCTGGCAGAGGCCCGGTTGGCAACCTCACCGCCCGCAGTCCGGCGAGCGCTTTTTCTCCTGCAAAAGTTATGAGCATTCAAACGCCTCCTTGGAACTTTGTCCTAAACAATGGTCGCGAGCTGTACCGTTGTAGTGACGTTTCGATTTGCACCGCACCCCTCTTCCGCCTGCGAGGCCGGACTGACCCCTGTGGGTCAACCGCCGCGGGTTCGGCTTCCCGCCTTGAAGGTACCTCCTGCGAGACACCATTGTATACGGCGGTCATAAATGCGCAGGGACGAAATAATGGTGGCAGGACTTCGGTCACAATCACCTGGGGAGCCGCAGATAGGCCGGGGTAGTCAGCCGTAATGGCGACTAGAGCATTATCCATGATGAGATGGTGGAACACCCCATCAATTAGCTCCACCTTTATGTCCGGATCCTCTTCGGAGGACGGATCAAGGGATCTTTCTGGATCCTCGGGCTGCGGGGTCGGGCTATGTATGCTTTCCCCAGATCCTGCGTCAAAAACCATAAAAGTTAGGTACTTAACTTTGAAAGCGTGGGTCGGATAAATGAACGTCCGCTTACCCAGCTCCATGGATTGTTCATGGAGAACCCATTCAATGGGCTCGTCTGAAGGAAGTCCCCCTTCTCCCCCTTGTACAGGCCGGACAGAATTTTCACCAGGTCTTCGGCCGATCCCGGCCCTTGGCGGCCATGACGAGTGGCATCATTCTCCCCGTTGAAATCCCACATGGGGTGGCCCCTGTATTGCAGCGGATGCACCCCCCGCATAATGCACGTGGCCATGACTCCAATCATGGTCAGTCCGGAATGGGCCAGTAACCTTATCCGGCCCATCAAATAATGGACGCTCTTGTCTTCCTCCAGCTAGGGGCTCCGCAGGCGCCAACTCAGGCGTTTCTTCAGGGGAGCATTGCTAAACTCCGGGAGGCCAATCCAAACAGGGTCCGGCAGTGGAACGTCTTCTACGTAAAACCATTCTGAAGGCCAGTCTTCGGACGCCTTCTTAGGGGTTCCGGAGGGATATCCGGTCCCGGCGATGCGCCATATTTCGGCACCGCCCACTTGATAAATTGACCCCTCGCGAGAGTGGGGTATGAGGCAGAATAGCCTCTCCCACAGCGCAAAATGGGGCTCGATGCCCAGGAATAGCTCGCAAAGAGCTACGAAACCCGCGATATGCAGAATAGAGGCGGGCGTGAGGTGATGGAGCTGGAGTCCGTAGAACTCCAGAAGCCCGCGGAGGAACGGATGTACAGGAAATCCGAGCCCTCTTATCAGATAGGGGACAAAGCATACCCGCTCCCCTTTATTGGGACTTGGGGTGGCCTCTGCTTGCTTCCCACCTTTGTAGGTGGCCAGCCCGGCTCGAACCGGGACCATGAAGGCCGGTGAAAGATATCCCTCCGCTTGGAGCGTCACCAGCTCGTTGTGCGGGACAGAACATCTCCTCCAATCTCCTGGCAAAGGGCTGGGAGCGCGAGAAGAGGAGCCGCGACGATGGTCCATGATCGAATGGATTTTTGGTCAGAGGCGCTCCGATGAGTACTCGCGGAAGGAAGATGGTGTGGTTTGGATCTGGATTCTTGCCTCTCTTATAGGCAGATTATTTGCGCAGCTAGGGGGTAAAACATAAAAGATACCCTGGTTTTTCGCATTCGTGCGACGCGTGGAAGAGGGCCATTATTGGGCGTGGAAGCCAAGGAGCGCAACATTCATAAGGAAGCCGGACACTATTCGGCAAGCACATGGAATTTGGAGGAGAACCCGCCTTGCAACGCCGAAGACTATACATGCGCTGGACTTGTCGTCATTGAAGCCTGGTTCGGGGGCTACTGAGGGAATCCTGGACTAGGGGGTGTCTGGACAGCCGGACTATCATCGTCAGCCGGACTCCAAGACTATGAAGATACAAGATTGAAGACTTCGTCCCGTGTCCGGATGTCAGGACCCCGACTCGATGCCACACTGATCTAGCATGTAACACCTTATATCACTTTGCGGCCTCACGCACGGTATTCCCACGGGTGTCGTCTTACCTTTGCCCGGGGCCGTTTTCGCCTTTTGGCACACGTATATGATAGTGTCGCTAGCATCCATATGGTAAAGAGCCCGGGCTGACATGGCTAGTCGTAAACCCAAAGTGGCACAGACTTACAGGGACAGAGGCATCCATGACCCAGCATCGAACGTCTCGGTCATCAGCAAGTGAATCCGGGCTGTAGCACTGGGCTAACAGGACTCCGGTAAACCGGGCTGTAGCGGGCTAACAGGACTCCGGTATCCATCGCGTGACATTTCCCCGAAGGGACAGACACAGGAACGAAGAAGGACACATGCCGGCCAGCCTAAGTGTTCCGGAGCAGTAGCAAGCTACCAAGGCTCAGTGGAGACACTAGGAGACATTTCCCACTAAGAGAGGCTACTAAGAATAAACAACTAGATAGTCAGATCCCACACATACCAAGCATTTCAATCATACACACAATATGCTTGATATGTGCAAATACAACAAGGCATCACAACATGACTCTACGACACCAGTACTTTATTCAAGGCTCAGAGAGCCTTACATATCATACACACAAGTACGGGTCACACGACCCAACATTCAAGTCATACAGACATACAAGCCAACAACGGAAGTAACTTGTCTGGGTACAGACAACTAGTAAAATAAAAGAGGCTTGGGAAAGCCTGGCTATACTACGTGGTCCCTCACAAGCTCAGGATCACCACCTGGGCCTCGGTCTACTCATCGATGTCAACGTCTACGAAGAATCCATCAGAAGGGGTTGCAGCGTCTGCTGAAAAATGTAAATTAAAGCAACATGAGTACAAAGGTACTCAGCAAGACTTACATCAGATCCTACATACATGCACATTATCAAGAAGGGTTGGTGGGGTTATTGCAGCATGCCAGCTTTGACTCTTGGCTAAGCTATCCTATGATACACCAACTTGAAAAGGTTTTGCGCACACGAGTCCACTACTCACCACTTCAATACACCACCGAGGATCCACCTCTGTCATCCTACGGAAGAACCATCCTCGGCACTCACGCTTATCTTGAGATTTTTAGTAGTATCCATTCACTTGTCTATGAACTGTATAGGCAACCAAGTAGTCCTTTACCGCGGACGCAGCTATTCGAATAGATAATGTTAACCCTGCAGGGGTGTACTTCTTCATACACGCTCTCACCACTTACCGCCATTTACACGACATGTACTCGGCAACCTTCAAGCGGAAGCCCAACGTGGGTGTCGGCCACGACCTACCTAGACACCTAAGTCTCTAGTCCAGGTTTATCGCCTATCCAGGTTCCATCCGCAGGGAGTCCGGCCGAGGTTTCCCATACGGCCCCAAACGATGTGTACAGGGTTCCGTGACACCTAACGGATGCCCGGTATTCCCAGCGACGTACCTACCGCATCACAGCCCACCCCTACGGTCAGCGCTGTCCACGGCCTCCAGTAGGCTACAAACGCCAGAAACTACTTGCAACTCCTGGACAGAGGACTAGGGTGAATAAGAAGCCGAGAGGGTCCATTGGTTTCGGGCCCAATGCATGGTAGTAGATGATTCTTAAATCACACATACAGATCTCAGTGCTTAAGGACGGCTTCAATGAAACAACCCACCATGTACTCCTACATGGCCTTTCATCGATACCTTTACCAAATCATGTTCACCACATCACTCTCATTACCGGCATGATCATTTCACTCTAGCCCATCACCCAGATGAACCAGACCTGACACGACTCTAAGCAAAGCAGGCATAGCAAGGTAGGAACAACACATACATATGGCTCAAACAACTCCTACACATGCTAGTGGGTTTCATCTAGTTACTATGGCAATGACAGGTCATGCAGAGGAAATGGGTTCAACTACCGTAGCACACAGCAGTTTGAAACATGTTGTCTTAATGCAGTAAAAGAGAGCAGGAGCGGGAACATGGGATTGTATCGATATGATCAAAAGGTTGGTTGCTTGCCTGATGGTTCGATGCACTGATATTGTTCTTCGTTGGGGTAGTCACGATACTCCTCAGGGGCAGGACCTGCCGCAGAGAGCACCGATACACAACATCACCAAACAATATGCAACAATATGATGCATGCATGAAACATGGAAATATGAGTGTGTTGGGCTAATGCAACTAAAACCAGATGGGTTTGAACCATTTTGAACCAAAGATTCAATTTCCAAACTCATACATGGCCCTTATAAGTGCTTTATCTAGTTCTTCTCTAAACATCAGGTTAGCTTTCTTAAACATGCATGAAACTAGTACAGATGGATAGATTGGGTTTTTCTGATCATTTTTCATATATAACACTTTGCATTTGGAGCTATGGTTGAATTACTATGAATTTTTGAAGTTTAGGACATTTTCTGAAAATTTATAAATCATTTTTAGATTTATTTTAATTCCAGAAAAGGATTACTGCGTCAGCATGATGTCATGCTGACCTCAGCAGGTCAACAGGCCGGTCCAGGTCAAACTAACCAGTGGGTCCAGGGTGTCAGTGCAATTAGTTTAGCTAAAAATTAATTAGAACTAAACCAGATTAGTTAACAGGGCTGGGCCCCACCTATCATTGACTCAACAGAGTCAACCAGGGCCCACCCGTGGTCAAAGTCAAGTCGGCTACACCGGCGTTTAGCCGCCGGCAAGCCCGACGCGGCGGCGTAAGTGATTTTGGTCGTTCCGGCAATCAAATGGGTCGCGGAAGGCATCTAAGTGGAGCTGGGGACAAACCGCAACTCTTGGTGGAGTTAGTTGGGGTCGGGGTGGCCGGAATCGGCGCCGGCGACGACCTAGGCGGCCGCCGGAGTTCGGGTGGAGGCGAACTCGGGGCTAGGGTGTGCGGTGATGTGCGGGGAGTGTATGGTTAGAACCTACGCGACGTGGTGAGTGCGATGGACACCGAGAGGTGACCGAAGGATGGCCAGGAGCACGTCGGCGACGATCTCCGCGGCGATGCGTGCGGGTGATCTTCGTGCAGTTGCTACACAGCTCGGGGGCGAGAGAGGAAGGGAAGGGGAGGTAGCTAGGCTCACAGGGCACTCGTGGAGGCAACCGGCGGGGTCGGGGACGAACTGATGCGGCGACGGCGTTGAAGGGGATCTCCGGCGACGGCGGACTCGGGCGAAGTCGGTGCGGTGGACTCGGGCCACACGAGCACGCGGGGCTCGGCTAGCTCGACGAAGAGGATGGCGGCGGAGCTCCTAGACACGGCGAGACGGAGCACGGATGGCGGGGAGCGCGGCTACGGTGATGGGGCGGCGGCGGTGGCGTCGGCCATGGCTGGGGAGCGCAAGGGAGAGGAGCTGGGGAGGAGAGGAGATATCCGAGGGGTTCGGGGGAGAGAGGGGGAGCGATCCCCGTCATCAACTGGACGAGGGGAGCGGCGAGGCGGCGGGCAGCTGCGTGGCACCCATGCGGTGCTCGCCGCCGAGCACCTGCCTGCCTGCCTGGCCAAGCCAAGCAGCTCGCTGGCGCGGCAGGTGGGCTGGGCCAGCAGGTGGGCCGGTTAGTAGGCGCCCGGTAAGGTTTTCCCTATTTTCCTGTTTTTTATTTATTATGTAGGTTTGTGGTCTTATTAAAAATACCTAGACAACTCCTAAATTTTCCAAACTGCTCATGGTCACTAGCTGGAATATATACAGCATGGAACATTTTAGTTTGGAAATATTTGAGCATTTAAAATAATTTATAAAATTTAAATGCCCAAACTCAAATACTTATGATTTAATTCAAAGACCTTAAGATGACCTAGAAAACTGTGCACCACTTTTGGCAGAGGTTCTGAACCAAGACAAAAATGATGGACATTTTGGAAGGGCATTTCAGGTTCATTGGAAATATTTTTAGTAAACCCTAGTTGGATTCAGAGGGGGCTGGGGGTTCTGTCATCCCCATTTCAAGTTTCTGTTGAGAAAAATAGACATGATGCAACACTCTAATGCATGAACTAGCTAGGGTGTGACAACTCACCCCCACTCAAAAGAATCTCGTCCCGAGATTTA
The DNA here is from genome assembly GCF_002162155.2 of Triticum dicoccoides. Classification (NCBI taxonomy): domain Eukaryota; kingdom Viridiplantae; phylum Streptophyta; class Magnoliopsida; order Poales; family Poaceae; genus Triticum; species Triticum dicoccoides. Next base: position 173,412,561 of record NC_041383.1, read on the forward strand.
GGTTCCTCCGGAAAGAAGGCGGGGTAGTCATGTCGAAGACGATCCTCCCTTTCCCAAGTTGCTTCCTTCTCAGAATGGTGCGACCATTGAACCTTGAGAAACTTGATATTATGACGTCGAGTGGTACGCTTGGCTTGATCAAGGATACGAACGGGGTACTCTCGATACGTGAGGTTATCTTTAAGATCAAGCGTTTTGTGGTCCACTCCACGGATAGGATCCGAGAAGCAACGCCTGAGTTGAGAAACATGGAAGACATCGTGGACTCTGGAAAGATGCGGAGGTAGTTCCAATTGGTAGGCAACTTCTCCTCGTTTAGCGAGAATGCGAAAGGGTCCAATGTAACGAGGAGCCAATTTGCCTTTGATAACGAAACGATGGGTTCCCTTCAGAGGAGTAACCCGAAGGTAAGCCTTCTCGTCAACCTCAAAGGTCATAGCCTTATGTTTTCGGTCGTATTGACTCTTTTGACGAGATTGGGCTGTTTTCAACTTTTCACGAACAATGCGAACTTGCTCTTCTGCTTCCTGGATCATGTCCGGGCCAAAGAATTGTCTTTCCCCGGTTTCTGACCAGTTAAGAGGCGTTCGACACCTTCGTCCATAGAGAACTTCAAAAGGGGCTTTACCCAAGCTAGATTGGTAGCTGTTGTTATAAGCAAATTCAGCAAATGGAAGGCATTTCTCCCAATCCATTCCGAATGAGATAACAGAAGCTCGAAGCATGTCTTCTAGAATCTGGTTAACGCGTTCTACTTGACCACTTGATTGAGGGTGAAAAGCAGTGCTAAAGGAAAGGCGGGTTCCCATAGCATTTTGGAAACTTGCCCAAAATCGAGAGGTGAAGAGACTTCCTCGATTCGAGTTAATTTCCAGTGGAACACCATGGAGAGACACTATTCGAGAGATGTACAAGTCTGCTAATTGACTAGCGGTTATACTCTCGTGAACAGGTAAGAAATGGGCTACTTTGGAAAGATGATCGACAACGACGAAGATAGCGTTATTCCCTCTCTTGGTCCTGGGAAAACCGGTAATGAAATCCATACCAATTTTGTCCCATTTCCATTGAGGAATAGCTAAGGGTTGAAGGGTGCCAGCAGGCCGTTGATGCTCCGCTTTTACACGACGACAGACGTCGCAACTAGCAATATACTGAGCAATTTCTCGCATCATCCTAGTCCACCAGAACCTCTGGCGTAGGTCCTGATACATCTTGGTACTACCGGGATGAATGGTGAGAGGAGATTCATGAGCTTCCTTTAGGATCAATCGCCTCAGGTTTCGCACTTTGGGAACCACTAGACGGTTCCCGAAGTATACGACTCCTTGATCATCAATGGAGAAACAATTCGCAACTCATTTCTTGATGTTTCTTTTGATGCGGGAAATCCCCGGATCTACCTTCTGTGCTTTGATGATCTGATCCGTAAGGGTAGGTTTTGCCACCAAGGTGGAAAGGAATCCTTGAGGAACAATGTGAAGGTTAAGCTTCCGAAATTCCTCATGGAGAAGCGGTTGACTTTGTTGTAACATCAAATTGTTACAATAAGATTTACGACTTAGTGCATCAGCCATGACGTTGGCTTTTCCCGGGGTGTAAGTTATCCCTAAGTCGAAATCCGTAATCAACTCAACCCAACGTCTTTGCCTGAGATTCAAATCCGGTTGGGTGAAGATGTACTTCAGACTTTGGTGATCGGTGAAGATTTCGCAACGATTACCGAGGAGGTAATGTCGCCAGGTTTTAAGTGCATAGACTACAGCTGCAAGCTCTAGATCATGAGTAGGATAATTCTCCTCATGTGGGTGTAATTTCCGTGAAGCATAAGCAATTACGTGTCGATCTTGCATGAGAATGCAACCTAGTCCTTGTCGCGAGGCGTCGCAATAGATAACAAAGTCCTTAGAAAAATGTGGTGGTACCAATACGGGAGCAGATGTCAGGCGTCTTTTCAGTTCCAGAAAGTTGTGCTCACATTGTGGAGTCCACTCGAACTTTTTATCTTTCTTGAGGAGTTCAATTAGAGGTTTGGCAACTTTGGAGAAGTTCTCGACAAAGCGGCGACAATAGCTCGCTAAGCCAAGGAAACTCCGAACTTGCTTGACCGATTCAGGTGGAGTCCAATTAAGGACGGCTTGAACTTGCTCGGGGTTAACAGCAATACCTTTACCAGAAATTACATGTCCTAGATAGGTCACTTCTAGCAACCAAAATTCACATTTAGAGAACTTGGCATACAGGCGATGCTCTCGAAGTTTCATCAACACTAGCCTTAGATGTTCGGCATGTTCTTCCTCGTTCTTGGAGTAGATGAGTATATCATCGAGGTAGACCACGACGAATTTATCCAAATACTCCATGAAGATTGAGTTCATTAACCGAGAAAAGGTGGCTGGGGCATTGGTTAAACCGAAGGACATGACGGTGTACTCGTATTGGCCATAACGAGTAACAAAGGCTGTTTTAGGAATGTCCCCATTCTGGATTTTGATTTGATGGTAGCCCAATCTCAGATCCATTTTAGAGAAGACTGAGGATCCAGCGAGCTGATCATACAGGTCGTTGATCCTGGGGAGCGGATACTTGTTCTTGATTGTGACCAGGTTGACTGGTCGATAATCTACAACCATCCGGTCCGTACCATCCTTCTTCTTGACGAAGAGGACGGGGAAAGCCCATGGAGACGAACTAGGACGGATGAAACCCTTTTTCAAGGACTCATCAAGGGTTTTCTTAAGTTTGGCTAGTTCTAGTGGTGCCATCTTATAGGGTCTTCTAGCAATCGGGACAGTTCCTGGGATGAGATCTATCACGAATTCGACATCTCTGTCAGGTGGAACACCTGGCAATTCCTCTGGGAAGACATCCGGGAAGTCACGGACTACCGGAACGTCTTCAAGGTCTGGCAACGGACTGGCATTAAGAGAATATAGCTATCGCTTAGCTACTCGGGTCAAGACATTGACTATCTTTCTCGAAGGATGTGTGAGTTGAACAGTCCTAGAGAAACAATCAATTTTGGCATGATGGGCTGACATCCAGTCCATGCCCAAAATGATATTAATATCCGAAGATTTGAGAGCTATCAAAGATGCGAGAAAAACAAGTTTGTCGACTTGAATTTCATTTCCATGGCTTACTCTAGAGGTTTGCCATCTAGAACAAGGAGTAGAAATTTCCATAGTGGACGGCATGTCACAGAATGTGGTGTTATGCAAACGAGCATAATTTTCGAATATGAAAGAATGAGATGCTCCAGTATCGGAAAGAACAGATGCCGGATGGCAATTAACAAGGAGCGTACCGAGAACGACGTCGGGATCCTCTTGAGCTTCTTCAGCAGAGATACAGTTGACATGGCCACGTGCAGGGGTGGCCGGCTTGGCGTAGAACACTTTCCCTGTCGGCTTGCCATGGCCAACAGCTTTTCCAGATTGGTTGGGGTCGGTCTGGGGACACTCGTGCAGATAGTGGCCCGGTTCCCCACATTTAAAACAAGTCATAGAGCTGGTACGTGGAGGAGCATTGTTGGTTGGACCACCATAGAGCTTGGCTGGTGTAAACTGTTGGGCGGGACGAGGCGCCTAAAAGGATGGCCTCGGTGTGAACCTGGGTGGCAGGGCAGTGTTAGGCACCCACACGCGGCGCTTCTGAGGACCAGCACCGGATGAGGAACCCATGTCACGGCCATGCTTGTGTGTTGCTTCATAATCGGTCTGACCAGACTCAGCACTGATGGCTTTGTTAACAAGCTTCTGAAAAGATGTGCACTCATGCAGACGGAGGTCGCGGCGAAGCTCAGTACTAAGTCCCTTACGGAACCTTGCTTGCTTCTTGGCATCAGTAGAGACTTCCTCAGTTGCATATCATGCAAGGTTACCGAACTCCCTTCTGTAAGCATCCACAGAAAGTCGACCTTGAGTGAAACTACAGAACTCCTCACGTTTACGGTCCATGAGACCCTCCGGAATGTGATGTTCACGGAAAGCCTCGCTGAATTCAGCCCAAGTAGTGACATGGCCCGCTGGGCGCATAGCTCCATAGTTCTCCCACCATAGACTGGCGGGGCCTTCAAGATGATATGCAGCAAAGGTGACCTTATCAGCCTCAGCTACTAGCGCAGAATGCAGTTTGTGAGTAATACTGCAAAGCTAGTCATCGGCGTCGAGAGGCTCGACGGAGTGGTGGAAAGTGGGTGGATGTAACTTGATGAAATCACTGAGTGACACCAAGTTATTCCTCTGATGGTGTGCCGTGTTTTGCTCGATGCGCTCCAACAAACGGTTAGTCTCCCGCTTGTTTCTCTCGGCTTCCAGCATAACTTCGGCCAGAGAGGGAGGGTGAGGCAGGTTTGTTCCCCCAACTCTGCTGCCTTCGGCCTGTTCTGGGGGAGCAGGGTTGGTGCGGGTGTTAACCATCCTAGGAAAAGCAAGACAATGGTTTAGTCCAGGATGATAGGATTCTGACATAGAAATGTAGAATGTAATGGATAACTTGGAATGTAAGATGATCATCCGTATGACATGGTAGATACAGAAACTGCTTCTTTTATTCCATCGTCATACACACCATACAAGGTTTAGTACAGAACCAAACAAAGTACTGCTACAGTGAAATTAGGATTACATCTCATCGGAGGCATTCCGAGCTCCTATACATTATTTTTCTACACCTCCGGAAGGCGGTACAAGCTAAGTCATATCCCACGAGTCACGCAGGACGGTGGACGATACAGCTAGTACGATACTAGTGATACTACTACTAACTCAGACAGCTCCATAGTAGTCTTCATAGAAGTCACCTCCATAGCCTGGAAGCTCAACGTGATCATCCGGAAACAGTCAGTCCCGTGGAGCTTGTGGACCATAGGGGCTAGGATGAGGTCTTGGACCAATAAACGGTGGCCTACAGGGACCACAAGGTGGGGTTATGCCTCCTACATCACGCCAATCCATCACGTCTGGCAGAGCAGATCTCACAGGATAGAGATCTTGCATATCCATATATCTAGCTTGCACAGCCGGTGCAAACCGAGTCAAAGTGGCCCAATGATCAGCACGGGTATTGAAAAGCTCTAGCCTCAAGGCCCGATTTTCACGGTCCTTGTCTTCAAGCAACTGTGCAGTGGTGCGGGTCCGTGAATCCTCCTGAGTGGAGTCAGCATAGATAGCCTGGAGATACCCTTGTGCTCCTGTAAGTGATGATGGCATATACCAGAAGTCAGAGTCCCGAAATAGGCCAGTCCTGACTCGCATGATGGTCATCATAGAGTAGGCAGCATCCTGCACAGCCATCTCAATAGTAACCCCGAGTCCATAGGAGCAGTGGAGGGGCTCGGTAGATCCAGGATAAGATGGAAATATCCTGACAGTGCAAAGATATTGACTTTGATTAAAGTCTCGGAATTGCTCTTCGACCGTGTACTCAGGATACCAACGGTATCCAGCCTCAGTCATTACCCTGACCAACATAGCAGTATGGCCGGGTACATCTAGACATCGAGTCAAACGAACCACTTGATTCTGAGGACGGGTCACCATCTGGAACATGATAAACACAAGATATTAAGATTTCTGGCAGAAATTGGACAGCATAACGACTGTAAATCCTCAAAAGGGATTTTTGAGGCATTTGACAAAGAATTGCATAGACACTCAACAACATCATATCAAGGTTCTGGGTCCATCTTAGCAACATAATGGGGTAGTAGAGCTGAACTAGGCTTGTATCCATCAAACCTATAAGGTACTACTGATTAGTAACACGTGAACCTGATAGAGAGGAGGGATCCTAGTCCTTAACCCCCGGTGGAAGAATAGACTGACTCAGATCAGAATGTTATGAGATAAAGGAGTAAAAAGAGCCTTACGTTCCATCCCACAAACAATTCCCCTATATAAAACTAAAGAATTTCTAGACTCAACATCGACCAATTAGGCTTGGAGAACCTACAGGCAGTCCGGCTCTGATGCCAATGCTGTCAGGACCCCGACTCGATGCCACACCGATCTAGCATGTAACACCTCATATCACTTTGCGGCCTCACGCACGGTATTCCCACGGGTGTCGTCTTACCTTTGCCCGGGGCCGTTTGCGCCTTTTGGCACATGTATATGATAGTGTCGCTAGCATCCATATGGTAAAGAGCCCGGGCTGACATGGCTAGTCGTAAACCCAAAGTGGCACAGACTTACAGGGACAGGCATCCATGACCCAGCATCGAACGTGTCGGTCATCAGCAAGTGAATCCGGGCTGTAGCACTGGGCTAACAGGACTCCGGTAAACCGGGCTATAGCGGGCTAACAGGACTCCGGTATCCATCGCGTGACATTTCCTCAAAGGGACAGACACAGGAACGAAGAAGGACACATGCCGGCCAGCCTAAGTGTTCCGGAGCAGTAGCAAGCTACCAAGGCTCAGTGGAGACACTAGGAGACATTTCCCGGTAAGAGAGGCTACTAAGAATAAACAACTAGATAGTCAGATCCCACACATACCAAGCATTTCAATCATACACACAATATGCTCGATATGTGCAAATACAACAAGGCATCACAACATGACTCTACGACACCAGTACTTTATTTAAGGCTCAGAGAGCCTTACATATCATACACACAAGTACGGGTCACACGACCCAGCATTCAAGTCATACAGACATACAAGCCAACAGCGGAAGTAACTTGTCTGGGTACAGACAACTAGTAAAATAAAAGAGGCTTGGGAAAGCCTGGCTATACTACGTGGTCCCTCACAAGCTCAGGATCACCACCTGGGCCTCGGTCTACTCATCAATGTCAACGTCTACAAAGAATCCATCAGAAGCGGTTGCAGCGTCTTCTGAAAAATGTAAATTAAAGCAACATGACTACAAAGGTACTCAACAAGACTTACATCAGATCCTACATACATGCACATTATCAAGAAGGGTTGGTGGGGTTATTGCAGCAAGCCAGCTTTGACTCTTGGCTAAGCTATCCTACGATACACCAACTTGAAAAGGTTTTGCGCACACGAGTCCACTACTCACCACTTCACTACACCACCGAGGATCCACCTCCGTCATCCTACGGAAGAACCATCCTCGGCACTCACGCTTATCTTGAAATTTTTAGTAGTATCCATTCACTTGTCTATGAACTGTATAGGCAACCAAGTAGTCCTTTACCGCGGATGCGGCTATTCGAATAGATAATGTTAACCCTACAGGGGTGTACTTCTTCATACACGCTCTCACCACTTACCGCCGTTTACACGACATGTACTCGGCAACCTTCAAGCGGAAGCCCAACGTGGGTGTCGGCCACGACCTACCTAGACACCTAAGTCTCTAGTCCAGGTTTATCGCCTATCCAGGTTCCATCCGCAGGGAGTCCGGCCGAGGTTTCCCATACGGCCCCGAACGATGTGTACAGGGTTCCGTGACACCTAACGGGTGCCCGGTATTCCTGGCCACGTACCTACCGCATCACAGCCCACCCCTACGGTTAGCGCTGTCCACGGCCTCCAGTAGGCTACAAACACCAGAAACTACTTGCAACTCCTGGACAGAGGACTAGGGTGAATAAGAAGCCGAGAGGGTCCATTGGTTTCGGGCCCAATGCATGGTAGTAGCTGATTCTTAAATCACACATACAGATCTCAGTGCTTAAGGACGGCTTCAATGAAACAACCCACCATGTACTCCTACATGGCCTTTCATCGATACCTTTACCAAATCGTGTTCACCACATCACTCTCATTACCGGCATGATCATTTCACTCTAGCCCATCACCCAGATGAACCAGACCTGACACGACTATAAGCATAGCAGGCATAGCAAGGTAGGAACAACACATACATATGGCTAAAACAACTCCTACACATGCTAGTGGGTTTCATCTAGTTACTGTGGCAATGACAGGTCATGCAGAGGAAATGGGTTCAACTACCGTAGCACACAGCAGTTTGAAACGCGTTGTCTTAATACAGTAAAAGATGCAGGAGCGGGAACATGGGATTGTATCGGTATGATCAAAAGGTTGGTTGCTTGCCTGATGGTTCGATGCACTGATATTGTTCTTCATTGGGGTAGTCACGATACTCCTCAGGGGCAGGACCTGCCGCAGAGAGCACCGATACACAACATCACCAAACAATATGCAACAATATGATGCATGCATGAAACATGGCAATATGAGTGTGTTGGGCTAATGCAACTAAAACCAGATGGGTTTGAACCATTTTGAACCAAAGATTCAATTTCCAAACTCATACATGGCCCTTATAAGTGCTTTATCTAATTCTGCTCTAAACATCAGGTTAGCTTGCTTAAACATGCATGAAACTAGTACAGATGGATAGATTAGATTTTTCTGATCATTTTTCATATATAACACTTTGCATTTGGAGCTATGGTTGAATTACTATGAATTTTTGAAGTTTAGGACATTTTCTGAAAATTTATAAATCATTTTTAGATTTATTTTAATTCCAGAAAAGGATTACTACATCAGCATGATGTCATGCTGACCTCAGCAGGTCAACAGGCCGGTCCAGGTCAAACTGACCAGTGGGTCCAGGGTGTCAGTGCAATTAGTTTAGCTAAAAATTAATTAGAACTAAACCGAATTAGTTAACAGGGCTGGGCCCCACGTGTCATTGACTCAACAGAGTCAACCAGGGCCCACCCGTGGTCAAAGTCAAGTCGGCTGCACCGGCATTTAGCCACCGGCGAGCCCAACGCGGCGGCGGAAGTGATTTTGGCCGTTCCAGCCACCAAATGGGTCGCGGAAGGCATCTAAGTGGAGCTGGGGACAAACCGCAGCTCTTGGTGGAGTTAGTTGGGGTCGGGGTGGCCGGAATCGGCACCGGCGACGACCTAGGCGGCCGCCGGAGTTCGGGTGGAGGCGAACTCGGGGCTAGGGTGTGCGGTGAGGTGCGGGGAGTGTACGGTTAGACACTACGCGACGTGGTGAGTGCGATGGACACCAAGAGGTGACCAGAGGATGGCCAGGAACACGTCGGCGACGATCTCCGCGGCGGTGCGTGCGGGTGATCTTCGTGCAGTTGCTACACAGCTCGGGGGCAAGAGAGGAAGGGAAGGGGAGGTAGCTAGGCTCACAGGGCACTCGTGGAGGCAACCGGCGGGGTCAGGGACGAACTGATGCGGCGACGGCGTTGAAGGGGATCTCCGGCGACGGCAGACTCGGGCGAAGTCGGGGCGGTGGACTCGGGCCACACGAGCACGCGGGGCTCGGCTAGCTCGACGAAGAGGATGGCGGCGGAGCTCCTAAACACGGTGAGACGGAGCACAGACGGCGGGGAGCGCGGCTACTACGATGGGGCGGCGGCGGTGGCGTCGGCCATGGCTGGGGAGCGCGAGGGAGAGGAGCTGGGGAGGAGAGGAGATGTCCGAGGGGTTCGGGGGAGAGAGGGGGAGCGATCCCCGTCATCAGCTGGACGAGGGGAGCGGCGAGGCGGCGGGCAGCTGCGTGGCACCCATGCGGTGCTCACCGCCGAGCACCTGCCTGCCTGCCTGGCCGAGCCAAGCAGCTCGCTGGCGCGGCAGCTGGGCTGGGCCGGCAGGTGGGCCGGTTAGTAGGCGCCAGGTAAGGTTTTCCCTATTTTCCTGTTTTTTATTTATTCTGTAGGTTTGTGGACTTATTAAAAATACCTAGACAACTCCTAAATTTTCCAAACTGCTCATGGTCACTAGCTGGAATATATACAACATGGAACATTTTAGTTTGGAAATATTTGAGCATTTAAAATAATTTATAAAATTTAAATGCCCAAACTCAAATACTTATGATTTAATTCAAAGACCTTAAGATGACCTAGAAAACTGTGCACCACTTTTGGCAGAGGTTCTGAACCAAGACAAAAATGATGGACATTTTGGAAGGGCATTTCGGGTTCATTGAAAATATTTTTAGTAAACCCTAGTTGGGTTCAAAGGGGGCTGGGGGTTCTGTCATCCCCATTTCAAGTTTCTGTTGAGAAAAATAGACATGATGCAACACTCTAATGCATGAACTAGCTAGGGTGTGACACCGGATGGGACTTTACTTGGCGTGGAAGGCAAGCTTGGCGATACGGATATGTAGATCTCCTACCATTGTAACCGACTCTGTGTAACCCTAGCCCTCTCCGGGGTCTATATAAACCGGAGGCTTTTAGTCCGTAGGACAGACAACCATTACAACAATCATACCATAGGCTAGCTTCTAGGGTTTAGCCTCCTTGATCTCGTGGTAGATCCACTCTTGTACTACCCATATCATCAATATCAATCAAGCAAGAGTAGGGTTTTACCTCCATCGAGAGGTCCCGAACCTGGGTAAAAACATCGTGTCCCCTGTCTCCTGTTACCATCCGCCTAGACGCACAGTTCAGGACCCCCTACCCGAGATCCGCCGGTTTTGACACCGACACCCGGCTCCTGTGTTTTGCTGCCTTACGTTCCGCTCTATCAGCTAAGGCGGCACCAGGAGAACTACTACGATTGTGCCCCGGTTCGGCCAGGCGAGCACCTCAGTAGAGAAAGCTGAAAACTGACTGCCATGATATAGCGTGAGACTGGTCAACCACTCGATGACCCACCGGAATCTTTAGGATTCCTCCGCTGTCACATCCCTAGCTGCTGGTAGTGCTCTAGGCTAGCTCATGTGTGCATCATGTTTAAATTCTGAAAACCTGAACTGAGGGAATTTTGGAAGCCTCAAAAACTTAAATAAAAGAGGGGCAAAAACCCTAGAAATCTCATTCATTGCTCCAAAATGCTCTTCTTAAATGTTTGATAATTTTTGGTAAGGGTTCTGGTCCCAACCAAAATATTGAACATTCTTAAGGATTTATTTTTGGGACTTTGGATTTAATTCATTAGCTATTTGAATTTGAATTATATTCATATAATTAGAATATAATTTCCAATACCCCTGAAATATTTTATAAGCTTTTGGAAAAGTCCATCTAGCAATATAAAATATTCAGAGGAGTTTTGGCATTGTTTGAATTATTTTAAATTCAAAACAGTGGCAAAATAAATTAAATAAAAAATAAACAGAACAGAAAAAAAAACAGAGCAGAGGACTACCTGGCGCTCACCTCAGCCCACTTACCTGGCCCAGCTCCTCCAGCGCGGCCCAGCCGGCCCAGCCCATCTCCACTTCCTCCCCTGTCGTCTTCCTCCCTGCCAGGAGGACGGGCACGCGCCCGGCGCGCGCGGCCACGCGCCCCGGCCACCTCCTGCTTCCCGGCCACCTCCTGCTTCCCCCCGGCCTCCCTAGCGACGCCACGACGAGGCCTCGTGTCCCCTCGCTCCTCTTCCTCCCCCGCTGCATCCCCTCTCTCCTCTGCTCCCTCTCTCTCGCCCGGACCGAACGGAGCCGCCGCCACCGACGAGCTCCCTCGCGGCCACCGCCACCCCCTCTCCTCCCCGACGTGCTCCCGAGCTCCTGCACCTCGTCGCCAACCCCCTCAC
>NC_041383.1:173424581-173488633 GCF_002162155.2 Triticum dicoccoides
CCGTCCGGCCTCCCTCAAGCTCGCCGTCCACCTCTACAGGGTCTATGTGAGCTCCTCTTCCATTTCCCCTCCTCCCCGCGCTCGTTCCCGCACGCTAGCCGCCCTTTCCACCGGGGCCGTGAGCTCCTCGCCGCCGGCGATGACGCGGACAAGGCCAGAGCCACCGGAGCTAGCTACCGAGCACGGCAACGTGCTCCACACCTCACCAGGAACCTAACACACACACTAGCTTCCCCTCCTGTGCCCCCTAACGCCAACCCCGACCTCGCCCGAACTCCGGCCGCCGCCTCCCTCGCCGCTGCCGACGCCACAGCCAACCCCAACTCCTCTGGCTTGCTCCATTGGATGCGCACGAGCTCGAGCTCCCTGTAGAACCCCTCCGCGCATCGAATGGGCGCCGGAGCAGCCATTCCAGCGAGCCACCGTCGCGTCTGGTCGTTGCCGGCGGTTAGACGCCGGTGGATTAGCCGGGTTGACCAGGGATTTGACCCCCCTGGGTCACTGACATGTGGGCCCGTCCCCTGCTAACCTTTGGTTAAATTAATAACTAAGTTTAATTAAGCCACTGACTCACTGACATGCGGGCCCGGGCCGACTAATTAAACTAGGTTAGGTCTAAATTATATTAGGATTAGCCGTAGTCACTGACCAGTGGGCCCCACTGGTCAGGTTTGACCCGAGCCGGCCCCTGTTGACTTGCTGACGTCATGCCAACGTCATGCTGACGCAGTAATGTTTTCTGGATTTAATTTAATTCTGAAATTCCAGAAAATGCCTATAACTTCTAAAAATCATAGAAAATTAACCGTAACTCCAAATGAAATAAATTATATATGAAAAATTATCAAAAAAATTCAAGGAATCCATCTGTACCATTTTCATGCATGTTAGAACAACTTATAGCTGCTGTTTAGCACAAATCATATAAAGGGCATTTAAATATCCACATATGGAGTTTGAATTTGAATCTTGGATTCAAACCAACTTCATTTAATCTGGTTTTAGTTGCATTAGCTCAAAACACATTCATTTTGCCATGTCATGATCATGAATCATATTGTGCATTGCATTGATTGTGTTCCCTTCTGTGTTGCCGGTATTTGTCCCCTCTCGATAGACGTGATACCGATGATGTGATCGTTGACACTGATGAAGACTCAATGTTATCTTCGGAAGTGCCAGGCAAGCAAAACCCCTTGTTCATTCCGATACAATCCCACTCTCTCGCTCCTGCTCTCTTTTACTGCATTAGGACAACAACGATTCATCTGTTACTTGATGCGGTAGCTGAACCCCTTTATCCTTTGCATGACCTGTCATTGCCACAGTAAATAGATGAAATCCACTAGCATGAGTAGGAGTTGTTTGAGCCCTGTTGTGCCTACTCATTCATGCTTGTTTGTCATGCCTGCTACTGCTTAGAGTCGAGTCAGGTCTGATTCATCCGGGATGAATCAGAGGTGTGTGAACATGTCCTACGGTGTGTGAGCTAAGCGTGTGAACACGATTTGGTAAAGGTAGCGGTGAGAGGCCATGTAGGAGTACATGGTGGGTTGTCTCATTGCAGCCGTCCTCAGGAACTGAGTTCTGTGTTTGTGATCCATGATTCAGCTACTACCACGCATTGGGCCCGAAACCAATGGACCCTCTCGGCTTCTTGATCACCCTTGTCCTCTGTCCAGGAGTTGCAAGTAGTTTCTGGTGTTTGTAGTATGCTGGAGGCCGTGCGCAGCGCTGACCGTAGGGGTGGGGCTGTGATGCGGTAGGCACGTGGCCGGGTAAACCGGGCGCCCGTTTGGTATCACGGAACCCTGTACACATCGTTTGGGGCTGTGAGCGAAACTCCGGCCGGATCTCCTCATGGATGGAACCCGAATAGGCGATAAACCTGGACTAGAGACTTAGGTGATTAGGTAGGTCGTGGCCGACACCCACGTTGGGCTTCCGCTTGAAGGTTGCCAAGTACATGTCGTGTAAACGGCGGTAAGTGGTGAGAGTGTGTGTGAAGAAGTACACCCCTGCAGGGTTAACATCATCTATTTGAATAGCCGTGTCCGCGGAAAAGGACTTCTGGGTTGCTTATATCAGTTCATAGACAAGTGAAAGTGGATACCCTAAAATACGCAAGATAAGCGTGAGTGCTATGGATGGCGTCCTCGTAGGGAGACGGGAGCGGATCCATAGTGGTGTATTGATATGGTGAATATGTGGACTCGTGTGCGCCACCTCAAAAGAGTTGTTTGCAGTCGTAGTTTAGGATAGCCACCGAGTCAAAGCTGGCTTGCTGCAGTTAAACCCCACCACCCCCTTGTTGATAATGATGCATATGTAGATAGATCTGATGTAAGTCTTGCTGGGTACATTTGTACTCACGTTTGCCTATTTTATGTTTTGCAGAGAGACTTCAGTCTCACTAGTAGTTCCGCGTGGACTTCGACGTTTAGCTTGTTACCTCAGCTACGATCTTGTGCCCTCGGCAGGATCTGGTAGACAGTCAGGCTTCTCAGCCTTTTTCATTTATAGATGTCTGTACTCAGACATGATAGCTTCCGCATGTGCTTTGACTTGTATGCTCTGAATGTTGGGTCGTGAGACCCCTGTTTGTAATATCTCGCTCCTCGGAGCCTATTGAGTAAATACTTGAGTCGTAGAGTCATTTTGTGATGCCATGTTGTATTGCACATATCGAGCATATTGTGTGTATGTTAATGAAATGCTTGGTATGTGTGGGATCTGACTATCTAGTTGTTTATCTTTAGTAGCCTCTCTTACCGGGAAATGTCTCCTAGTGTTTCCATTGAGCCTTGGTAGCTTGCTACTGCTCCGGAACATTTAGGCTGGCCGGCATGTGTCCTTCTTCGTTCCTGTGTCTGTCCCTTCGGGGAAATGTCACGCGATGAATACCGGAGTCCTGTTAGCCCGCTACAGCCCGGTTCACCGGAGTCCTGCTAGCCCGGTGCTACAGCCTGGATTCACTCGCTGATGACCGACACGTTCGATGTTGGGTCATGGATGCCTGTCCCTGTAAGTTTGTGCCACTTTGGGTTTACGACTAGCCATGTCAGCCCGGGCTCCTTACCATATGGATGCTAGCGACACTATCATATACGTGTGCCAAAAGACGCAAACGGTCCCGGGCAAAGGTAAGGCGACACCCGTGGAAATATCGTGCGTGAGGCCGCAAAGTGATATGGGGTGTTACATGCTAGATCGATGTGGCATTGAGTCGGGGTCCTGACAGCGTTGGTATCAGAGCTTGATTGCCTGTAGGATTACCAAGCCAAACTGGTCGAAGTTGAGTCTAGAAATTCTTTAGTTATATAAGGGAATTGATTGTGGGATGGAACGTAAGGCTCTTTTTACTCCTTATACCTTATGCCTTCTGATCTGAGTCATCTTATCTTTCCTGCGGGGATTAAGAACTAGGCTATCTCTTCTTTCTATCAGGATCACGTGTTACTAATCCGTAGACTTATAGATTGTTGGACTTAAGCCTCGTTTCTGTTCCTACTACTTCCGTATGTTAATTGTTGATCTCGAAACCTTGATATTGTGCTTCTGAGTGGTTATGCCACCATTTTTGTGAATGTCTCAAATCCTTTCTGAGCATTTACAGCCGTTATACTGTCCGAGTCATCCCAGGTTTCTAAGTAGTCTGATGCATTTGCAAATCCTTTCTTCCCGTTTCAATGTTCCCATGGGCCAGATTAACCACACTAATCAGTGAGTTGAGGTACTCCGTTACCTTGACATATATGTTGGAGATATTATTATGACCCTAGGTGTCTCAGGGGATCATCTAGTGGTCTAGCCATGATTTGTGTCCTAGTGTGATGATTCTGGCCTTTATTCTCAAAAGCATCCTGTGATGCCATTTAGTTAGTAGGTATTCTATTCCTGGGTTCTTAAACCCGATATTCACCCTACTTACATCATGTTGATAGTGTTGCTAGTTCCTTTAGTATATTAGTAACCTTTGCGATAGTCCTCGAGGTCCGTGGTATATCCTTCTTCCAATTACCATGAACCATTCTTGGCAGGAGTTCTTCTGAACCAAAAGATGACAACAAGAGTGCTCTCGATGAGTTCTCCATTCATAAATCGTGACTCTGCCAGTTCTACCTTTCTGCATGGGTTATCCGGAAGAAATATGTTGAACTTCGTTCGACATGCTAATCCATGCATCCACAACTCAGAAAATCATATGTTCTTTTGAGTTGTCCCATCTTAGTTGTTTCCGACCCTCGCCTATCAATTGATAGTCAAGAGTATGCGTGCATTCGTTCGTCGATGCCTATTACCCTTGTGGTCCGCCAAGCCATTCTATTTTAGAATGAATAGGAGAAACAAACTCCAGTACCTCATCCATATCTAGGATTGGGTCAAAGTAGTTGTATTCCGCAGATCAAATGCCAATCCAGCTTTTGGTTCTGTTCTACCTTGGAGTATTACCCCCTTTATGTCAGAATTGTCATGAGAACTGCACCAACTTTCATGAATTTTGACGTAGTAATACTTCTCACCATCATTAGTCATTCCTCGGCCATCGTGTTGATGCAACCGGAATACCGACAAATGAATTGTGATGTGTGAAATCAATACTCCCAGCAACCTCGTTGCTTGGTAGTTAAGGGACAATAATTTCATTCTTAGCGTGTTGGTTTTTGAATCATCCTTCTAAGACTGATCGTGCTACCTAGTCCTTATTTCGGTGCACCCTTCGATTGATGAGTTAGGATCTTGTCAAGTCCTCACTCATTTGATCATATCGTCTTGCCCTCAAAAGCGAGATTGTTCTCGAGCTTAGTAACATATCGGTGGTTCGTGATTTTCCGAATATCTTCTTGAAAGTATCACCAGGCTGTCACCTGACTGTTATGTTGAGCTCGTGATCAAGTTGGTTTCTTGTGAACCACCTTCTCTCCAAGAATCGGTGTTAGATATCCCTGAGCTAGTTGGTTAAGCTAGACAACAACTTGGAGAGTTGGAAGATAAAAGCTTGCCTGACTTAGTTCGTTCCAAAGGGATATTCTTGTGTAGTGTGTGTTGAAGAAAGATGATATCTTCATCGATTGGTCCTTGTGATCAGTTGCTGGACCTATTGTCTTATCAATCCTTTGATTTGAGTGTGGGCTATTGTCAAATCAAATCAGTACCAACGATGCTCGTAATGTTGTCTTATTTGTGGTTGATCCCTCGAGCATACACCATTACATCTTTGGTCTGACCAATGCTATCACCGTGTTCACTTAACTATGGAATTCCTTTTAAAAGGAAACCTAGATGAATTGTTGTTGAGCCCATTGACAACATCCTTATCTCCTCCATGATTTTGTTGAACATTAAGTTAGTGTTGGAAACTTTTGAAAGCATTTGTTCATGCTAGCTCATGAAGCATATGTTTGGATGAAGGTAGTGACTTCCTTTAATTCATGTGCATCTGATGCAAGTTGCCGCCGTGGATTCGAGAAAGTCAATGTTGTTTCCTTTGGAATCATCCCAAATCAGTCATGCATACGTGCGAAAGTATTCTGTGGTTCGGAGACTTGCAACCTCCATTCTATATGTGTTCCGTAGCACCCCAAGCCACTGACTGATTTGTTCGAGAAAAGGAGTTAAGTGTTAATCCATGGTAATGCACAAGACTTCGATACCCTCGTTGATGGTTCCCCCTCCTGAACTCGGTAGTGTTTTATTGTAAGACTACCATGAGGGCATGCTTGTCTGGGACAACGTGTTCACATGTTTGTAGCAGAACCAGCTCATGTTTTGGAGCTTGCTATCGTAGTTCATTCCCCGAGAATCTCGCAACGTCATCTCGTCGATTTGTGTTGCAAACTTCCGTTTTTCTTCCTAGACTCGATGAGTCTGGAATATCCTGACACCAACCAGATCTGAATCTCAGGCAGATATGATGGTTGGAATATTTCCCAAGAATTATAATATTGGTCGCGCAATAACCGGTAAAATGGATGTCGTGGCCAACACAACCATCCGGTAGACCTGTTATTATAGTATCCTATTTGAGGAAGTTGGCCACCTTCCCATAAGGACTTCGTAGGATTTACTCCCTAGTTGTGCCTTATGATTTTTTGTCCTTCCGAAGTCCGACCTTTTACTTGTTGTCTAGTTATCAAACCATTCAATGATTGGATTACACTAGCACATCAAGGAGAACATTAGAAGCGGAGTGCTAAATGTCTCTCGGTCGATCATCCAGATTTTGTTTCCTTGGCCTCGCTAGGATGAAATCTGAGTTGATGTTATCTTCCTATGCATCTGCATCGTCCATCGTTGTTCATCATGGTGGTATGTTGTGTTGCCAGGATCCTTGACACGGATGTTGGTAAAACCTTGATGAATATGGAAATGCTCAAGTTCTTGAGAGCACGCACAAGCGCTAGGTGTTATCATCGGCACTAACTGGGTTTGCTCTCAGTTTCCTCAGCAATGCTATGACCTTTTCAAACAGTGAATTCACCCTCTATTGTTGGGTTCTTCCCCAGTTACCAGAATCGTTCCCAGCATTTGCATTTTGTTCCCAGCTTGCACCACCAATGTGCCATTCTACCATGGGTCTCTTCCATTTCCGGTGGTAAGCAAATTCATCCATTACGTTGTCTTCAACAATGTAATCCACATCATCCAAGTCCGAGTATGCCATTCTACCGACCCCCGCCAATCGATTGCTGTGATTTGCCTTAGGCTGATATAGAGAGTCTCAATGATCTCTATATCAAAGGTAATTCTTTTTGCCACTTAAGGGGATATATCTTCGAGTCACCTTCCCTAAGGTGCATCATTATGGTGTCATGTCAACTTAACTCCTCGCTACGTTGACAATCGTTTACCACCTTCTTAAGTGTGGAATTATTGTCCACCTAGTGAACCTTCGTCATCCGTTTCTTTCCACCCCTCTTGATGTGTATCTCGTGTCTCAACCCGAGAGATGGTTCTAAGTCTCATTCCGTGAGTTAATCCTGAGTTGTTCGACCTTCGAGAAGACCGATCCTTCTAGAGTTTTCCTTTCCACTTCTTGTCATGATTAGCTGAAGTTCTCAGAGCAAGACGACAAGACAAATATGGTGTTCAAATCAACGTTCATTTGAAGTGCAACCTGGATCGTGAAGATTGTACTAGTTTGCGTTTCCCCTTCATCCTACCCTACGCTTGAATCTCGAGACGAGATTCTTGTTTAGTGGGGGTGAGTTGTCACATCCCTAGCTGCTGGTAGTGCTCTAGGCTAGCTCATGTGTGCATCATGTTTAAATTCTGAAAACCTGAACTGAGGGAATTTTGGAAGCCTCAAAAACTTAAATAAAAGAGGGGCAAAAACCCTAGAAATCTCATTCATTGCTCCAAAATGCTCTTCTTAAATGTTTGATAATTTTTGGTAAGGGTTCTGGTCCCAACCAAAATATTGAACATTCTTAAGGATTTATTTTTGGGACTTTGGATTTAATTCATTAGCTATTTGAATTTGAATTATATTCATATAATTAGAATATAATTTCAAATACCCCTGAAATATTTTATAAGCTTTTGGAAAAGTCCATCTAGCAATATAAAATATTCAGAGGAGTTTTGGCATTGTTTGAATTATTTTAAATTCAAAACAGTGGCAAAATAAATTAAATAAAAAATAAACAGAACAGAAAAAAAAATAAAACAGAGCAGAGGACTACCTGGCGCTCACCTCAGCCCACTTACCTGGCCCAGCTCCTCCAGCGCGGCCCAGCCGGCCCAGCCCATCTCCACTTCCTCCCCTGTCGTCTTCCTCCCTGCCAGGAGGACGGGCACGCGCCCGGCGCGCGCGGCCACGCGCCCCGGCCACCTCCTGCTTCCCGGCCACCTCCTGCTTCCCCCCGGCCTCCCTAGCGACGCCACGACGAGGCCTCGTGTCCCCTCGCTCCTCTTCCTCCCCCGCTGCATCCCCTCTCTCCTCTGCTCCCTCTCTCTCGCCCGGACCGAACGGAGCCGCCGCCACCGACGAGCTCCCTCGCGGCCACCGCCACCCCCTCTCCTCCCCGACGTGCTCCCGAGCTCCTGCACCTCGTCGCCAACCCCCTCACTGAGCCACGTGACCGGAAGAGCCCCGAAGCACCGCCCCGACGCGTTTTCCCCTCCTCGGCCACCGAGGATCGCCGTCGTCAAATTCGTCGCCGTCCGGCCTCCCTCAAGCTCGCCGTCCACCTCTACAGGGTCTATGTGAGCTCCTCTTCCATTTCCCCTCCTCCCCGCGCTCGTTCCCGCACGCTAGCCGCCCTTTCCACCGGGGCCGTGAGCTCCTCGCCGCCGGTGATGACGCGGACAAGGCCAGAGCCACCGGAGCTAGCTACCGAGCACGGCAACGTGCTCCACACCTCACCAGGAACCTAACACACACACTAGCTTCCCCTCCCATGCCCCCTAACGCCAACCCCGACCTCGCCCGAACTCCGGCCGCCGCCTCCCTCGCCGCTGCCGACGCCACAGCCAACCCCAACTCCTCTGGCTTGCTCCATTGGATGCGCACGAGCTCGAGCTCCCTGTAGAACCCCTCCGCGCGTCGAATGGGCGCCGGAGCAGCCATTCCGGCGAGCCACCGCCGCATTTGGTCGTTGCCGGCGGTTAGACGCCGGTGGATTAGCCGGGTTGACCAGGGATTTGACCCCCCTGGGTCACTGACGTGTGGGCCCGTCCCCTGCTAACCTTTGGTTAAATTAATAACTAAGTTTAATTAAGCCACTGACTCACTGACATGCGGGCCCGGGCCGACTAATTAAACTAGGTTAGGTCTAAATTATATTTGGATTAGCCGTAGTCACTGACCAGTGGGCCCCACTGGTCAGGTTTGACCCGAGCCGGCCCCTGTTGACTTGCTGACGTCATGCCAACGTCATGCTGACGCAGTAATGTTTTCTGGATTTAATTTAATTCTGAAATTCCAGAAAATGCCTATAACTTCTAAAAATCATAGAAAATTAACCGTAACTCCAAATGAAATAAATTATATATGAAAAATTATCAGAAAAATTCAAGGAATCCATCTGTACCATTTTCATGCATGTTAGAACAACTTATAGCTGCTGTTTAGCACAAATCATATAAAGGGCATTTAAATATCCACATATGGAGTTTGAATTTGAATCTTGCATTCAAACCAACTTCATTTAATCTGGTTTTAGTTGCATTATCTCAAAACACATTCATTTTGCCATGTCATGATCATGCATCATATTGTGCATTGCATTGATTGTGTTCCCTTCTGTGTTGCCGGTATTTGTCCCCTCTCGATAGACGTGATACCGATGATGTGATCGTTGACACTGATGAAGACTCAATGTTATCTTCGGAAGTGCCAGGCAAGCAAAACCCCTTGTTCATTCCGATACAATCCCACTCTCTCGCTCCTGCTCTCTTTTACTGCATTAGGACAACAACGATTCATCTGTTACTTGCTGCGGTAGCTGAACCCCTTTATCCTTTGCATGACCTGTCATTGCCACAGTAAATAGATGAAATCCACTAGCATGAGTAGGAGTTGTTTGAGCCCTGTTGTGCCTACTCATTCATGCTTGTTTGTCATGCCTGCTACTGCTTAGAGTCGAGTCAGGTCTGATTCATCCGGGATGAATCAGAGGTGTGTGAACATGTCCTACGGTGTGTGAGCTAAGCGTGTGAACACGATTTGGTAAAGGTAGCGGTGAGAGGCCATGTAGGAGTACATGGTGGGTTGTCTCATTGCAGCCGTCCTCAGGAACTGAGTTCTGTGTTTGTGATCCATGATTCAGCTACTACCACGCATTGGGCCCGAAACCAATGGACCCTCTCGGCTTCTTGATCACCCTTGTCCTCTGTCCAGGAGTTGCAAGTAGTTTCTGGTGTTTGTAGTATGCTGGAGGCCGTGCGCAGCGCTGACCGTAGGGGTGGGGCTGTGATGCGGTAGGCACGTGGCCAGGTAAACCGGGCGCCCGTTTGGTGTCACGGAACCCTGTACACATCGTTTGGGGCTGTGAGCGAAACTCCGGCCGGATCTCCTCACGGATGGAACCCGAATAGGCGATAAACCTGGACTAGAGACTTAGGTGATTAGGTAGGTCGTGGCCGACACCCACGTTAGGCTTCCGCTTGAAGGTTGCCGAGTACATGTCGTGTAAACGGCGGTAAGTGGTGAGAGTGTGTGTGAAGAAGTACACCCCTGCAGGGTTAACATCATCTATTCGAATAGCCGTGTCCGCGGAAAAGGACTTCTGGGTTGCTTATATCAGTTCATAGAGAAGTGAAAGTGGATACCCTAAAATACGCAAGATAAGCGTGAGTGCTATGGATGGCGTCCTCGTAGGGAGACGGGAGCGGATCCATAGTGGTGTATTGATATGGTGAATATGTGGACTCGTGTGCGCCACCTCAAAAGAGTTGTTTGCAGTCGTAGTTTAGGATAGCCACCGAGTCAAAGCTGGCTTGCTGCAGTTAAACCCCACCACCCCCTTGTTGATAATGATGCATATGTAGATAGATCTGATGTAAGTCTTGCTGGGTACATTTGTACTCACGTTTGCCTATTTTATGTTTTGCAGAGAGACTTCAGTCTCACTAGTAGTTCCGCGTGGACTTCGACGTTTAGCTTGTTACCTCAGCTACGATCTTGTGCCCTCGGCAGGATCTGGTAGATAGTCAGGCTTCCCAGCCTTTTTCATTTATAGATGTCTGTACTCAGACATGATAGCTTCCGCATGTGCTTTGACTTGTATGCTCTGAATGTTGGGTCGTGAGACCCCTGTTTGTAATATCTCGCTCCTCGGAGCCTATTGAGTAAATACTTGAGTCGTAGAGTCATTTTGTGATGCCATGTTGTATTGCACATATCGAGCATATTGTGTGTATGTTAATGAAATGCTTGGTATGTGTGGGATCTAACTATCTAGTTGTTTATCTTTAGTAGCCTCTCTTACCGGGAAATGTCTCCTAGTGTTTCCATTGAGCCTTGGTAGCTTGCTACTGCTCCGGAACATTTAGGCTGGCCGGCATGTGTCCTTCTTCGTTCCTGTGTCTGTCCCTTCGGGGAAATGTCACGCGATGAATACCGGAGTCCTGTTAGCCCGCTACAGCCCGGTTCACCGGAGTCCTGCTAGCCCGGTGCTACAGCCTGGATTCACTCGCTGATGACCGACACGTTCGATGTTGGGTCATGGATGCCTGTCCCTGTAAGTTTGTGCCACTTTGGGTTTACGACTAGCCATGTCAGCCCGGGCTCCTTACCATATGGATGCTAGCGACACTATCATATACGTGTGCCAAAAGACGCAAACGGTCCCGGGCAAAGGTAAGGCGACACCCGTGGAAATACCGTGCGTGAGGCCACAAAGTGATATGGGGTGTTACATGCTAGATCGATGTGGCATTGAGTCGGGGTCCTGACATCCGCCTTGATGAAGGGCCGTTTCCCGGCCAGGCACTTACGCGCCCCAAATTCGGGTGAGCGCGGTGCCCCTAGGGGCTATATAGTAGCCCCACTGTCAAACTCCTATGGCTAAGTGAAAGTGATAAAGCATTATAGTCCGGTTGCCTAGTTTGCCGCGCTACCACCTCCTTTATAGGACCAAGACGTTGGATCAAGTGTGAAAATGCACCTTTTGCAAAACACCCCCGCATTATATGCGTGGGGGCTGAAGCCGAAGACTGCCATCTTTCAGGTCATATACACATATACATTAACAGCCGCACAGGAGGTATTTTAATTCTTGAAGGCACAAGTATAAAAAGCTTTTATATCTCATCGAAACATTGTTTCACAATAATACATGTTATTCGAACATAATATCCTTCGAGCACTGCGTCTCAATTAAACGAGCGCCCTGCAGAACTTCCTGAAAATAGTGCTCGACAGGTACTCGGCTTCCGTCCGAATCTTGGGATGCAACATCGGTGGCCTTCATCTCCGCCCAGTATGTCTTGACACGGGCAAGAGCCATCCGCACACCCTATATGCATGCCGACCTCCTCATTGTGTTGATATGCGGCACCGCACCAAGGAACTGCTGCACCAAGCCAAATTAACTCTTCGGCTCGGGCCTCTTCGGCCACAAAAGACTCACGACATCCTTCATGGCAAGTCCGGATAACCTATTCAGCCCCGCCCATTCGGCCAAGTGATCGGTTAATGGAAGTGGGCCATCTGGATTATGGAACTGCGACCAAAAAACCTTTTCCATTTTGTGATCCTTTTGATCTCGGAAGTGTTCGGCCGCGTCCGTGGCACTTGCTGCCAAGTCCAGATAAGCATCCTCCGCATTCCACAGCCGGTCCAATTGAGCATATTTAGGATCCATGAATTTCCTCCGTAGCAGAAAGGGCTTTCCAGCCGCGATATCTCAGGCCTGATGCAGCTCCTCCTTCATAGCTCTCATCGCAGAGCGAGCATCCTTGGCCTTGGTAGTGGCCTTCTTCAGGTCCTCTTGTACCGCCCGATCTTCTTTTTCAAGAGGCTTGCAGAGGTCGGCAGCATTCTTCAACTTCACGGCCATCTCGGCCATTTCATTCTTGCTTTGGTAGTGAGCAGCCTGTTCGGATTTTAGCTCTTCGGCCGCCTTCAAGGCAGCCACATCACTCTTTCTGGCCTGCTCCTTAGCTCGGGCGAGCTCCGCCCGAAGGTTCTCCATGGCAGCGGCACCATCTACATCAAGCATACATGTTGTAAGGCACGGGCATCAAGCTCCCTTACCAGGTGTCCGCGGAGAAATTGCATACCTTGTGACTCGTCAAGTCGCTTATTTACAAGCGCGATGTCGGCATCCGCCATGTCAAGTTGCCGCTTTAGTTCGGCAAATTCATCAGTCTGGCTAGCCACCAGACCCTTCGCCACCTACATAGGACGGGCGACATATTATACCTGGGATTATGATCCTCGGTGCGCTGTCATTTTTTGACAACACACCGAGCCTCAGGGGCTACTATCTACACAGGGCGCATTTTATATGCGGAACTATCAGAAGGTACATCATTTTGCGTACCTCAAAACCTGTCAGTAAAACTTCTGACGGCTTCGTGCAATCTGCTCTCAGCGGATGAAATTCTTTCAATCACCGTACCCATTAGCGCACGGTGATCTTTTGAGATAGACGCTCGCCCGAGCAGATCATTCAGCTCCTCCGACCGTACACCAGGTGGTGCCGGACTGGTCCGATGGCCTTTTTCGAAGGCCGGACGCGGAGGGCTTTGGGGGGACATACGACTGCCTTCCAGCCCCGCCGGACTCGGAGAAACCCTCCGCGACGACACCTCAGGGTCGCCTGCCTCGCAAGACGGTACGGTAGGGGGAGGCGTTTCGCTCTCTATCATCTCCGGACGAAGATCCCCCGAAGATGAGCTCTGCTGAGAAGGGCTGAGATCCGAACTACAAGGTAAAATTTCGGTTATCTTCATCAGAAATAAGGCAGGGATATCCTTTATTTTAACTCCCCTTTTTACTTACGGCTCGGTGGAGGGCTGATCCCCTTGGGGGCACAATGCGGCCGAGGCATCTCTCGGCGTAGGACCCTCTGACGAAGATTTCTTCCCCCGCTTTGAGACCATGGTCTCCGGGTCTTCAGAGGCGGTCCTCTTCTTCCCTTGGATGGAGGGATTCTCGATCCCTCCTTTCCTGACAACCTCCTTTGCTGAGGCGGTAGCTTCCTTGTTCCCTCCTTTGCCTTCTTCCGAAGGCATAACCTCCAGCATCCTGGTTAACACGGGATCCGGCGTGGTCTTAGGAAGGGGGGCCGGACACCTGATTAACTTTGCTTTGGCTATCCACTCACGTTCAAGGGACAACTCTTTTGAGGGTAAATTCGTGATGAATATGGGATAGCGTGTCCGGGTACAGGGCTACTTACTTGAGTATCCGGGCGATTGCAGCTCAGACCTGCGTCCTCGGTCAAGTCCGGACACATCGCTTGTGATCCGAAGAAAACTTATACATCTCCACGAGCGTCGCGCCCATAAAATGTTGGAGAGCTCGTGGTCCCTCCGGGTTAAATTCCCACAGGCAGAGGGGGCGACGTTTGCAGGGCAGGGTGCGACGAATCAGCATGACCTGCGCTACTACGACCAGAGTGATCTCTCTCTCTAGGATATCTTGAATGCGGCCCTGCAACAAGGGCACGTCCTTGGACGGCCCCTAGTCAAGTCCTTTATTGACCCATGACGCCAGCCACGGTGGAGGACCCGAGCGAAAGGCAGGTGGCGCCACCCATTTGGTGCCCCTGGGAGCTGTGATATAAAACCACTCTTGTTGCCGTAAGCCGAGCTCCTCTTGAAAAGATCCCTCGGGCCATGGAGCATCAGCATTCTTGCTTATAACAGCCCATCCGCACTCTGCCTGCTGCCCCTTGATCATCTTTGACTCCACTTTGAAGGTCTTGAGCCACAATCCGAAGTGAGGGGTAATGCGGAGGAAGGCTTCGCATACGACAATGAACGATGAGATGTGGAGGATGGACTCTGGATCCAAGTCATGAAGGGGTCCGTCGGGAAGCTTAGTCCCCGAAGGATGTGAGACGCGAACGCTACGCTTTTGCCAGGCTTGGGAGTGGGAATAACCTGCCCTTGGGCAGGCAGCCTATGCGAAATTTCGCTGGTTAGATACCTGGCATCTCTTAGCTTTAGCACGTCTTCTTCCGAAACGGAGGAAGGCGTCCACCGGCCTTGCAGGTCGGAGCCGGACATCATCAAATGTCCGAAGCGCCTGAATCTGGAGCTTTGGGTGTTGGAACTCGAGGCGAGGGGCAGATTCGATTGAGATTGAAAGAAAGGAGTGGAGTCTTGGTCTCTTTATAAAGAGGTTGAATACCAAGAGCCTCCCCCATGACCGTTCGGGACTCGCCTTCGATAGAGGAGACATACCAACGGGCATGACTGGGTTACCCACGCCCGTATTGATGAGAATCCCGGAATAAGGGGACACGATCTCTGCTTTGACAAGACGTGCCAAGGAAACCGCCTCGCTAAACGCGCTGAGGTGGGACAGTAAAAACGATTCGAATAAAGCCTTGGCCGTGGTGTGATGTCACGCCACGAAATACGTCAGCAGATTGAATTTGTGTAAATATTATTCTCTCTATGGTGGTATGTGGAACTTATTTTGCAGAGCCGGACACTATCCTTGTGTTCAAAATCTTCTATGAAGTATTCGGAGGAGGAACCCGCCTTGCAATGCCGAAGACAATATGCGCGCCAAACTCGTCATCATTGAAGCCTGGTTCAGGGGCTACTGAGGGAGTCCTGGATTAGGGGGTGTCCGGATGGCTGGACTATAGCCTTTGGCCGGACTCCTGGACTAAGAAGATACAGGATTGAAGACTTCGTCACGTGTCCGGATGGGACTTTCCTTGGCATGGAAGGCAAGCTTGGCGATACGGATATGTAGATCTCCTACCATTGTAACCGACTCTGTGTAACCCTAACCCTCTTCGGTGCCTATATAAACCGGAGGGTTTTAGTCCGTAGGACAGAACAACATTCATACCATAGGCTAGCTTCTAGGGTTTAGCCTCTCTGATCTCGTGGTAGATCTACTCTTGTACTACCCATATCATCAATATCAATCAAGCAGGAGTAGGGTTTTACCTCCATCGAGAGGGCCTCCATCAAGCAGGAGTAGGGTAAAAACATCGTGTCCCTAGTCTCCTGTTACCATCTGCCTAGACGCACAGTTCGGGACCCCCTACCCGAGATCCGCCGGTTTTGACACCGACAACAACCAAAAGCCTAAGCTTGGGGATGCCCCGGAAGGCATCCCCTCTTTCGTCTTCGTCTATCGGTAACTTTACTTGGAGCTATATTTTTTATTTACCACATGATATGTGTTTTGCTTGGAGCATCTTGTATGATATTAGTCTTTGCTTTTTAGTTTACCACAATCATCCTTGTTGTACACACCTTTTGGGAGAGACCCACATGATTTAGAATTTATTAGAATACTATATGTGCTTCACTTATATCTTTTGAGCTAGATACTTTTGCTCTATGTGCTTCACTTATATTTTCTAGAGCACGGCGGTGGCTTTATTTTGAAGAAATTGATGATCTCTCATGCATCACTTATATTATTTTGAGAGTCTTTTAGAACAGCATGGTATTTTCTATGGTTATAAATTTGGTCCTAGAATGATGAGCATCCAAGTTGGGTATAATAAAAACTATCATAAAGAGTGCATTAAAAACTATGATCAATTTGATGCTTGATAATTGTTTTGAGATATAAAGGTAGTAATGTTAGAGTCATGCTAGTTGGGTAATTGTGAAATTGAGAAATACTTGTGTTGAAGTTGGCAAGTCCCGTAGCATCCACGTATGGTAAAAGTTGTGTGACAAATTTGTTGCATGGGATGCTCTTTTAATTGCTTTCCTTATGAGTGCAGGTCAGGATCGCGCGATGGTTAACTCCTACTAACCCTTCCCCTAGGAGCATGCATAGTAGTACTTTGCTTCGAGGGCAAGTAGACTTTTGCAATAAGTATATGAGTTCTTTATGATTAATGTGAGTCCATGGATATACGCACACTTCCCTTCCACTTTGCTAGCCTCTATTATGTCATGCAACCTTCGCCGGTATCATGCACCCATTATTTACCTTCCTCAAAACAGCCACCATATCTACCTATTATGGCATTTCCATAGCCATTCCGAGATATATTGCCATGCAACTTTCCACCGTTCCATTTAATATGACACACTACATCATTGTCATATTGCTCTTTGCATGATCATGTAGTAGACATCGCATTTGTGGCAAGGACACCTTCATAATTTTTCATACATGTCACTCTTGATTCATTGCATATCCCGGTACACCGCCGGAGGCATTCACATAGAGTCTTATTTTGTTCTAAGTATTGAGTTGTAATTCTTGAGTTGTAAGTCAATAAAAGTGTGATATTCATTATTAGAGCATTGTCCCAAGTGAGTAAAGGATGATGAAGACTATGATTCCCCCACAAGTCGGGATGAGACTTCGGACTTTATAAAAATAAAAGAGGCCAAAGAAGCCCACCAGCTAAAAATAAAAAATAAAAAAATGAGAGAAAAAGAGAGAAGGGACAATGTTACTATCCTTTTTCCACACTTGTGCTTCAAAGTAGCACCATGATCTTCATGATAGAGAGTCTCTTATGTTGTCACTTTCATATACTAGTGGGAAATTTTCATTATAGAACTTGGCTTGTATATGCCAATGATGGGCTTCCTCAAAACGCCCTAGGTCTTCGTGAGCAAGCAAGTTGGATGCACACCCACTTAGTTCCTTTTGTTGAGCTTTCATATATTTATAGCTCTAGTGCATCCGTTGCATGGCAATCCCTACTCACTCACATTGATATCTATTAATGGGGCATCTCCATAGCCTGTTGATACGCCTAGTTGATGTGAGACTATCTTCTCCCTTTTTGTCCTCACAACCACCACCATATACCACATATAGTGCTATGTCCATGGCTTGCGCTCATGTATTGCGTAAGAGTTGAAAAAGCTGAAGCGCGTTAAAAAGTATGAACCAATTGCTTCGCTGAAACCACGGTTGTGCATGATGGGAGTATTTTGTGTGATAAAGATGAAGCATGGCCTAACTATATGATTTTGATAGGACATGATTATTTGTTAGTATGCTTCAAAGTATTACTATTTTTATGTTTTATAAGCTTTTATCTTGAATCATTTGGATCTGAACAATCATGCCACAATAAAGAAAATTACATTGAGAATTATGCTAGGTAGCATTCCAAATCAAAAATTCTGTTTTTATCATTTACCTACTCGAGGACGAGCATGAATTAAGCTTGGGGATGCTTGATACGTCTCCAACGTATCTATAATTTTTGATTGTTCCATGCTATTATATTACCTGTTTTGTATGTTTATGGGCTTTACTCTACACTTTTATATCATTTTTGGGACTAACCTACTAACCAGAGGCCCAACCCGAATTGCTGTTTTTTTGCCTATTTCAGTATATCGAAGGAAAGGAATATCAAATGAGTCCAAACGGAATGAAACCTTCGGGAGAGATCTTTTTGGAACAAACGCAATCCAGGAGACTTGGAGGCGACATCAAGAAGCAGCCGAGGAAGCCACGAGCGTGGCCGGCGCGCCCTGTAAGGGTGGGCGCGCCCCCTACCTCATGGGCCCCTCGTGGCTCCCCTGACCGACTTCCTTCGCCTATATATATCTACGTACCCCGAAAACATCAAGGAGCACCACGAAAAACTATTTCCACCGCCGCAACCTTCTCTATCCGTGAGATCCCATCTTGGAGCCTTCGCCGGTGCTCCGTCGGAGGGGGAATCGACCACGGAGGGCCTCTTCGATGAGTTGTGAGTAGTTTACCACAGACCTTCGGGTCCATAGTTATTACCTAGATGGCTTCTTCTCTCTCTTTGCATCTCAATACAAAGTTATCCTTCCTCGTCTTCGAGATCTATTCGATGTAACTCTTTTTGCGTTGTGTTTGTCGAGATCCGATGAATTGTGGGTTTATGATCAAGTTTATCTATGAGAAATATTTCAATCTCCTCTGAATTCTTTTATGTGTGATTGGTTATCTTTGCAAGTCTCTTCGAATTATCAGTTTGATTTGGCCTACTAGATTGATCTTTCTTGCCATGGGAGAAGTGCTGAGCTTTGGGTTCAATCTTGCGGTGTCCTTTCCCAGTGACTGCAGGGGTAGCAAGGCACGTATTGTATTGTTTCCATCGAGGATAAAAAGATGGGGTTTATATGATATTGCATGAGTTTATCCCTCTACATCATGTCATCTTGCTTAATGCGTTACTCTGTTCTTACGAACTTAATACTCTAGATGCAGGCAGGAGTCGGTCGATGTGTGGAGTAATAGTAGTAGATGCAGAATCGTTTCGATCTACTTGTTGCGGACGTGATGCCTATATACATGATCACGCCTACATATTCTCATAACTATGCACTTTTCGATCAATTGCTCGACAGTAATTTGTTCACCCATCGTAATACTTATGCTATCTTGAGAGAATCCACTACTGAAACCTATGGCCCCCAGGTCTATATTTTAGAATATAAGTTTTCCATCTACTTTTATTTGCATCTTTTACTTTCCAATCTATATCATAAAAATACCAAAAATATTTATCTTATCATATTATCTCTATCAGATCTCACTTTCGCAAGTTTCCGTGAAGGGATTGACAACCCCTTTATCGCGTTGGTTGCAAGGTTCTTATTTGTTTGTGTAGACGCGTGGGACTTGGGAGGAGCCTCCTACTGGATTGATACCTTGGTTCTCAAAACTGAGGGAAATACTTACGCTACTTTGCTGCATCACCCTTTCCTCTTCAAGGGAAAAACCAACGCATGCTCAAGAGGTAGCATAGCCTCACCCCGCACGTTGACATTCACACACGCAAGACACGCACGCATGCAGGCGTGCAACACTAACACATAGACATAACAAACACATGCACGCATGCAGGTGTGCAACACTGACATGTACACATGCACTCACAGACACACGCACATACGCACACATGCATGCAACACTAAAACATACCCTTGCACGCACGCAATACTGCACGCCTGCATGCATACAGCACACGACGCAAGACACACGCTCAACCTATACGTGCATGCACCCTTTGTTAAGGACATGGATTGTTACGGGTATTAATCAATCTTATCTGTGATAAGCAGAACATTGATGTTTGCAGCGATCTTTATGAATCACAACGTATCGAACGAGCTATCAACATAGTAGGCTTATCTTCATGAAATAGATGACATCATACTCAATGAACAATCATCGGTTTATGAAATGCCCGCTTCTGACCACCCTGGCACGCCAAAAGTTCCTCTGTTGTGTGCTGCCTGCGTTGGGTCACTGACATGCAGGCCATGTACCCAAAGAGCCCACACGTCAGTGGAATAACAGCGCGATGTCATACGTTAGAGTCGATGGCGCCACTCGTTGCACGCCCGTCTGAACACGCCTCCTTGCCGCATTCAAACGCCTCCATGAAACCCGCCCGTGTGGAAGCTGGGAAACCCACTCTGGACACACATTCGTTCATGATCGGGCCGGCATTAATGGCAACACCGGCCGAGCTCCTCCCATCCGTCGTCTATTTAATCTCCTATTTAAATGAGGCCAAACGCCAGCCAAGAATCGCACACCTCTGCCGCTCCCCTATCTCCTCCTTCACCATTTTGTCCACTCTTACAATGGCTTACGAAGAGTAGTTATCCCGCATCCAAGCCGGCTGGATGGCCCGCCGAGCCCGCCAGATACGAGCTATGCAGCTCGCTGATCCACCTCCCTCCCCTCGCCCGACGGAGCCAGTTGCCGCCCCAAGCCAGCGCGTGATTCAGCAAATTGCCGCTCCAGGCCAGCTCGACGAGGAGCGGCGCACGGGCGTCGTTGCTGCCATCCACGTCGCCGCCTTGTACCGTGTCTCCCGTTTCTGTGGCCGAGACTCCCATGCCGACAGCCGCGCCATGCAAGCAGCAACAGAAGCCGGGTGCGCGGAGAGCGACGAGTCGATGGCCAGCGCCTCCGCGTTCACCGCCATCATCAAAGAGAAGTAGAACACGGGAGGCTGCCGCCACTTGGGTCCCATGAAGACCACCACGGAGGCGACGCCGGCGTACACAGCAGGTGTCTTGCCGTATCATTTTGTTGCAGGGACCTTCATCGACCTCGCATGGGCTCCACGAAAGTGGGGAAGCTCCCTTCCACCATCATCTTTGGCATCAGCCAATGATATCAGTTGGGCAGTGGGGAAGTGAGCCGTCCTTTGCACTGAAGCATATACCTCCAGGGCTCCCGGCAGTCCGTTGATCGTGCTGCCGGACATGAGGAACACAAATGGATCGGCGGGCGACCATTTAGGCCAGGTATTATATACATGTGTTGTCCAGAACTAGCACCGCGTAGTTCATTTGAATGTAATGAAATTCGTCATGTTTGTATGAAAATCTGGTATTTTATATGATTGCTGTCGTTGTTTATATGAAGTATCGTCGTGTTTGCATGAATTTCGTCCGGTTGGTTGAGTTGCTGTCATATTGTGTGCGGCTACGGTTGGATGACATAATTTGCAGGTCGCCGATCGGTCTGCGGGCGGCTCGGGCGGCGTGGTGGGACAAAAAAACACAGCTCGTGCGAGCTCGTCTCCAACGTGCGCGCTGGAGGATGCATGAGCACCCGAGCTATTCCTCGTTCATCAGTGGCAAAGGCACCAGTGGACAAAAGGGTCGCCAATATGTTGGCTACCCCGGGCAAGATCCAAACAGCCCCTCCCAGCAGATTCAAATCCCTCGTTCGCCATGGAATTTTTCCATGTGTTGTTTTCATGGACTAGCAAGATGCTCGTGCATTGCACGGAACATCAAGATGCATTTTTTTACAAAACGCCAGTGGTGACTGACCCTTGTAGGAGTAATCCCATTTGTAAAAACTAATGATATCTCAAGAATTTTATTAGAAAAATGGTATCTCGAGAATTTTATCAGACTCCATTTTTGTATACAAGGCCACAAACCCATATTATAGGTACCAAGGAAAAAATTAATGTCTTCTAAGTCAATGTTTCAAGCCACCTTGTTTCCTTGTTTGCCGTCTAAATTAATGTGTATTCTTCTCTTTCATGTACATCAAGCCAATCCTCACACTCCCGCATGCATGCAAGGGATAATTAATCTCCTCCTTTGCTAGTACTACGAGGCAAACACCATTAATATTGCATAGATTAGTGTTAGTGGATTTGTATATCTGCAAATTGTAATTTTGATAGTGGCCTTGTATATAAAAATGGAGGGAGAAAGATGAGAGATAAGGTGAGGAGGAGTGGGGCATGGTGGTGACTGCTGGTCGGACTGGGCGGAGGCATGGGGATGGACGGCGCATTATGTCTAGGTTTGTATCTCTCTCACACACACGTAGGTGGGGGACGTGCACGAAGAGAAGAGGTGCACGTACTCCCGTCTCTTTCCCAACCACACCTGTGCGGGTACACGGTGGAGCTCATTTCTGTACGAAAAGGCAGCCCACGTGGTAATTTGACATGTGTACTGGTTGTCCACTTGATGGAGGGAGGATCGTCTACCACGGGTGAACAAACAAATTGCGACTTCATGCGTGATGTTAAAAAAGAGGCAAACCATGTGGGCCTACCTTAGAGGCAAGGCTCTATACACTGGAGTACTTTTGATGTGTCCTGTCAACTCGCAGAATGAGGAGAAGCTTGCTTAGTACGACGTCTCCCCCACCCACGGGCGCGGTGGCTTGCAGGATAAGGTGAAGCTTGCTTACTAGTAGTAGTATTGTACACCTTACGCCCGCTCCCTCGCCCACGTGCGCGATGGCTCGCAGGACGAGGAGAAAATTTTACTACTCCCTCCGTTTACTCCTTGTCCCTACCTTGGTTAGAGAGATTATCATATTGTTTGGAATATATATGTCCTTTAGTACTCCCTCCATTTACTTATACAAGGCCACTATAAAAAAAATACATTTTGCATCTATACAAGGCCACAAATAGTAATCGAGACAAAAGTCACTACTCCCTCCTTTCCAGTTTATGGCTCAATTTCAAAATCTCTCCAACCAAGGTAGACGATGAGTGGTGGAATTAATTTCCTAGTTTGCACAAGTAATTAGTATGCTCGTTTTTCTCAAGAAGTTATGTTTATAGAGGCATTAATTAGAATGAATGCATGAATGACCACTAAATTTCCATGAACTTCTACATGCATTGGTGAGTTTTCTCTTGACACTGCTTGCATCGGGTGATCTAATGCACCTCGAAATCCAACATGTGATGGTACTACTACTACTAGTAGAATTGAGACTTATAAAATGGAAAAACGAATGTTTTTTAGATGATCCCTATAAACCCTAGTGGGTACGTACTCCGTAAAATCAGATTTTTCCCAAAACTAAGTCGCTCAACCTTTATTTGCTTGTTTCCCTTCCTGCCTCCTTGCCTCAAACAGACTATGCCAAACTCCCCTTCCTGTCGCGCGGGAAAAGACCCGCCCTCGTTTTTTTAGTCCGGGTTTGTATCGATGGATCGCGCGAAGCAGCAAAAACCAAGTTGTGTCTTGTACTCCTCCGTCGACGCTCGCTTTCTAAATTCTGTACTTCCTCTCGCTGACATGTGGGACATATAGCAACCAGGTTGACGTGTCAAGCACCAAATAACAGTGCAGAATAGCAGGGGGGATGCACCCCAGTCGTACCACCCCAGTAGTAGTACTGAGCAATGAGACGTCAAATCACAATGTCGCACCTTCCCAGACGGACGAAGCAACCATTATCTCACACTTCGGTTTGCCATCATCTCAAACCACGTAGTATTGCTTCTGCCTCAAGAGGGACATGTGCATCGCCTTGGTACATCATGACACGTGGGACCGCATGACAGGCCATGCTCCCCCGCCGATCACTCGGTAAAATCACCTCATTTTTACTAATTCCTCTGTCTTGGTTTACATGGCATGCACGTCATTCTAGGTTGAGAATTTAAGTGGCTATATATGTGATGAACAGTATATGTTTAGAAACTACATCCGCTTAAGAATCCAATGATATACTTTTGTGACATAGTAACTCATATTTAGTTAGTCAAATGGATGACCTAGAACTACGTGCACGCCGTATAAACCAAGACACCTAAAAAACGAGACGGAGAGGGTAGTTCAGTATGTATCTTTTTAGATCAATATAGTCGGGATTCACCAAGGAGCAAAACCAAGTGGTGGGCTGCTCATGTTGTGTTAGCGTAGCAACTCAAGCAGGGTCAGTCCGCACACGAACGACACACTTAACAGGACCCCTTTTGCTGACATGTGGCTCATCCACCGTCTTGTTCCACGTGCGATGCACCAAATTATAGTTCGGACCAGAGGTTGGAATTGGAGGCACCCTGGTCGTAGCATCGCAGTAGTAGAAAATGAGCGATGAAGGGTCAAATCACAAAGCCCCACCTTTCCCGCATTAAGTTGGACGGACGAAGCAACCATCATTTCACCCTAGGGCACAAGAGCATAAAGAAAAGAGAAAACCAATGATGTGTGCGGCAACTACCTAGGGCACCCTAGGGTAGGGGTCTCCACTACAGATCCTTTTTTTGAAAGCGCCTCCACTACAAATCGGCTTCTCCCTCGTCCTCTTGAAGAAAACCGATGATGCGTGCGGTGGTAGGGTTTGTAGGAGTACTACGGCGTGCGGGGCCACGTCGTAGTAAACGGGAGAGGGATTGAGTTTGAGTCCATACCTTAAATATGTGTGGGCCTCTTGGTTTTACGGGAACGAGGCAGCATGTTGGGTTCGGGGACCAGTGCAGATATAGTACGTACAAAAAATTGTGGACGTAGGTTCAACCGAAAGGCAATGATGCATGGGCCCTGCATTTTTATATACCCGGGGCCGCGTGAAATTTGCTACTCTACTCAAAATTAGTAAGGTACACATGCATTGAACGCATGAGATTTGGAAACCAAATTATGAATAAATACACACTATAGCATGTAAAGCTTTGAGTCATATATGCATGATGTAGATGTCCGTTTAGTTCTTATAGTTCATCTTATTCAAAATCAATTAGTTTTATAAAAATGTTAAGATTCATGGGGTTGTGCATTGTAAAGCATAAAGTAAAAAAACAAATAATGGCAATTCATTTAGAAAAAAATTCAATTATGATACGGAAGATTCTAGAACAAAGGAGAAGTGCTTGTGTTTTGAGGTTTGTGCATTATGCTTAAGTTCAACCATGGAGTATTCTAAATTGTACATGTGGCAAATCTGGTGGAATGTTGATGATATCCAATGGCCAGTAGTGCTCGGATTTGCCATCTCTGCACTGTCGGATTAGCTTCATCCATCGACCATCTTTCAAAGTTATTCGCACACTATATAGTTCTTGTGCCATAGTTGCATGTCTTGGAAAAAAGCCACTAGTGGGTTGTACAAGCTATTTAGGAATATAAGATGTATACATGGAAGTTGTAGGGAAAGAGATGACATGGAGTATCTCAATTCCTATGAGTAGGGATTGGAAAAGAGATGTCATTTGGTTCACATCATAGGGACTTTTCTATTGAATCTAGAGATCACATGTATCTCAATTCCTATGAGGAGGGGTTAGAAAAGACATGTAATTTGGTTCATATCATACGAACTTTTCTATTGAATATATGCTAGTGTTTATTTTCCTTTGAAATTGTGGGAGTATAGGAATCCATTCATATGAACCATGTGTCTCTAAAGCTATAAAAATGATATCATGTTTATTTCCTTTGGAATGTGGAGTATATGAATCTATTCCTATGAACCAATTGTCTCTAAAGGAAAAAATCCTATAAAAATCATATCATATAGAGTTCCTATGATATTCCTCCACACCAAAGGATGGTTGAAATTGCTGCAGGTGATACGATGGTCTTTCTTTGTAGACTCCTCCCCCATCTTTATAGTTACCTCTCGAAGATGAATGAAATGATATATACTGGGTATTCTACAAGTGCAATTTGGTACACGAAAACTCAATAAAAGTTTGCGAGGTTTGAATTTTCAATAAAGCTATATGCACTGCATTTTGGAATGGAGGGAGCATACAGCAGTTGCTAACACATGTGGAATATTTGTGTGTAGGAGGAGTGGCTGTTCTATTAAATGACATGGCAAAACTGACACTGTCGGATGCCGATCTAATGGTTCTTACGGCGTTCGTCAAGAAAAGGCTTGTGGCGAACGTTTGTCAGATAATGATTTACGGACACATGCATTGCATTGATATGTGCCCCCTCTCTCTCACGCACACACCCTCACGAGTCATGACTCTACCAAGTCCTCTCGCACCCACCGTCTATCTGCAGGTAGACGTCACACACATATGTGCTCTTCACACCCTACCCTCAGAACTTCTAAAAAACAAAAGATGTCGCACACATTTTATTTTAGCTCACACACCACACACTTATACTATTACTCTTGTGGTGAATGTTCTTTGGGCATAGTATATTGTACTCTCACAAAGAGAAGCGGTGCAAACACGCACTAGTTCTCTCACACCCACTCGCGGGTACATGTAGGAGTGCATTTTTTTGAAGCCGGTACAACAAAATCACTCCACTATATATATAAGCAGGAGCCTTAGCGCTTGCTTTACTAGGGTTCCTCTCGTTCACTCTCTCATGCTCTCCAGATCTAAGCAAGACATAGGTGGCCACACTCTCTCTCTGCTCGCGACTGGTCACAGATCCGGCCGGACAACCTCGACCGAGGCAGGGGTGTAGGTGCATCGTTCACGCTGTCGTCGGAGGCGAGGGAGGATACCAACGGCTGCCCGCGCGTCCTGGTCGGCAGCCATGTCGATCTCTCCGAGAGAGCGCCGGCTTTGGAGGGCCTCCAACCCCTTCTTCCTCCCTGAGATATAGTGGCCAAGATGCGGCCTCCGGACGCTGTCTTTGCCACATGGCGATGACCCTCAGGTATATATTCCTTTGAAATCTGCCTTGCTCTACTGCCCCAGCTCCCCACTTGGCTTCGTGTGGATCTTTTTCTACTTCCGTCCGCTGTTCCAAATCCACCTAGACTTTTACTATTATTAGAGGTAAAGCTAGTTCATACAGTCGACTCTAAGAGTTGGTTCAAATAGGGAAGAAAGTGGGAAAGCTGTAGCATGAATCTAGGACTTGATTCTAAGAGAAAATGGGGGAAAGTAGTAGATACTGGCTACCCAACTGGTCTCTAGGTTGAAAAGATGAAGAAAGCATGGTTTATGGCGAAGGGTGGGGGAAGTGGACCTGTCTCTTGGTTGAAAAAGGAAAGAAAGTGACAGGTGTTGGGGGACAATGCAAATGAGAATGAGCAGGTCTAGATTTCCTGTGCTCACATAGGAAAATGTCGCTGAGGAGATAAAAATGGGACAAATGCAGACATGTTGCCTGAGTGTTTGCCACTCTCGGCAACCACATCTGCCTCACCACTTTAGGCCCCTATTGTCCCTACTCCCATATCGCTATTGTTAATGTAAAATCACATGAAGCATTAAGCAATGCCACCTAATGTCACTATAAGTAATGGTCTAGTGCCGTCGATAAATTGAAGCAATGCCACCACCATTTTATGAAGTGCTTCCGTCTTGCTTTATTTCCCATGAATTGTGTTTTTGCAGTTACACATAAATCTCACACCGATAACATTGCTTCATCCCGGTGGAACTGCACAAATTTGATTGCACATTTACTGACCACGTGCTACTCTCATGACAGTAATACTAATGCTATTGTTCTGCATGTTAATCTAGTGGCAGTGTTGATGTGATGTGATGCTACTTACTTAAGGGCACTTTCATACTGTCAAACTAGTGCCAATTATAACCCAATAGATGATGTTGTTAATCATACGCCACTGCAAATATTTTTCACTGTTTAAATAACCATATTTCATATTTGCGCAAACAGGGATGTCTGTCTCCATATCGTTTCGGGATGTCTGTCTCTGTATCGTTTCTATCCGCATAAGCAAAAGCACACACCTCAGTTTTAGTAGAACTGCACAAAATGAGATGGCTATCCCACGCTGTCGTCGCCTAACCACCCGTCTTTCGGGTATTCCTACATTGGTAGTAACTAAGTAGAATGACCAACGCAATCTAAAAGAAGTTGATTCGTACGTTTTACTTCCTGATTGCAGTGTAGGGACGAGCGGAAACAACTGCATACTAGTCCAGAATGCACTTTCTACCAGTTCATCCATGGACCAAGGACTAGCTGGCATGGCTACACGATGGTTTTTTGGACAGGTGCGCGTACAAGAGGCATTGTGGTATGCTTATTTCTGCAAATAGCGGTGCTTAAATTTAGTGGAATGCACAAGAATTTCAGCTGGTCAGTACACTGCATGGTTCAGTTCAGCATTCCGGCTGAGACCACAATTATAATTGGTTATTCTGGAATGAAAGAACTTAACCCTGGATGGTGGCAACAAGAAAAAACCAGAGTGAACTCCAGGAAATTTAAGCCTGCCGGGAGGCCCTTTGCTTAGAGAAGCCTTGCTTGTTTTTTCCTGATTTGTAAACCTTCTCACAACTTTGCCTTTTGCTGTGAACTAGTATATGTTTGTTATGTTCTATGAATCATTGAGATGTATAAAATTGCTTAACTTATGCTTTTCAAGTTTTTTATGAAGCCGAGTTTAATGTGAGTGTTCCACATGAACGCTGGACTAGTGTGTGAACGTTTGGAATTTACATTGTGGCCTCAGTTAACTGCATGAACCACTGTAACAAGATACATAGTTGCTTATATGTCAGACAACAAATTGTTGATTGTTAGCTGGTCGATAGCCTAGTGTTGAAGCGAGCTGAGCCAATGTGCTGTGTTTTGCACAACTACTTACAAGTGGGGTAGCACCAACAGTGTTTACAAGTACTTATGTATACGTCGGCGCACAGTTCTCGAACGAGTACTCTATTTCATCAAACACACACTGCTCGTATGATAAACCGTGACAACTTATGTCTTACCATGCCATATTCATGAAAAAACTAGTGAGGATGCATCTGTTTCGGCAACAATTATGATGGTTCTCACATGATTCACGGGCACACAAAAGTAGCAGCAGTTCCCATAGATGGATTCAAACAGAGTACCACTACTAGGGAAAAGCCTAGCAGCAACACGGGTTTTGGCCCTCTCAGTAGTGCGGGTACCGGCGCTACTAATAAGGCGCTACAGCTAACGTATAGCAGTAGCGCCTGTTGACCCACGCTACTGCTACACATGAATAGCTGCAGCGCTCTTTTGAAAAGGACGCTACTGACATTATCTGCAGCGCTGTTTACGGAGAAGCGCTACTGGTAAGTCGGCGCTACTGCTAAATTCCCCCCCCCCCTCGCTACTACTAGTTTTATTAGTTTTTTTCCCTGCATATTTCTTTTTTATTTGTTTTGCATTTGAATAGGCTTTATACAATAATCTTTAGCATATCATCCACATACAAATGTAATCATAGCATATACATACAATTAGTCTCATCAAATCATGTCATCATCATAATCATCATCCAACACAAAGTGGTCTCTCGTCATCAATCTCGAAAATAGCGATACAAGTCTCGATTACTTGCAAATACATCGTCATCCATCTAAACAATGATATACGCGAGAATAGCTATCACTTTGAGTACATGAGTGCGTATCCCTCTCTTGCATTAGCGTGAACCTAAACTAAGTACTACGTGTCGCTCGGAAACCGAAAACCGGTACACCTGGGCCTGACACTCCGGCCACTTGTCGTATATATACTCCTGGCGTAGCACTTCTTCGCCATCTATGATCTATGCACCTGCATCGTCACATGAGTCGATGATATGCAACATATATAGTTGAGCAACAGAAAGAGACAGACTTGGCAAAAATAGAAACAACATATCATAAGCATAAATAACAAAGTTCATCATACCCAAAATGACCTAACTAGAGTGATTTTCGCTAGTCGAGGAGGAGGACGGTTTAATTACATCACAAATAAAGTTTCACCGTGCATAACTCAAAGTTTTGTCATAAAAGAAAGTATGGACTAAACGGACACATTGTCATATATGGACAATCACTCCATCATGTCGTGCCATCCATCCAGGTCAGGGAGATAGTCATTGAGCTTAGTGAAAGGCTTCATGTCGAGACGCTGAGAGGCTATCCATGTTCGGACGTCTTCCCGCGACATTTGTCCTTCTGCATGGAACATCCCTGTTTTCCCGACGACCTCATTCATGATGATTTGGGCAAGTTCACGCTGGATGTTATAGAACTCAGCTCGAAGTCGATGATCCTCGATATCTCCTATGTCCTTTGCCCATTGCAGAATATGGGCATCGCCAGATCTAGGTGCCATGTGAAGGTTCTGGTGATCCCGTCTGTACTCCAGCATGTGGTGTAGGACATAGAATCCATCATTAAGAGAATCGTTTGGTTGCTGGATGCAGCAGAAGTCGGTCTTATGGCTGAGGGCGGCCCTGCCGCCCCTTCTCTTCTTGTCCCTAACCTCTCCACCCCTTGCTTGGTAGTAAAACATAGCACTGCCGAGAACATCTTTGATGTGTGTGTAATCCTTTTTGTGAATGTTCTTCGACGAGTCCAAGTAAAGAGTGTGGGAGAATCGGGGGTAGAGGATGATGAGGACGGCCCGCCCACCGCTGCGCAAAATAAGTACACCTCAAATTAATTAGCCTCCACCGTGCAAATGAATTATTGAAATCAAAGGAAGGATAGCAGCACGGATGACTTACACGGGATGATAAGGCACGAGAATTGCCTCCTTGTCCTTATTGGCGAGCATGAAACTGATGATGTAATCCCTCGCGTATTCATGATGCTGCGCACAGACTCCCAAGAAGCCCTCGTGCATGTAGTACGGGTCAGTGACACAGATAAAACATATCTGCTCAACCCCAATGATGTAGTTCATGTGCAAGGCATAAAGG
This sequence comes from Triticum dicoccoides, assembly GCF_002162155.2. Classification (NCBI taxonomy): domain Eukaryota; kingdom Viridiplantae; phylum Streptophyta; class Magnoliopsida; order Poales; family Poaceae; genus Triticum; species Triticum dicoccoides. The sequence continues at coordinate 173,455,054 of NC_041383.1, forward strand.
CGGACAAAAGTAAAATCCAGCTTCACGTGAAACATGTCGAATATGTAATCGAATCGGAGGAAGAACTTATCCGCGGGGAAGCCATCGACGTACGACATTTGCCGCGGAATGTTAACCACGTAGAGTGGGTATCCTGGATCTTCCGAGGCGATGAGGCCTTTCTCTACCCGCAGCACATCGTCATGAAGTCTCCTTAGATCGCCGAATCTGGCCCGTAGCGCTGTTTCAGGTAGGATTGGTCGACCGGGGATATGCCATTTATCCGTATCGGGGATATCTACACGGTCCTGAAGCCGAGGCTGCTGAGGCGGTTGGATCATAGAATCAGCTTTTTTGCCTTTCCTCGCTCTCTTCCTAGGCTTCTTTACCACCGGATGGTCGTCAATAACACCGTTGAGACGGTAATTCAGGCACCGACTCATGATGCTCAAACCCTGAGGAGGCGCCAATATAGACATAATGTTCAGCGCCATCGTCATCCTCATCCTCATCCATGGCGACGTCATCAGCGACTAATGGAGCCACCTGCTTACCCCGTCCGCTATCACCCAACCCGACACCCGACGCTAATTGGGTAGGTGGGGTGTTAATGTTCATACCTTGCTGAGGCTGCGTGCTCGTGGGTGTGCTCCCGGCCGCCTCCAGACGAAGCAGACTCTTTGGCCGCAACAGGACCCACCCATTGCAACAATCACCAAGCCGCCGCGGGGTCTCGTCGTCATCCCCCACTAGTATTAGAGGAGGCAAATTCTCGTGGCCCGGTTTGACACTGGCCACGGAAACCTTGAAGACGTTCGGGGGGATCGACCGGCTATGGAACAATGGTTCCTTTGGCTCCATTATCGTCCCCTTCCCCACGTCCACCTTCTGTTCGCCGATGGTGTACAATATGGTGCACGGGGTTTCATCGGCCTGCAAGGAAAAGTCTGCGACATGAGACATCCGAAAGGCAACGAAAACGGGAGATTATACATTTATATTGAAGGGGGCCGGTGTGGCAGATACCATGAGGGCGTTGAGCTCAGCCAAAGAGGAGGCACCACCGAGCACGTCCGGTGCAGGAGCCGGTGTGAGAGCAGGTGCGGGAGCCAGTGTGGGAGCATGTGCTGCCAAGAAGTCATCAAGGGGAAAGTCCTCTGCATTTTTTTTGGATTTTGCCTTGTCCAAGTGTGAACGCCCGTCACCAAGGAAGTAGATATATCTGCAATCGCCTATTTTGCGGCAGCTACCGCTGTTGCAACTATCTGAGATGATTTCTTCTCAACCGCAATCTCAACCTTCTTGTCGATGCTTTCTTCAGTTAACCTCCGTCTTTCCTTTTTCTCCTCCGTGGTCTCACGGTAGTACTTCTTCCACGTGGCGCCGTCTCCCACACCGTGCACGTGTCCATACGACGGTCGAGTATCCACCGGTTGTTGTTTCAATATGTTCAACGCCGGTTGAATGGAGTGTCCCACTTGGGCCTCGCCAATGCCTCAGACGGCGAGTCGCTTTCGGCCGCAATCCGGTGCTGCTCTCTCTGCAAAAGGCACACGGATCGTTTACAAATATGACTAACGTGTGCAGTCGAATTGATCAGAAACTAAAATTACCAGCAGTCTCATGAACTCCGTAATGACCGGTGTTGTCTCATAAACCTTCTTCAGTGGGTCCCAATGGTGGCGGGCCCTCAGGACGTCATGCTCCTGCGGGACGGTGAAATCCGCCAAGGGGTCTGGGATGCCCAGACTCGCGGCTTCCGCGTCCTCCTTGGCCCATTTGGACCTCTTTCCGCCGTAACCACGGCTTCCGAGGTGGTGGGTCCCAATGTTGCTCTTTTGAAGCCCCTTCATGTACTTAGACTTTTCTTTGGCAGCTTCGGCCTCGCAAGCCTCCTTGAATATTTGAAACTGCTCTTCCGTGATTGTCGGACTTTCCTTTACAATCTCGGAGTAGGGTTCCCCGTCGTTGATCTTTGCTTTCACTCAATTTTTCCAGGCGGCCAACGCGTTGCTAAACTTGGTCATGGCGTGTTTGTTTATCTTCTTCATTGCCGGGTCCTTGTCTGGATCTTCATAATCCTTCTCATTCCTGCCCGGGAACAAGAATATCTGGTGAAACTTCTTTAGGAGGGAGCTCCTCATATTTTCTATCTTCTTTAGATTCTCATCGTTGATGGTGGCGGTTGTCCGTATGATGCAGCCTATTTGATTGCCGTAGCACGCGCGCGCTTCCTCGGGCACCTTTGGCTCAAAATTGCCGTTGTCCACCTCCGTGACCACCAGTCTAGTAGTCCTGAGTTTGTTAGGAACCCGTTGCCTCTTTGCTTTCGATTCTACACCGGCTCCGCTCCCCGAGGTAGCACCGGTCTCAGCGTCGGTCTCGATGCCGGTCTGAATCTCAGCGCCGGTCTCAGTCTCAGCACCGGTCTGCGTGTCGGTCTCAGCACCGGTCTGCGTGTCGGTCTCAGTCCTCGATGCCACTGGTGGGCCCAGCAACAACATCTGTTGATCGTCGGTAAGGCTAAAAAATTCATCTGCCGCCCGGTAGACGTCGTCGCAATCACCAGAACCCTGTCCTTCATTGTTGCTAGCCATGTTTCCTATGATTAAATCTAGTCAATTAATTCTAGACCTAATAAAATGAATAATGACATAAAAAGGACAATTGTTTTGCAGGAATGTTGACTCCTTCCTGGTGCGGCAAATCTCGGGCACTCGATATGTCCTAGTTTGTAGCACAAGTCATGCCGAAATTCACGGGAAATTTCGGCATGACCTTTGCTAAAAAGTGGACAAATCGAGAACCTGAAATTTGCCGGAACAGAAATGAATCAACATTCCGGCAAAACATAGGCCACTCAGCATCATTCCCTGGAAACAACAAAGCCACTTGGGCACAATCGAACAACTTCAATGAAAAGATATAACTTGAGCACTTCAATGAAAAATAAAATTTGCCTAAATTCTTTTCCTTGAAAAATAGTGGTCTTTTCAAAAATCAAAAACCTTTGCCAATCTACTTAACCTAGCTTGTTAATCCAACGAACCTAATTAACCTACCTATTTAACCTAGTTAGTTAATCTAGTTTACCTAGATAATTAACCCTAATTAAACTAGTTAACGCAGCTAGTTCTCTGTCAAAGCCTAAAATAAATTTTTGCACTAATTAACATGGATAATTAACCTAATTAAACTAGTTAACCTGACTAGTTCTCTGTCAAAGCCCTAACTAAGTTTTTGCACTAACCTAGATAATTAACCTAATTAAACTAGTTAACCAAACTACTTCTTTGTCAATGCCCTAACAAAAATGTTGCCCTAACCTAGATAATTAACCTAATTAAACTGGCTAACCTATGCATGAGAGAGAGAGGAGGGGTGGGGGCTTACAGATGATGGCTCCGGTGGTGGCGACGGAGGCAGTGGTGGCGAGGGAGGCAGGGGCGTCTCCAGTGACAGCGAGGGAGGCAGGGGCGTCTCCAGTGACGGCGAGGAAGGTGGCGTCGACGGCGGCTCCGGTGGCGTTGACGAGGCCGCGCGGCTCCGTGGCATTGGGGGCGGCTCCGGTGTCGTCGATGGCGCACGGCTCTGGTGGCGTCGGCGGCGGCGGCGAAGTGGGGCGACTGTGAATCGGGGAGACAGCGGCGCGCGTGGGGTGCTTTGAGGGATTTGGGGGAGAAGTGGTGGCCGGAGGGAAACGGTTTTTTGGCTAAGTCAAACTTAGCGGTAGCGCGTTTCGCAAAACGCGCTATAGCTAAGATAGCTATAGCGGTTTTTGCAAAACGCGCTGCTGCTATAGCTATGTAAATTTCTTCCTTTTTTAATTTCCTATTCTGTTTCTATAGCGGGGGTCTAGGACACGCGCTGCAGCTACGTTAGCTATAGCGCCTCTTCCAAACAAACGCTGCTTCTATGCCTTCCTCCGATTTTTCGCTTTTTCGTTTATTTTTCTTTTCATTTTATTTTTCCCTTTCTCCTTTTTCTATTTCTTTCATTTTCATTTACTTTTCTATTTGTTTTTCATCTTATTTTATTTCCGTTAGTAGTAGCGCTCTTCCCAAGAAACGCATTGCTAATTATGCTCTAGCAGTAGCACGTTTCTTTGAAGCCCGCTACTGCTATACGTAGCCTAGCATTCTGCCAATGGGAATATTAGTAGTAGCGCTTTCTTTACCACAAGCGCTACTGCTAAGTTTGTATCTGTAGCACGGTTTTTCTTTGGTCGCTACTGCTTTATAGCACTAGCGCACTTTTTTGACCCGTGTTGTTGCTAAATTTCTGTGTATAAGGTTTTCCCTAGTAGTGTACTAGCCCCAGAGGGCTCGATAACAGGCAAGGTTTGGATAATTAGACACAATCCAAACTACTATTAAACACTAGCTGGGGCAACTATTTCATGCCTCGATCTAATTTAGGCTGGACACAAGACGGACCTTGCCATGAACATCATCGAGGACGTCCGGCAGCAGCTCAATCCTGTGAACCTTCATCGAGGACATCCAGATCTGCCGAAGCCAGAAGCTAATACTTCGGCCGCCCTGAGCCCGGAGCATTCATCTCCCACGGGGGCGATAAGAAGGGTCCGGCACAATTCGGCGTCCGGCCAGACACACTGACGGGCCTTCTGGAGCGAGTTGATCTCTCGAAGGAGCACCATTCATTAATGAGCACGGTGCTCGAGAAAATGTCATCCGCCACAAGCGGGTTGAATGAAGCCTTTACGAGCCTGCTCAGAGGCTTTGAGGTATGTAATAAAAATACATAATTTTTGGTTGTGACGCACGCGCTGGGTGTGCTCCATATGGATAGTAGCCCCTGAGACTCTGGTTGTCCGCCCTAGGCGGCAAACGGAGGATCATATTGTGTAAGTAACGATCGTGCTGTATTTATGTGCAGGTGTCTAAGGATCCGGCAGCCGACCGGTCCGTTGAAGTTGCCGAACTGAGGAGCCAAATTGGAGCTATTGATGCCGATATCACACTGGTGAACGAGCGGCTTAACGAGTCACAAGGTATGTGCTCCGCTTTCCTTATTATTTTTTGTAGGAAAAACTGAGAGGAGCATAATGCTAATGTTATGTGTTTGGACTGCAGACGGTGTTGCTGCCGTGGAAGCCCTAAGGGCGGAACTTGCCCTGGCCAAGGAACAGGCCCGGGCGAGCAATGCGGCTGCCCTGAAGGCGGCCGAAGAGTTGAGAGCCGAACAGGCTGCTCGTCACCGGAGCGAAGAAAAGATAGCCGAGATGGTTGTGGAGCTGAGAAATGTCGCCGACCAGTATGAGCTCCTTGAAAAAGATAATAAGGCTAATGCGGCTGACCTGAAAAATGCTCTTGATGCAGCCAAGGAGACTCGTTCCGAGATTAGGGATGCGCGGGAGGAGCTTCGACAGGCCAGGGAAATCGTGACTCGAAACCCTTATTTGTTGCGGATGAAGTTTTTAGTTCCGAAGTACGCTCCTCTGGATCGATGCTGGAGTCCTGCAGACGCTTATGCGGATTTGGCGAAGAGTGCGGCTGATGAGGCCAATTTCTTTGAGGATCAAAAAGATGATGAAGTGGAAAAGCTATTATGGTTGCAGTTCAGCACTCCAACACGCACATTGCCTTTGAGTGAGAGGATGGCTACTGTGGCCGAGCTCCACAGGCTGTCCGGTCTTGCAATGCGGTCTGTAATAGACCATATATGGCCGAAGGGGCCTAAGCCGGACAATTACTTTGGTTTAGTGCGACAATTCCTTGGTGCCGTATCGCGGATCGATGCCATGAAGAGGCCGGCGTGCATAGAGGGTGCACGGATGGCTCTTGCCCGTGTTAAAGCATATCGAACAGATATGGAGGCCACCGTCGTTGCGACCCAGAATCTGGCGGGGGGCCAGGATCCGGCCGAGCACATCTTGGAGCAGGTAGCAGAACGTGCTCGCTTAATAGAGGCTCAGTGCTCGAAAAATGTCATGTTCGAGTGACAAATCGTGTCATTGTAAAGACAATGTTATTTTTTGATTATGGAGGCTATATTTATACTTTTCGCCCGAAAGTGTTGTTGTGCCTCCTGTGCGGCCGTTATATATATATATATATATATATATATATATATATATATATATATATATATATATATATATATATATATATATATATACATCTGGGCTATTCTGTTACGCGTAACAGAATATTATTCTGTTACCCTTTCTGTACTGACATAGTTCACAGGTTGGACTGACGTGTTTTCAACAAGAACTGATGTTGCTGCGTGCACGACGGACAGAAACAGGGGATGCAACGTTGAGCTTCCGGCCGTTCTCCGGCGCGTTGCTACGGGCCATTCGTTGCTAGAGGAGACACGTAAAGGGGTTCCGCATGTGCGCGCGGTCATCTGGATGTGTTTTGCGGTTTGTAGTCACCGGAGGTGACGACGTGGTCATTTTGGCGGCGGACGTGTTTTTTTGGGGGCGGACGTGTTTTACGAGTACAAGAAGAGAGGAGGATGAGCTCAAATTATGTCGTGTTTGTCGTTTTTGATGTGAGAATCTATCGGTATGTTATGGTTTTTTGAGATTATTTTCCCCTGTAATTCATGATTACAAGTTTTGGTGTTCTTGTTCGTTTTCGACGCCCGCCATGGAGTTCTGCTCTTCATTTTCTGTTTTTTTACGTTTGAATTGGCGTTGCAGGGAGACATATAAGGATTGTATGAAAAGATTTGCGTTGTTAATTTTGCTTTTTTGGTTGTTTCTACCTCGGATTCCCATGTTATTTTGTCGTTGGCGGAGGTGGTGTATGGCGGCTGACTATAAGCTGTGATTTCTTGTAATCTGGTCAAACTGCATAATTAATTTGCGTGTTTTTAATTATTGTTTTGAATTGCTGCCGTATGTGTAGTTGGACTGCTGCGTGTCAAAGTTTTTATTACTGTGTGTTGACATTGGAGCCGCACTTGATGGCTCTGTACTTTGATTATAAAGCCCGAGCCCTCTGTCAGTTTCATTCTACGAGCTGCAACCAAAGAAAAGGGTGGGTGGATCCTGAGCTGGGAGAGGTCACAGAGGAGGAAGGGGACGCCATAGATGTGAGGGATGCAGTAGCAGAGCAGAGGAGGAGGAGGCGCAGGCGCAGGCAGATGGCGCGACGTGCTGCCGAGGAGGAACTGGAGGCAGAGTTCAACAGACGGCTAGCGCGTGAGGTGATGGATACTTGCAACTCCAATGAATTGGATCTTCTTTTCCCAGAGGGCAGGGGAAGGAACCATATCCAGATCATTAGTTGGGCAAGGGCGAGAGCAGCCATGGCTCCACATCCATCCACCAGGGCAAAATGGCGTCGTTTCTTTGATCGTTATGACTGAAGTAGTGAGCATTATGTTTTTAAGATTTTTATTGTGGGGGAGCAGATGTCCGAATGGCTAAATGAATCCAACTTGTGTTTTGTCTCTGAATGTGTTGTTTTATCTACATATGTTCGACATGTGCACCTTTGAACTGCTTGATTTTCTGAAGTTGTACTGATTTGCGGTCAAATGTTGCATGGCTTGTGTAATAACTATTTCCTACCAGCTGACTGCCCATCTTCCTATTTATTATTTTTATAATCTACGAGTGTCCCTGACTATAAACGCTATCCATTTATGTGTGGTGTGTGGCCAAGTCTTCCCACTCCCTTTTCTTCCTTCTTCCAGAACGAGATCTAGGTTCCTCTCTCTTTTGTTCGTCGCTTTTTTCTCTGTTCCTGTGTGTTCCATGGAGGATTGTTCATGCGGATGCCTGGCAAAGATGGTGCGCATAGCTGACGGCTGTGTGTACGAGTCTGGTTTGGAGCTCACTCAGAGTCAGCGGCGCGGCAACTTTCTTGTTTGCTGTACAGCAACCATGGGTTTCGTACACCCTATGTTTGTCGCCTGACGGATGGTGACTTGAAGGAATCATGGGTATGTGTTTCTATTCGTTTTTGGTTCCTACTTTCTTGATGGTTTCTGTTTGAATCCCATGGACTGGATCTGCAGTTTTGTCTAATGAATAGCTTGTCTATATTTTTTTAATTTGGTTTCGTTAGATTTTAACAGTACGGAGTTCTATGTGTATTTGTTCATTACTTAACAGTATTTTAACCATTTTTTTGTATAATCCCTGATCTGTTTATGAATAGATGTTTTTACTGTAGGTGTATTGATTTGTATATTTCTTCAGTTTAGTCGGTTCACATGTCTAGTTAGTTTTGTGTTATTGTTTTGGTTCAGATTTTTTCCATTTTAGTTTGTTATGCAAATCATTCCTATATCTGTGTAAAAATTCAGCTATGTCAGGTGTTCATTTTGTTTTGTACTCCCATGCCTATTTGCAGAAAATGTCATCGAGGATCAGGATAGTTGCTCCCAGTTCCGGTGTTCTGAAGATGGAGACTTCAGACAAGAATGGGTATCAGTTGATGGATGTTGCCTACCACATCGACTTTGATGGTTGCATCAACCTAACTACTGGGTGGAAGGAGTTTGTTGCTGAATCTGGATTTGAGGATGGTGATGTGGTTATGGTTATGTTCTCGAGAGAAGACGACTCTCTGACGTTCAGAATCTATGTGATGTAGGTTTAAATGTGGCAAATGACGCCGGTTTTGCGAGATTGTGTGTGTGTCTGATTATGTTGCAGTATTTTTTTTCTTTTAAAACATTTTGCATGTGAGATGGTTGAATTGTATGGTATTATCAGAATGGTATGGAACTAGTTATGTAATGTTATTCCTATTGTTCTGCTCATGTATAACTGTTTTTTTTTGTTACATTGTTTATATTAGTTATGGAACAATTTCTTTAGTTGAACTGATGGGCATCCTTTGTTTTGACTGATATATTTTTCATGTTCATAACTCGCAGACGGTGCTATACGCTGATGAGTTTTTTAGAACCGCTTTTTTGTTGTTTGAGTTTTTGCTGAACTTACATTCTTTTAATGATAGTACTGATCTATTTTAGTTTTTCAATTACCGATCAAATTTGTTTGTTGTATAATATTTTTTCCTTACTTTTTTACATGAATTATGGAGAACGTTTTTTCCTTTTTTAAATAGATGAACAATGATAGTTTTAGTATTTCATAAAATAAAAATAAAAAATCTTCGCTGCTCAGTACTTATTTTTATTTTGTACTTGAACCCTTTTGAATTGTAGTAGTTGATTTTTTTTGTAAACTCATTCCTGAAATTTTTATTAACAGTCTCATATATATATATATTTTAGTTCTTACCATTAAGATGTGTTTGAACTTTTTTACAATATTTTTGTTTTTTAACTGGGTTTTTTATAAAAATATATCTTCATTTTTATTTTTTGTCGTGCGTGATCTGCTGGATTTTTGTTATGGGGCGAAGTACTTTGTTGGGCCGTCGGCCTGGGTCGTTGTATTCGGCCCGAATAGTTTCTCTCGCGCGACTATGGAGCACGGCGTGCGTGTGCGCTCTGGGTTTAGTCCCACCTCGCTATTCGAGGGGGCTCGGTCCTATTTATAAGCGCAGCCGACGCTCATTAGTCGAACTCATATGAACACTTACCAGAGCGGTTATACATGGCGCTCGCTATCTCTTTGTCGACCTGTGGGCCCTGGACGGCAGGCCCATGCGTGTGTGGGCCTGCTCCTGTCCTTGGGCTGTCTATTTTTTTTATATTTTGTTTGTTTTTTATCTAGTACTTGACTAGACCAGTAACTTGGACTGGTACTTTTTTGACATTGGGCGGTCAATTTTTTCATATTTGGTTGTTTTGGGGATCTAGCACTAGACTATACCAGTATCTTGGATTGGTACTTTTTTGTCCTTGGGCTGTCAACTTTTTTTCTTTTTTCTTTTTCTTTTTTGTTGTTTTTATATAATACTGAGGGTCGTGACTTGCCCCCGCACCGCACCGTACTGAGGGGCATAGTTGTACTGACACATCTTCCTTGTATGGACTTTGCCCCATTTATCTATCTTATGGGTGGGGGCGGGGGGAAACTTGACTTGCCCCCGCACCGAACCGTACCGAGGGGCATAGTTGTACTGACACATCTTCCTTGTATGGACTTTGCCCCATTTATCTATCTTAGGGGGTGTGGGTGCGTGGGGGGGGACAGAATAACTGCAATGCGCTTGTCAAAACGATCGCACTGCCGCGTTAGCGTGAGGCCGAGACGGGGGGGTGTGGGGGAGGTGTTGTCGGACCCGCCCTCCCCCATCCCGGCGATGCCGAGCTAGGAACGAGCCGTAGCAGGCGACGACGCGGCGTGCCGCGGCGTCGCATGCGGAGGTGAGTCCGTAACATGACTTGCCCCCATTATCTTATCTTTATTTTTTAGGGGAATAACCAGCACCGTTATGAATTATTTTTTCATTTTGTACCTTTTTGATAATTTTTCTGTACTGATGTGAGTTATTATTTGAACTTTAGCCGTTTGTTTTCTCCAGCTATATTAATTTTTTATTTTGTATTTGATTATTGGTATTATCTTTTGTAACTGGCCAGAGATAGTGGGCTTCGCCACGGTTGTGGGCTTTAGCCGTCCATTTTCTCCCACTCATCTTTTAACCCTCCCACTCACCTTTTAACCTCCTATCTTTCCCGTTCCGCTCCTCTCCCGTCCCCAAATCGGCTCCGTCTTCGTTCCCCTCTTCTTTTCTCGGAGGGCGAGTTGCTACTCCTGTTTCGCCGCGAGAGCGTCGGCCGGAGGGTTCAACCCCAGGGGTGGAGGTCCGGGTGCTTTGTTTCGTTCCTTTTTGCTCTGGCATTGACTTTTGCTTGCGTCCTGTCATGTTGAGATTTTCCCTCTATTTCTAATTTGTTGCTCTCTTTGCTGTCCCAGGCTGCACTCGCTAGGGTTCCTTTGCTGTTGAACGACCGTTTGGCGGCAGTGATACTGGATTTGCGTGGCGGATTTTGTGTTTGCTGGTAAGAGTTTTGCTTTTTCTATGGCGTGCTTCATTTCTGAAATAGTTCAAATCCCTAATTGTTGTTCATGTGTCTCGCAGATCTGGTTCGGCAGATTTTAGGACTGTAGATTTCAATGGGTACATCATCCAGTCCGGACAAATTGAATGCAGGTGATTTTCCCTGTATTTTGGATGATGTTCTAACAGATCTGGTTTTTAGGGTGTACAGTTGTTTGCCGTATCAACTTTATAAGTTGTATGTATTTTGATATGTGTTAATTTTGCCCTGGATTGTATGGTGTGTATGGTTTTGGCAGTTGATGCAACCCGCAGACAGTTGTTAGTACTTGTCACCACGTGTATTTTGAACTGCTGTCCTCACATTTTGAATAGATTGTAGTAGTCAGTGAAGAACTAGTATGGTGGTGAAAGAGTTGTGTTTTCTGAAGTTTTGTTCTGCAAGTGGTGGGTTCATATTTTGTTTTATTCAGGTGAACTTGTAGTGTTCACATAGTTGAACTGACTGTTTGTTTTTGTGCTTTTTTGCTAATTATGATGTTGTTGCAGATGTTGGAGTGTCGGTGCCTCCTGATTCTGAGAAATCAGAACGCTTTCAAGATCTTGTGAATGTTATTTTTGAGACACCAAATCCTCTAGAAGAACTTGCGAATGTTGCTGGTGTTTCCCTTATATTTGCTCTTTTTATCAGCCTTTAATACATATATATGCTTGGTTTCATTAGTTGTTCCTTTTTGTTTGTGTCTGATGGTATGTGTTTTATTTATTTTTGTGTCTGCAATGTTAATTGTGTTTTAATTTTTTATGTGTGTGGTTATGTTATTGGTTTATGCAGTTAATGACAGCCATGGTGTTCTAGAGGACATTTCTGATGTTGTTAAAGATATTAATGATGGGATGTATTCGCTAAATGTTGATGATGGTGATGGCAGCTTGTAGTTGTCTGTTACTTAGTCTCAAAGTGTTGATGGCACTGAGCCTGTAACCCAAGCTGAGGATGTTCCTATGCAGTTGTAGCTCGAGGATGAAAGGATAAGAAAGAAGAAGTATGAATTCCAAAAGAGGAAGGAATTGGAACGGCGTCAAAAGGCTGCCTGTGTGCCAGAAAGTGATGTTGATGTTGCTCAAGCTCCTAAATGTGTAGGCGATGAAGGTGGTGACGCGTGTTTATCAACTGTTCATGCCAGATCTCATGGAAGCGACATGCCTGTGAAGACAAACTTGATGCAAACTCGGTTGGCGCAAGCTTTTGATCGTGATGGAGTTAAGGTGAAGAAAGTTGTTTTGAAGAGGAAGTTGTCAGATCAAAATGCTGACGGCACACATAGGCGTAGCCCACGTGTGAAAGCTGGACCCCAACCTGGTAGTAGCAAAGGTGATGCGGATAATGTTGCTGTGAAAATTGGTCCAAGCAAACTTGGTGGCTCCGTTGTTCGTCGTAGTCCACGAGGTTTGACAAATAAGAAGCCTTATTCTTCTCCTCTTCAAGAGTGGTCTTTGTTGAAAGAAAATAAGAAGCGTAAAGTTGAACAAAGGTGGGAAGAAGCGTGCTCGTGTTGAAGCTGAAGATGCTGCATCTGAAGAAGATGGCATTGAAGTTGATTCAGAAGATGAATTTGCAGTGGTATGTGTTTTGTACTGCATGTGACTTGCTAGTTGTACTTGCAATGATTTTTAATTTGTGTTTGTGCTGGCATGCTGGCCAGGTGAGGCTGGTCATTGTTTTTCATCAATCGAGGGGTGGTACTGATGTTGTTTTAATAGTTGAACTTGTGTATTTTTTTTACTAACATTCGTATGCTTGTTTTGTTTTCTATATTCATTGTTTGCAGTGGTATGTGTTTTTGTACTGCATGTGACCTACTAGTCGTACTTGCAACTATTTAATTGTGTTTGGGCTGGTATTTGCGGCCAGGGGAGGCTGATTATTGTTTGCATCAATTTTTGAGGGGGATGGTACTGATGTTGTTTTAATAGTTGACCTTGTGCAATCTTTTTTTTCTTTTTACTTGCATTCATTTGCTTGTTTTGTTTTCTATATTCATTTTTTTAAGGTGTGGCTTTTTTGTTTTCATTTACAGCCTGTTAGCGTTAGGAGTCCGGTTAAGCCCATGGGAGGCAATACTGGAAAAGTTGCCTTGGATGAAGGTGACCAACGGAAATTGAACTTAACTGTGCGATGTTCGTTGAGAGAGGTTGAAGATTGCGCTAAATTGCTCGAGAGTCGGCATGTGGCTAGGGTTCATGCATCTGGTTTTGGTTCTATTTTCAATTGAAGGGTGAAGTCTAACATTTCCCGCCCTCTGATGGGAGTTTTGTATCTGAGGATAGATTGTGATACAATGACTCTTGACATGGGTGAGGCTAATAAGAAGCTTCGGATCACTAGTGACGGTATACATCAATTATTTGGGTTCCCTTGTGGTGGTCGTTCTGCGCCAAGGCCGTTAGAGGACGGATATGACGACGCTCTGATGAAGTTAAGATCGGAGCTTGACATTAGAAGGGACAGAGATATCAAGACAAAGGATTTGAGGAATAAGCTCAAGGTGCTCGTCAAGGATCCTAGCAAAGATGACCTTGCTCTGAAAGTGTTCTTCATGATTGTGTTTATGAAGGTTGTGTTGCCTGGTTCTGCCCCGTGTGTTTCCAGAGAGGCAGCAATGTTTGAGGGTCTCGTCTTTGAGGACATGGCTAATATGGATTATTGCCAGTTGATGGTTGATGAGTTTGAAGGGCTATTGCCAAGTACCAAAATGGTGATACTCTTGGGAGGGCAATCACAGGTTGTGCCATAGGGCCTGTACTAATGTACCTTGACTGCCTTATCCGTGGCAAGACCGTAGAGCCTGACATGCGAGTCCCCCGCATATGTTTCATGGATCCTGCCAAGCTTTCCGATCTTTTTGATGCAGATTTGATAAAAAAAGGCAATGCAGATCCAAAGACTTGGGTGTTTGGGAAGCTTCCGGTGAGTTTTGTTTGGTTTGTGTCTTGCAGACCTTTTTTTAATTTAGGTATAGCTATTTTTTGCTGTAGTGGACATGTGTACTGTAGAGTTGTCTGTTTATATTTTTGTATGGTTTAGGTATGGTTTTTTAGTACTGTTGTTTCTTGTGTGGTTGAACTAAATAACTTTGTTAAACTGGCCTGTTGGTAAATACTAACAAATTGGCAATGACAGCTAAAGTTTTTAGTGGTGTTGATTTTAAATCTGTTAATATCATGATTTATTTTTCCCTATGTGTTGCATTGATTGATTAACTATTTTTTCCCTTTTGTTTGTAGTGGAAAACTCAAGAGGAGGTTGTTTTTTCCGAGTGTATAAACGGCCAGTCCTACAGATGCTGTCGTCTCAGGTTCCGAAGTCTTCATCTTTGTCCGATGAGTTGAGGGATGGTCGTGGTGGTGAGGGTGCTGGTTATGCCCCTCCTGGCCCTAGTAATGCTAGTGCTTCACAGAGGCAGGGTTTTGGTATTGATGTTGTTGTCTCAGCGTTGGAACGTGGTGAGCATATCTTAAGTAATGTGTGTTCTGAGCTGCAAAAGGTCCCAACGACAGTCGAGCGTTTGAGATGTATAAATGGTATCCTTCTTGAAGGTCATCAATTTAACGCTGAGGAAGCTGTTGACTACATTGAGATGGAGAGAATTTTAATCGGTGACATGCGTGACGGTGCCGCTAATCTAGTTCAGAGCTCGGTTCGTCTGTTGAACAACATGAAGCGTTTCAAAACTACGCAAAACTCTCGCTGCAAGCCATATGAAGAAAGTGCAAATGTTGTTATCAAGCAGTTTGAGCAGGATGAGGCTGCTGCCACCCACAGCAGGGCTGGTGATTGTACCGAGGCTAATGTTTTTGATCACGAAAGGAATGATGTTGGCTTTGAGCGCCCTGATGTTGATGTGAGTCAGTCCTCGGTGTTTGCAATTTTTACTTTGTTGTCCTGCTGTCAGTGTTGTAGTTGAACTTCCTCATCTTCATCTATTCATTAGTAATTTTCTTTTTCACGCAGATTGATCATGATGAGGATGTTGGCACCGACAGCAGGGCCGACGATCGCACTGAGGTTAATGTTTCTGATCAGCATACGAACGATGTCGGCTTGCAGAACCCTGTTGTTGATGTGAGTCGGTCCTCGTTGTTTATATGTTTCTACTATGTTTGTTCTGATGTCAGTATTATAGTTGAACTGCCTGATCTACATCTGGTTATTAATTTTTCTTTTTCATGCAGGAGACCAGTCATAATGTTGAAGCTGATGTTGACCGTGGAGTTAATGATCCATCCACTGATAAGTGCAAGGTTATTTTTATTTTCATTGTGGTTATTCATATTCTTTTTAATTTTCATGCGCACCAATGTGTCCTCCTTGTTCATTTTTCTATCCCACACAGTTTAGAGTTTGCAAGGTGGTAGCTACCTTTTTTGTTACTGTTGTTTTAATTCCTTGTGTTTATTGTTGCTCATAATAGCATTGTTTTTTGCCTCATTACATTTTGAATCAGGGTGCTATTGTTGGCGATGAGCCTTGTTTGCACGTTGGCGATGTTGCTTTGAATGTTAGCAGCAGCAAGTTCGATAATGTTGCAGCGAATGCTTCCAAGGTTTATTTTTCTGTGCACATCTTTGGTACTTTATTTTTTATTGTTATTTTTGTTCATATTATTCACTTTTTCTAGAAAAAAAAATTCGTCAGATTACTGATGTTGAATGTCAGATTAGTGGCGGAGATGATGCTCCTGATGCTCCATTGAGTAGTGGGCGCAATGTTGGCACCAAAGTTGCTGATGAGGATGCTGGTGCTACCAGCATACCTGATTCCAAATGGCCTGGTGTTGGTATTGCTGGGGATGAGAATGTTTCTGGTTGTGAAGATTTGCCGCCGGAGAATTTCCCTCCTGGAGGTCTTGATTATGGTGATGCATTGCAAGATGCTTCTAGCGTGGAGGAGGTGCCATCCGAGGATGATGATTTACTTCTGTCATTTTCTTCTGACCCCTTGACGCAGGAGGCGCTGTTGTCGTCTCAGGATTTTCTTTCTACAGACCCTGAAAGCGCAGCAATATTGGTGTCCTCTTAAGATGTCCCATCGTCAAACCCTGAAACTGGAGGCATAATGGTCTCATCACAGGAACTACCATCGTCATCAAACCCTGATAGTCCAGGTAAGCACTTGTAAATTGGGCGTACTTCTCAAATTTTCATTTTGGACATGTTCTCTTGTAGTTGTTGAACTTATTATTTTTCATCATTTTTTCTGCAAGCAGCAAGTGATAATGTTGTCAAGGTTGACACATTTTTCTTCGCTGTTACGAGGTTGCGCACGAACCATACTAAATGGTTAGTTTGGGATTTTGTCCGTAACATTTTTGTCACTTTTTTTCTTTCGTATGATTATTATTGTTGTTGCAGTAGTCTTAATTAATGTATTTTTTGTGTTTTTCTAGTCACAAGCCGATGTTTCAAAATAAAGAATGTGATGCCAGTGTTGGTTCTATTGCTAAAGCGTTTGTCCCCACTGGCATGCTCAACTCAGACAGTGCTGATGTTGTTTTATATTCTCTACGTCAGAAGTACCGAGACACTGACAAGTTGATAGTTCCCAGATGGGTGACGGTCAGTATTTTTGCTTTTTTTCTAAATAGGATGATAACTTGTTTTGACAATTCTCTAACTGTTGTAGTTCTTTTTGTACAACAGACCAAGATCCGTGATGCAAATATTGATTCCAATGTGTTAAATTGGTTCACAAGATCAGGTGTTGATGGTTTCGATCAAGTAGGTGAACTTGGACTTTTTGTACTAATTAACTAGAACTGTCATGTTTTTCTTTTCAGTTTAGGGAGGTGTGGGAATGAACTTGATTAGCCTGCTTTTTACACCTGTACTTATGAATGATCCATGCTTTTTATTAAAGATGCACTTATTGTTGCAAGGAAACTAAACTGATATGATTGTTCCTCATCTTTGGGCGGTGGATATAATTTCGTTTATGATTATGTGATTTTTTGTTTGTACTTCTGAATTTAATTTTTCCATCTCTTTATTTTATTGATTGGAGGCTGAATTTTTAGTTTCATTATGACTTTGGTAAATTCATTTTTCGTCTGCGATTTTTTTTCCAACTTCTTTTCCCTACATTTGATCCGCCGTCATTTGTGCCTACCATGAAGCCTAGCGACGAATCTGGGCAATGGTGCTTGGTTGTTCTGAATTTGAGGTTCCATCGTTTCGAGTGTCTTGATTCACTCCGTGATGAAACCTCGGGTGATGCACTAAGATTCTTAAGGAATATGACAGATAATATAAAGAAGCTTTGGAGGGAGTCCAGTGTAGACAGGGCCAAACCATTCTCACTGATGCATATTGATGGTTTCTCTTGTGAGTTTGTGCGGGTGCCTTAGCAGAAAAACACGTGAGTATATGTTTTTTAATGATTTTTTGGTGGTTCTTTTTGTTGCTGGGTGGATATTGTTCCTGTATTTTTTGGATTTTGTGTTGTACCATTTTTTTGTTTCTTCCTTTGTTCTACAGGCATGATTGTGGATTCTTTATGCTACAAAACTGCAAGACCTATTATTGCCGGGAGGATGGTGTAATTGAAATGGTCGATTACAGCCATGAAGATATTCTGGACATTAGGAAGACCTTGCTGTACACATGTGTAACTAGTGATGTGTTTGATGTTGACTTCAGGGGTTTGTTTGGCATCGAACCCTGTACGTGTGCATGGACTTTAGTTGTTTTTTTTTGCAGTTTGTACTTCTCTGTTCACTACTATCATGAAATATGTATTTGAACTTACGCTTTGTGTGGACTCTTTTTTTTTATTTTTTCAGGTGAGTGGTTGGATCTTGGTGAGCATGACTACAGGTTCTTTGGTAGCCAGTTCTCGGAGCTCGAGCGCGTAGCTATTGATCTTAGCCAGGGGCGTTCTCCAGAAAAGACAAGGTCTGGTGTTATGAAGGGGAGGTTGGGAGCTCTAAGAAGTTCTACGGCTGCTTGTGGAGAGAGCCCTACTACACCCAAGAATCCCATTGTCGAATTGATAGACAGCGATGATGATGTGTTTGACAAGATTGCTGGCGTTGGAAGAGTCACGAGGAGTGCTGCTGCCAAAGGTTTATCTCCCCTTGCTGGAATAGTGGCTCGTAGAGCTGGTGGTGCTAGGAAAGATCCTGCTTTGGAATCTGGCAATGTTGTAAGCATGAAGCGTGCGCCCAGAGCTCCTATAAAGTTTTGCTCCCCTGTGCAATAGCTTCACCCTCATAAATTCCCTCACCTGGACAAGGCTCGCAGGTTGTATAAGCTGTTGCTTAGTGATGAATGGCGTGAGAAGTATGCCGAGTGAGTATCTCTCATTATTTTTCCTCCTCTTTTTCTTTTGTTGTTTGTAACTGCTAGGTAAATACGACCTGAACTGTTCCTTTTTATACAACTCGAACTGCTATGAATGCCTTATCTCGCTTCTGCTTCTTTTTTGTTCTTGTGTGTGCTGCAGGAATACATTCTCAATGATACCCCAGCCTGATGGAAATGTAACTGACTTCACTGGGAATCGCATTTGGGAAGTTTTTTCACCTGGGCAAATGATGGAGGGTGATATAGTGGACTTCCTCATTGATGATTGGAAGCAAGATCCTGAGAGAAATGTTGATTCCGCATCTGGGAAAAGGATATTGCCGAGTCCATATTTCATCTCGGTAATCAATCAGATCGGTTTCTTTTCTGTTGAACAAGACTGCCTATTGTTTTTACGAGTTTTAATAATACTTTTGCTTGTTGATCCTTTACCGCTGTCTATTTTCTATTTTGGCTTTTTTTGCAGGTTGTGCTTGACTGTTTGTTTTACGAGGATGAAAATAAAGAGTTTAATGTGGAGAGTTGAGCGAGAGATTTCAAGAGCTATGTTAAAGCTAACGAAGACTTGCTCAGTGCCGACCTTGTGAGATCTACTAGCTGATTTTTTGGTTTTTCATTTTTTTTGTTGTGATGCTGGTTTTTATTTTGAATATTTAACATCTCTTTTTTGGTCATTTGTTTTTAGATCATGATGCCTCTATTCAAGCCTATGGTTTTATCAAAGGATAGGAAAGTGAACCACTATTCCTTATATGTCATGAATCGGTACCGAAGTAGCGTTGACATCCTTGACTCTTTACCTTATCCGAAGAACCACCGTCCTTCAAAGAACACCTATCAAAAAGACTGCGAGAAGACTGTGAGTGACATTTATCATCTGTACTGGATTAATTTTTCTGCATCTTTGTTTCTGCTTTTTTCTAAGACCTAAAACTGTGTGGGTTGTTTTGTTTTTTTACAGATTTCTAGAATGGTCAAAGTAATGAAGGCTGTGTATGGTGATGCTCAGTGTAATGCGAGCAAGAAGCCAATTGGGAGCTGTTTGCAAAGAAACCAACGTTTGTCAAGGTTCCAGTTCAAGGGGAAAATGAATGTGGCCATTATACTCTGAAGTATGCGGGATGCTACGATGGTGAAAAGATCGTTGAGAACATTCGAGATTATGACGTGGGTTTCTTGTTGTGCTTTTCATTTTCCTTTTTTGGCTTATTGTGCATCCTTTTTTTATGTGTCATAATTTTTTATAATTTTGTTTTATTGTTTTTGCAGCCACGCATTGTTGATTGGAACACTAAGGATCTATATAGAGTTGTGTTCAACCGGAATAACCATCTTATGGTTACGGAGCTTCCCAAGGAGCTTCAGGCTTTGGCTCCTGATGCATAGGAGAAATAGTCATCATTTGCATAGTGAATTGGACAGTTGTGTGATATATCAATTGAAAACATTGTAGGCTCTATTTTGTAGTGTTTGATGTCTTGTCGAGTACTATGTAATAACTAGTATATTTTTGTGTTGTGTTTGAAGGGTGGCACAATGTTTAACAAACTTCTTTCCCATGATGATTGTGCGGTTGAATAGCTGTTTCACTTGTGTATGTTTCTTCGTTTTGGTTAAGCTTTATTTTTTGTACTGAAGTCTTATATACTAGTTGAACTGAAAACACCTGTTTTTTCAAGTGTATTTATGAGTTGTTGCTGAGAAAGTTAGATTTTATTTTACTTTTATGTAATTCCATCCTAAGTTCGACCTTTATAGTTTCTGTACTCTTGTTTTCTTGTACTTATGATATAGTCCTGTTAGTACTGATTTGTAATCTCATTCAGCGTAAGGCTTTTAAAATTTGGCGCCTAATTTTTGTTTGAACTTATCGAACTTTAGCAGTTGAACTTCATGGTACAAGTTAAAGCACTGGTTTAAATTAGCTACGTTTAAGAGATAGCCCTATTAAGTTCAAAACTACTTCTTTTCTCAAGGCATTAATTGGCATCATCATAGCACTTACCGAATAAACTAAGTTGTACTAAGATTTCAATCGTGCTAGTACTTTGATTAATTATTTACTTTTTGTGTTGTTTGAGGCTAGTACATCTTCCTGCTGTGTTTCTTGTGATTTTTCTCCTTTGTCGAACTTATATCTTTTTGATTTAGGTTTTGGCCTTCTTTTTTTCTAGGCTGTGGTTCTTCTACAGGCAATGTTTGGTATAATCCTAGCACTTGCTGTATAGTCTTAGTTGTACTGAGATTTCAGTTGTATTATTACTGTTATTTTTAGTGTGTCACTATTTTTGGGAATGCGAACTGAAGCTTCCCTTTCCTTTTTATATTTTTTGTAGAATGAATGTACCGTGTGTTCAAGTGTACCAGAAGTTTCAGTCCTAGCATGCTAGTTGCTAGGAAATACGTACTGATGGTTTTTTGCTTTTTCCTGATGCATTACTTAGTGAATTTTCTAATTTCTATTTTTAGCACGATGCTTTTAGTACTACATGTTGTCCTTGGTCGAAACTTAGTCTTTTTAGTGTGATAGTACTACCGTTCATGTCTAAGCTGTACTGAGCGTCCAAGGCTACTATCAATTTTCAAATGATGGTTCAACAAAATAGGAAGCTAGCAAACTTGTTGGATGACATAAGCAAACGATGTACTTGATAGACATAGACAAACTTGTTCAAACCCTGACACACATAGCATAAGGTAGTTGGTTCAACAAAACGAAAGCAAATTACAAATCTGAAACAACAAGACTAAGGACACACATAGCATATGGTAGCTGGTTCAACATAACGAATGCAGACTTTCATGCATCTTCATCCTGAAGTTGCAGTGGTAGTAGGGGTCAGCCTCCTGCTCTTTTGAAATATCCCAACCTGTCACGATGTGGTCGATTGTCTTCCATGACTTGTACGTTGCATATGCATCTATTCCTGCGTACGTGATGAGGTTGTCTGGCAGCGGGCTGGTCGCCCACAGTTCGTGGTCTTCCCTCTTCATCTTCTTCTTCATGCGTTCGTAGAATGGGTGCATGACGCCGCCTGCAACATCGGCCAAGGAGTCGTAGTATTTGTCGTTCTTTGGATTTTTCCACTTGCACTGCATGTCGATGAAGTTGTTGGGGTTGATTTCCAAACCAGACTCCGTCAGCTTCTGCTTGTCACCTCCAATGCTGAAACCAACAAATGTGTACAATTTCTCCTCCTGCAGGAAGTCTTTGAGGTGTTTGGGCCTGCAAGGGGGGAGACACACATTTTCTAAAGGTTAGTCTTCTTTTTGAGTATCTAGTTCTACTGTTTTTTTGTTTTACAAGTGATAATCCATGAGGTAGATGGTTATATATTATGAGCCATGCATGAATGTAGTTCAGAAACTAGTACAAAAAGTCCTGAAATTAAATTCAACTACACCGTGTTATATTTTTCTTTTTTGCTATCTTCGTTGCTTCACCAAATGCTTCACCAAATTAGAGAATCATTTTTTACCAGAGTCAATGATTCATGCGCTGCTTGATTCAAGTTTAGTTTTCTTTTTTGTTGAATAAAAGGTCTATACCAGTGATTGATACATCTTTGTGCATTAATTCTATATCAAGTTCAAATTTTAGTTTTGAGAAACTTGTGCATCAAGATATGGACCTATAAGAATTCACCAAAGATCTTTTAATACATCAATTCTATAAACTATACTAGTACAACAAGATCAGAAACTATGCTAGTACATTAAGTTCAGAATGGTATAAACTTTTTTCAGATGCTAATCTGGTGAAACAATCCAGTTCACAGTTCCAGAAATGCATGTAAGTTGAGAAACATGTAATCGTGCATCCACTTCATAGACTATAGTAGTTCATAGCATTCAATGAACTACTGGTACAAACAGCTGACTATAATCGTTTGGAAACAAGTTTTAATTAAGTTTTTAGCGACTAGTACTGGTACAATAGACGAATGAACAGTAGTATGGGTTACCATTTTGTTGCTGCTGCGATGTGGTACACCAAGCAGAGTTCCTCGACGCACAACTGCAGGACTGCCGCCATCTGTGGAGGTTTATCCTCGTCGGTGTACTCCACATCAACTCCGATGAAGCTTGGATACAAGCCGCTGCCCTTCATCCTGAGCCTGCTCATCATCTGGTCGGCCTTGTCTGGTTCGCTGGTGCAGACGATCTCCAGTGTCTCTTTGCCGTGGAGCTCAACCCCTTTGAGCGTTTTGGTGTACTCGTGCTTCTCACCGGGGACGTGAACATCGACGAGGTTGCTGCTCTTGTTCTAAGTGTCGCCATGGTGACGTTTGGTGGAAGGTTCCTCCGCCATCGTCTTGCTCCGGCGACTGTGGGCTTTGGGAGAGAGAAGTTTTTGGGTTTGTGTGCAGTGTAGATGGAAGCGGCAATGGTGATTCTGTGAATGAGGCAGAGATGGAAGACAATAGGGTATTTTTGGAGTGCGTCGACGGTGGTATGTTGGAGGCGGTTCATCGGGGACGTGGGTGTAGTGGTCGTGGGGGTCGCCATTCTGCAGTGCGTCGTGGCAACCACCCAGTGGGTGGCGCGGGTGGTAGCCTCGAAGAACTAACCGTCCAAGACAAATTTTTTTGTACTACTGCCCTGATTAGCTTGTCAAGCTGTACTTACAATCTGCTAAATCCCACTTGCACGTCCCTGCGGTGGTGATGATGGCATTTCTGCACTGTTTAGGTGACGTATGGCTCTGTGATGTTTTTTCGTGTGGATGTTTAAGCATTGTTCTTCTATTGAAGTCTTTATACACTAGTTTATGTCAAAACATTTTTTTCAGTGCCCTGGGAGTTGTTGCTCAAAAGTTGTACTTATTTTATTTTCATCTGTACCAACCTAGGTTAGGCCTATATAGTTTTTGTATTCTCATTTTTAGCGCACTTATGTTTTAGTACTGTGTGAACTGAATTGTAATTTCATACAATGCACGGTTTTGAAAATTGATGTCACAGTGGTGCGAGCGGCCTGACCGATCCTGCTATTTCAGTACTGTTGTCGTATGTATGTTTTGAACTGATTTTTTTATAACTTAGGTTGGGTGTTTGAGATTATTTTTACGACCAGATTGTTTGTTGTGGTGTGGACATATTTTATATAAATAAGAAATTTAGCAGAATTGACAAATATATTCTATTTGAACTTTTTGAATTTTAGTAGTTGAACTTGTCAGTTTTTATATAAATAGGAAATTTAGCATAACTGACAAACATTATATGTTTGAACTTTTATAGTTTTTAGTAGTTGAACTTATCAGATTGTATATAAATAGGAAATTTTAGCATAATTGACAAACATTATATGTTTTGTACTTTTAGATTTTTAGTAGTTGAACTTGTCGGTTTTTCTATAAATAAGATATTTAGCATAATTGACAAACATTATACGCTTGAACTTTTTGAGCTTTAGTAGTTGAACTTGTCAAATTTTATATAAATAAGAAATTTAGCATAATTGACAAAAATTATATGTTTTGAACTTTTTGAGTTTTAGTAGGTGAACTTGATAGTAATATTTAATTCGGTTTTTTAAATTATGTACATTTAACAGATAGGCTATTAAGTTCTGTTCTTTTTTAGAGGTTCATTGTTTTTGTATCATATTTTTTTTCCTTTTTTCTTGTACAGGTTAATTGACAAATATTTTTCTTGTAGTTTATTTTTCTTTGTCCCGCCATCTGGTTTGTATACCTGTGCTTATTTGGTGGGTGTTTTGTTGACGATGTATGCTATTGGGCAGTTTTTCAGCCCAGATAGCTCGTCCGCGCGGCTATGCAGTGCGTCGTTCGCGTGCGCTCTGGGTTTAGTCCCACCTCGCTAGTCGAGGGGGCTCCGGACCTGTTTATAAGGGCAGCGAAGGCGCACCAGTCGAACTCCTCTGAGCACTTACCTAAGCGCTTATACACGGCGCTCGCCCTCTCTCTTGACCTGTGGGCCCTGGTCGGCGGGTCCTGCGTTGTGTGGATTACTAGGGATTCGCCCACGGGCTCAAGTTCAAGTATCTAGCATTGTCAGGGCCTGCGCCTGACCTTGGGCGGTCATTGTTTTTGTTTGTTTTGAATCTAGTACTTGACTCCACCAGTAGACTGATACTTGTTGTTCTAGGGTCATTTTCAGAACTATGGTACTTGCGTGTAGACTAAGTTGTACTGATAGTGCATTCATAGTAGCGCTTACGGCCTGATGCTTCTTTTTGTACTTTTTATTGTAGTAAGAATGTACTGTCCGATCAAGTGTACTGAGTTGTACTGACACGGAACAACATTGTGTGATTAGTTGCATCATAACTAATACTTTAGAGCAACGACAACGTTCCCTTCAGAAGCTACTTTTTGAATTTTTTAAATGATGGATTAACAACATATGAAGCTACAAAACTAAACTTATATAATGAGATAAGCAGAACATTGTACTTGATGACGCAACTAAACTTGTTCAAACATGACAAGCACGACATAATCATACTGGTTCAACCCAACAAGAGCAAACTACTAATTTGAAACAAGAAGATAAAAGGCAATCACAAGCGGAAGTAAAACGAAGGCAGGCTCTGATTTTATCTTCATCCAGCAAAGGGGCAATAGGGGCGGTCGTAGAAGTTTTCAGCCTCCCGCTCTTTCGCATATTCCGAACCGTCTGTGATGTAGTCGATCATGAACCATGACTTGTACGCGGCGTACGCATCTACTCCTGCATACTCGATGAGGTTGTCTGGCAGCTCGCTGGTCCCCCACAGTTTGTAGTCTTCCGGCGTGTTGATCTTGTTCTTCATGCCTTCGTAGAATGGGTGGATGACGCTGGCTGCAACATTAGCCAAGGAGTCGTACTCTTTTCTGGTGTATGGAACTCTCCACTTGCGATGAATGTCGATGAACTTGTTGGGGTTGATCTCCATACCGGACAACTTCAGCTTCTCTTTGTCGCTTTCAATGCTGAAACCGGCAAATGTGATCGACTTCTCACGCTGCAGCATCTCGGTCAGGCGCTTGGGCCTGCAAGGGCAGAAACATTTCGAATATTAGCATTACTTTGATGTTTTGAATTATTCATTTTTTGTTTTTGTTTTTGTTTTACAAGCGATGAATCCATGAAGTAGTTTTTTATGTAGGATAAACATTGGATGAATGTACTTCAAAAACTAGTAAAGAAAGTTCTGAATTTAAATTAAGTACATCATGTTATTTTTCTTCTTTGATTATACATAGTTTCAGTCAATGTTGTATGTTCTGCATTGGCACTAGTTTAGTCTTTTTTGGTTGAAATGGGATAACAGAGAAACCAGTGATTCACCAAGTCCTTAATTTATTTTCTTACGAAAATAACATTAGATCAAATTCAGAAAATACTTCACTACATCAAGTTCAGAAACATCTTTTTTAATACATCGAGTACACAGAGTACTCTATTGTATCAACTTCAGAAACTTCACTAGTCGATCAACTTCAGAATTTAATCGTCCGCAATATTTTCCAAATATTAATCCATTGCATCAGGTTCATAAATACATTTTATAGTATATCTACTTGAGAAAATGCAGTAGTGCGTCCACTTTTCACAAACACACTAGTACATCTAGTTGGGAAAGCAAGTGTGATTAACTTTTCAGGATACAGTACTAATAAAACAGATAAACAATATGCAGGGCAAATGAGTAGGATTTTGCTCACCATTTTGTGGCCACTGCGATGTGGTACACCAAGCAGAGTTCGTCGACGCACAACTGCAGGACTGCTGCCTTCTGGGGAGGTTCATCTTCGTTGGTGTAGTGCACACCAACGCCGACGATCCTAAGAACCCTGCCGCCAAGCTTCATCCATAGCCTGGTGATCACCTCGTCGGCCTTTTCTGGTACGCTGGTGTATACGATCTCCAGCGTCTCGTTGCCGTGGAGCTCAACCCCTTTGAGCGTTGTTGTGTACTCGCGCTTCTCACCGGGGACGTTAATGTCGACGAGGTTGCTCCTCTTGTCCGACGTCTCGGGATGATGACGCTTGGCGGACGGTTCCTCCGCCATGGCCTTCCTCCGGCGACTATGGGCTTTGGAGAGAGAAGTTTTTGGTTTGTGTTCAGTGGAATGGAAGCGGCAATGGTGGTTTGCGAGAATGAGGGAGAGGTGGAAGAGAATGGTATTTTGTTCAGTGCGTGGACGGGGATTTTGCAGTAGGCGGTTCATTCGGGGTCGTGTGCGTAGTGGGTGTTGTGGCGTGGGGGTCACCGTTCGCAGTCCCTTGTGCCAACCGCTCAGTGGGTGGCGCGGATGGTGGCGTGGAAGAACTAACCGTCCAAGTGAAATGGTTTTTACTGTTGAACTGACTAGTCTTGTCAAGCTGTACTTATGACCTGCCAAATCCCACTTGCATGTCTCTGCGGTGGTGATGATGGCATTTTACTGTGGCACCGATTCGTATAGTGAAGCTGTACTTATCAGCTACTTATCCCACTTGCACGTGTCAGCGTCGGTATTGATGGAGGTCTGAACTCCTCTACTATCGTACTCGGACTGATAATTGAAGTGCAATTGAACGTACCAAATACCAGTGAGACTATGTGTGGTGCTAATGTTTTTTTAAAACAATTTTCGTATTTCTTAAAGGATTGTTTATATCAAGATAATCTGTGAGTAGTTTTTACAGATAAATTAGATTTTCACCAGTACGGGATGTATTATATTCGCATTTGGCTTGAGGTAATTATTTTCATGTACTGATGGTGTTTCTGAATTGGGACTGGCAGGAGCAGGCATAGCTTTGTTTTTTCAAAACGATTTTTTTGAGTGGTTAACTGGTGTGTTTGTTTTACTATGCCGTTTGTACTACCGACTGAGATTTATCAGTACTGATGTACTACAAGAGTTTATATTTTTCCTTGGCATTTTTTTTGTTGCTGAGTTGCTGGTTGACAGTAGCGTTTTGCATCAGATATATCTAGATAAGTTTTTTCAAATTTATTTTGTGACTGCATTCAAAAGGATTATCAACTGGTTTAAATAATAATGTCACTGCTTCAGCGGGCACAAATCAGAAATTATATCAGTACTGATGTGTACTCAGCCTTATACTGACGTCTGAGAGTTATCAGTACTGATGTACTACAAGATTTTAAATTTTTAATTGACATATTATTTTTCCTGAGTTACTGGGTCACAGTATCGTTTTGTGTCGGATATATACAGATAAGTTTTTTCAAACGTATTTTTGTGACTGCTCCAGCGGGCACAAATCAGAAACTAAAAAATAACTTTAGTTCTGATCGAGAGTAATCGACGTTAAAGCTAAATAAGTCTTGGTAACGACAGTGTTTGTGAAATGCTTCATCATTGTGTGCTGATGCGACTCAGACTACAAGGTTATTTTTTAGTTGACGGAGTAGGATAACCACTATGTATTGTTCAGTCTTGAGCTTCTCCTAACTGTCCCTGAATGTTGTGCCTTGCTGGCGCTCTTTCCAGGTCGAGCCTTGGCAGCTTCATCGTCCGTTTCAGTTTCCTCGCCTCCGACACTGTCAGCTTCATTGTCTTCGTCTGATTGTCCATCATTCTCATCAAACTCTTCCTCTTCATCGTCTTCATTTGATTGCTAGGAACTCTGTACCTTGCCCTGTTTATTTTCAGCTCCACCGACCTCCTTGCCCACTTTGCACGTGCGGGCATTATGTCCGTCAGTCCCCCCACACTTGCGGCAAGTGTAGCTGTTACGTGTGTTGTCTCCATTTGAAGAAAGTTGGGTGGCTCCAATCTGTTTGTTCTTGTTGATAGTGGCATCTGTGCGGAGTGGGCATGTGCGGTAGTTGTGGTTGCTCACGACGTTGCAGAAACCGCATGCCCTTATCCCGAGGGGTTTGCCGTCCAGGCCAAATTCCACGCGCTTGATGGGGCGTGGTGGATTTTTTGGCTGTTGCTTGCGTCTTGCTCTTCCTCCCCTTTGTGTTTGATAATATTGGGGGTTTAATCAACCTTTCCTGCTGCTGCTGGTAGGATGTGCTATTGTCATGTCGTTCGCCTACAGCACCATCAAGCTCATGATCTCGCATGTTAGTTTGTCGGCGCTCTTGAGTGTGCACATGGGCAAGCTCCGGTTGCTGCTGCTCTTCTTCCTCGTTCTCAAACAGGTCAATAGATCCCAGATGGTTCATCTCGGATAACATTGTAGCAATATCCTGGTAAATGGCTTCATTGTCCGCGACACCTCCATTTTCAGCAGAATGCATGGCGTCGAGTTCTTGTTCAAGTTTGTCCACGACGACCCGCGCCCTTGCCATTTGCACTTGGCTTCTCAAGCTTTTCCTGTGCACCCTCATGTTCAGCGTTAGCAGCGAGCTTTCAATGCAGTATTGGGATGCCTTGTTTGACGCTACTGTCCTCAAGTCATTTCTGTCAAATGTTGGCTGGATGTTCGGGCGTTTGGTGTATCTCCTGAGTATGTATTTCTCTGGAACGCTGGCAGCCTTAATTGTCTGCATCATGCACAGGACATGCACGCAGAAAAGACCTGTATTTGTTTTTGCAAGAGGTGCATGTTTTTTGTCATTTCATTCGAACAAAAACTATTTGCAAAAAAAGTAGTACAGTATGTAACATCTTTTTTGCACTCGTCACCTGTGTGGTCCCATAGCCTACACTCGCACTCATATGTTTCTCCCACGGGGTCTGCCACCACTTGGAACGCGTGCTGAGCCCACACAGACAGTTTTTGCGGGTGGTTGTAGCGCACTAGGTACTTTGTGGGCTCTTCCGTCTCTGTCGTCGTGAAGAGTGTGCTCAGTTTCAGTCTATCTCTAATCTCGCTGTACACAGCTCGTGTGTACAGCTTTGCCATCTGGGTGTCAAACCCATAGTAGGTCAGCGTGTTTTGTTCCTTCTGCAGATGCAAGAATGATGATCATATTGTTAGTTTTCTCACAGGAAAAACTTCCAATAAAGTTTTTACTTTAGTAAGCATGTTATTTTTATGTCTCACGACAAGTGATAGAGATATACCCGGTTACCCATTGTCTCCTGGTTCTCTGTCTGCCTCCTGGTTTTGACGCATGAGTTTACCTGACTAACAAACCTGTGTAGGTTATGTCTCTCATTAGCGTAGTTCTTCTTGAGCACATAGTTCATGCTCTCACTTCACTGTGTGGATGTCATCTTGGCGCAGAAAATTTCCTTGAAGTAGGCTGATATCCACTTCTCACGCTCGTTCCACATGCCCACCATTGTGGCATCATCGTGGAGGTTGTACTTATCCATGAGTCTTTTCCAGGCATCCTCAAACTCAGTTGGCATGAGGGGCCAATTGAGAATTGATGTGAATTCATCTTTAAGGTCCTCGTGCAGGAAATACAGGTACGCAAGGTGTTCCCTGTACTTCTTCATAATGTGCCATCGGCATAGCTTATGTACTGTGTTCTTGAAAACATCTGCGATCGCCAAAGCCATTGTCGGGCACTGGTCTAGTAATGAGAAAATAGACTGTGAGTGGTCAGCAGAGATGGTTGTGCATATATACGAATAGAACTGACACAACATTTTTTTGTGTTACTTTACTTTTCGTTTTTGGAAGGGGGGTGGTTGTTGGGGGTGGATTTAGCGGTTGTACCTGCGAGGATATATGTAGGAGCCTTCATTCTCATGCACCTTAAAAATGTCTTGAACAGCCACTTGAATGAATCTGCATCCTCATCTCTTATCAGGGCAAAAGCAAAGAATGTTGTCTGCAAGTGGTTGTTAGTTCCGACAAACACCCCAAGTGGCATATGATACTTGTTGGTCTTATATGTTGTGTCAAACGTTACGCAGTCTCCGAAGTCCTGATACGCCCCTCGGCAGCTTGCGTTTGCCCAGAATATGTTCTTAACTCTGTCGGACTCATCGAGTTGTGTGTTACAGAAAAATTCCCTGTTTATAGCTTTCATCTCCCTAAAGAAGTTGACAGTCTTTAGGACATCGTCCACATCATCAATCCTTGAATTCTTTGCTTTCCTGCATATCAAAAGTTCATTTGAATAATGCATGTTGAACTGGTGTCAGGTCATGCGTTACGTGATATGTTTGTACTGATAGAGGAAAAAATACGGAGACGGTTTATGGGAGGAGAACAAGTTTGTACTTACAGGTTAATCAGGTCTTTGGCATTCATTTCGAGGAAGTAGCTACCAGGGTCATCACCGCCCAGTATGCTCATGATTTGCGCGTGTTCAATGGCTTTGAACTGCAGGTACTTGACATACTCCAAGATTGTTTTGTCAAAGTTTTTGTGGGAGTGCAAGAAGACAAGCATTTCTGCGGTGAGCTGTAGCCTGTGGTTGTGTTCCCAGACTATCTCTTTTACGACAAATGTTCCATCTTTTTCCTTCTTCAGCCTCATTTTAGCCCCATAGTTAGTTCTGGCTGTCGTCTTGTTACGCTGTCTATTTGCTTCAGACACCTTTGATTCATAAACTCCATGGCACGTGCAATAAAGGTAGGCTCTGGTCTTAAACTTGGGGCCTTCCCTGACAGCAAAACCAGCGTGCTTTGCATATACGTTGTAGAAGTTCTTAGTTTCTTCGAAAGTTTCAAACCTCATCTCTAGCCTTGGCAGAACATAAGCTTCAATATCAGGTGGCTGCACACAACAGTGACCAAACAAAAATGTTAGATGGGGGTGGTCACAACACCATGGTATGGACTGTGCTTATGTTTTTTTTTCTATATGGATACTTACATGTGTATAGCTCTGTGCTGCATCTGGTGTTTGTTGTTCTCCCTGGTTTATGGGCGCCGGTGGTGTCACCCTTGGCACATGCAGCAATGCATCTCTTGGAGGGAGCAACGTTGACGAAGATCTCCGTCTTTCGTTGTACGGCTGTCTCCCCTCAGATTCATTGCGAGGTTGTTCCTATCTATACGGCTCATATCTTGTACCTTTGAACCTGCTAGATTGGCCAAAATTTCTGTCTTTTTGCCCTGGTTTTCCCGTCGCAACTGCTCTTGCAGCACGGATGATTGATGTTGACGGAGCGACTGGTGGAAGCCTTGTTGCAACCCATCCACGGCTTCCTGTCCTTGGCTATTTGCATGCACTGGGGAAGGAAAACATTTGTCGTTGGTTATATTGTTGGCCTTGTTGCAACCCAGCAGCGGCAAAGCTTGCATTCCCAGATATTGGTCTTTGCTGTATAGAAGAACCAGTCCATGCTTCTGATGTTTGCGGTGTATCTTCAAATCTGCCTGTACTATTGAAATATCCAGGCGGTATTTCTGGTGTTACCCAACCAGGTGGTGCCCCATATCTGTCCGGCTCATGAAATTCCTGATGCGTGCGCCGCCTTGCATGCTTCTGCAAACAACATTCAACAGTTTTGAGATTAATCTGGTTTGTTCTCAGCCGAACTGATGAACGTTGATGCTCAAACACGGATGTACTGATGTATTGTTTCTTCTACAACTTATGCAACTACAGTAGAAGTACTCCTAGTTTATGTATCTTTGAACTTACTATGTAAATGTGGCACACTCTTATCACTATATACCTGGACTGACGCATATGTTTTTAAGTTTTTTTTACTTGAGCTGAAGATAGCATATCAGATGCACTGACAGTAACCCCGACATCCTAATCGTGCATCGATGCATCTACATTACAAGCACTGCCAGCTTATGTATCACTGAACTTACTGTGTACCAATTTTATATTATTATTTTCAGTAACAGTTTTGTTAATCGTTCAAACTGACGCAACTAAATGACTTGTACTCTGTAGAGATAGCAAAGATACAACTTTCAGTGGTAGCTGAACCTTTTGTCACTATCTACTTTGACTGACGCATCTGTTTTTAAGTTTTTTTTACCTGAACTGAAGATAGCATATTAGATGCACTGACAGCAACCTCGACATCCTAATCGCGCATTAATGCATCTACATTACAAGCACTGTCAGCTTACGTATCACTGAACTTACTGTGTAGCAATTATATATTTTAATTTTCTGTAATAGTTTTTGTTAATCGTTCGAACTGACGCAACTACATGACTTGTACTCTTTAGAGATAGCAAGCATACAACTTTTTCAGTGGTAGCTGAACCTTTTGTCACTCTCTACTTGGACTGACGCATATGTTTTTAAGTTTTTTTACCTGAACTGAAGATAGCATATTAGATGCACTGACAGCAACCTCGACATGCTAATCGCGCATCAATGCATCTACATTACAAGCACTGCCAGCTTATGTATCAGTGAACTTACTGTGTAGCAATTATATATTTTAATTTTCGGTAACAGTTTTTGTTAATCGTTCGAACTGACGCAACTACATGACTTGTACTCTTTAGAGATAGCAAACATACAACTTTTTCAGTGGTAGCTGAACCTTTTGTCACTCTCTACTTGGACTGACGCATATGTTTTTAATTTTTTTTACCTGAACTGAAGATAGCATATTAGATGCACTGACAGCAACCTCGACATGCTAATTGCGCATCAAGTGGAAGGGGTGCAAACGAACTGATGCAAGCATTTGCTATGTACTGATGCAGCATAGATGCATCACACAATTTTGTACTCATGAACCCAATAGTGTAGCATGCAGGCAGAGCATAGTAGCACAGATAAACTGATGAACTAATAAATTGACAGAAACATGGTACCTATCTTCATTCAAACCCAGATCTCAAAAACTTTGGTGTTGCTAGTAATGTGTGTGGGAAGAATTCATCACCTGCATCTTGTTGCATGTGACTCCATCTTCATTTCATTGGCGACGTATTGGCAAGAAGTTGGGAGGTGGAGCCATTGTTTTTTGGGAGACGACCGTGCTTGTGGTGGAGCTCTGTCGATGAGGTCCGTCGAGGGGCGGAGGCAGGAGGCATGGATCACGGCCCAGGCGAATCTCCGACGCACGGCGGCGGGAAGGCGTGCGGGGAAGCTCCTGCACCAGGCGGCGGGTAGGCGAGCGGAGAGGCTCCTGCACCAGACGGAGGGAGGCGTGCGGGGAGGATCTGGCGCCCGGCAGCGGGGATGCTCCACCGCTCGGTGGTGGGGAGGTGCGCGGGGATGCTCCGGCGCCGGACGAGGCGACCGATGGTGGCAGCGGTCGGGCCGGCGGCATGGCTAGATGGCAGCGCTTGGTGGGAGTGACGGCTGTGGATTGGGTGCCGGTGATGCAAACTCGCCGTCGGCGGGTCACGGCGCCGCGGGCTCCCTCGCTCCGGCTGCCGCCGTCGATCGCTCGCCCGCGACGGCTGCCTCCGGCGGTAGGAAGCGGGTCGGATTGGGGCTGGGTCTGTCGCGAATGCGTCGCACCTTATAGGGGGCAAGGGTAACAGAATAATATTCTGTTACCGGTAACAGAATAGTCCAG
>NC_041383.1:173488852-173505532 GCF_002162155.2 Triticum dicoccoides
ATATGCGTGCAATTCTGAAAGTTAGCAGTCGTTGGCTTCAGCCCCCACGCATAAAATGCGGGGGTGTTCACGAAAATATGCATAATCACACTTGATCCAACGTCTTGGTCCATTAAGGAGGTGATCGCACGTCGAACTAGGCAACTGGACTATATAGCTTTAGCACTTTCACTTAGCCATAGGAGTTTGACGGTGGGGCTACTATGTAGCCCCTTGTACCTTTGCGTGCATCCGAATCCGGGCACGTGTGTACATGACCGGTAAGCGGTCCTTCGTTAAGGCGGAGGAACCCTGAAGGTTCCGATAAGTCTTCGAGTGGTTGAATAGTCTCTTGCTATATCATGACAGTCAGTTTTCGGCTTTCTCTACTGAGGTGCTCATCAGGAATAACCAGAGCACAATTGCAGTAGTTCTCCTTTGGCCACCTTAGCCGATAAGAACAGAACGTAAGGCAGCGAACCCAGGAGCCGGGCAAACCCAACATTTGACCAAAGACATGATTCAGAGCTGATGCATATAAGGCCAAACTCACAACGCCGAACACTCCCGAAGGTATTCAGACTTTATAGCGTATAGTGGGTTGAGTAACGCCCCTTATTATGAACCCTGTATTCCCAGGTACGTGCATTATTCTGTCGTGGCGAAATGCCAATAATGGCAGTATCCTCTGCGGGTGTAGTACCCATGGGATGTGTAAGCAACAAGAGACAATAAAGAATGTTTACACATGGGCTTAATCTAAAGAGAAACCTTTGAGCGGGGCCCTGCTACACGTCTGCGCCTTTGTCCCCGTTGTGCCATGTCCTCGGAGGGTGTCGCACGAATGGAGTCTGTAAAAAGAAAAACTCATGTAGAAGAGTATGGCATAAGCGTGCGAAAAGTTGGCTATCACTAATGGATAGTAAAAGTGTAGGGCATTAGCCTATTAATAAGGTTAGGCCGAGATTTGGGCTTTATTAATTATCTATAGCTCCTGGTGTCCTCTATGGGATTACATGTGTGGCGCCTAGATCAAGTTGATCTGGGCTTCCAGACTCGTCTAACCGTGTCCGTGGTCTTAATGACCAATCATGCTTTCTGATATTAGAGGCTGCTTAGAGTCCGGCTGCTAGAGTCGTCGCGTATTCCTCCGCACGTAAGGAATGCTATGTACTTCCATTAACGGTGATGACGATGCATGGACTGGGCATCATGAGTTTAAGGTAGGCGTAGTGCGGTACTGCGTTGAAGCGGGCAAAGGCCGTTCTCCCGAGCAATGCGTGATAACCACTTTGGAGGGGGGTGATGGCGAAGAGTAGTTTTTCGCTTCTGAAGTTGCCTGCGGAGCCGAATATCACCTCTAGTAGGAGGGAGCCCCTGCAGTGGGCTTCGACACCTGGTATCACCCCTTCAAAGGTG
The DNA here is from genome assembly GCF_002162155.2 of Triticum dicoccoides. Classification (NCBI taxonomy): domain Eukaryota; kingdom Viridiplantae; phylum Streptophyta; class Magnoliopsida; order Poales; family Poaceae; genus Triticum; species Triticum dicoccoides. The sequence continues at coordinate 173,490,251 of NC_041383.1, forward strand.
GTGTTACTGTGGTTGATTCTGGATGGGTCTATCCCCATCCTCCGGACAGTGTCCTGGCATATCAGATTAAGACTACTGCCGCCGTCCATGAGGACGTGAGTAAGATGGCATCCGTCGATTATTGGGTCGAGCACCAAGGCAGCCGATCCTCCGTGCCGGATACTAGTCGGGTAGTCCCTATGATCGAAAGTGATCGGGTAAGCCGACCAGTGGTTAAGTTTGGGTGCAACAGGCTCTATAGTGCATGCGTCTCTGAGCGCGCGTTCGCGCCTTCTCATGGATATGTGAGTCGCATGGATCATGTTTACTGTTTTTACCTCTGCTGGGAATTTTTCTGTCCCCCAATGTTCGGCTGGCGAGGCTCATCCTCGTCTTCACTTGGTGTTTCCCTTCCCTTGTGTTTGGCGTTTAATTTGCCGGCCTGCTTGAAGACCCAGCATTCTCTGTGAGTGTGGTTCGCAAGTTTTTCGGGGGTGCCATGGATTTGGCACAGTCTGTCCAAGACTTTGTTCAGGTCGGACGGTCCTTCTTTGCTGCCTTTAAGTGCCTTCTTTTGTTGACCGGGTCGAGAGCCCCTGAATCCGGCGTTGACCGTTGTGTTGTCCGAACTTTCCTCCTTGTTTCGACGTTTATTTTTATTGCGTCGTGGCTTCCCATTGCCATCCCTGATTTCGGATGTACTTGGGTCGCTGGTGCCTCTACGGGCCAACCAGCTATCTTCACCCGCGCAAAAGCGGGTCATAAGGCTTGTTAGGGCTGCCATTGTCCTCGGCTTTTCTTGGCCGAGGTGTCTGGCGAGCCACTCGTCACGGATACTGTGCTTGAAGGCCGCTAGGGCTTCGGCATCCGGACAGTCGACAATTTGATTCTTCTTAGTGAGGAATATGTTCCAGAACTTGCGGACGGACTCTCCGGGCTGTTGAATTATGTGACTTAAATCGTCCGCATCCGGAGGCCGGACGTAGGTCCCTTGAAAATTGGCCCTGAAAGCATACTCGAGTTCCTCCCAACTTCCAATTGAATTTTCGGGGAGGCTTTTCAACCAGTGTCGAGCTGGTCCCTTCAACTTGAGAGGAAGGTATTTGATGGTGTGGAGGTCGTCCCCACGAGCCATGTGGATATGAAGGATAAAATCCTCAATCCAGACCCCGGGGTCTGTCATTTCGTTGTATGCCTCTATGTTCACAGGTTTAAAACCTTGTGGAAATTCATGGTCCAGTACCTCTTCAGTGAAACACAGAGGGTGAGCAGCCCCTCTGTTTCTGGACGTGTTATGGCATGCCGTCGGCTGTTGATGTGTCCGGTACTGATTCCAAACTGGTATCTGATCAGTCTGATCATTTTGGTGACCATAGTCCTGTGCCGGGGCGTGTCCTCTAGATCCATAGATGGACCTGGTCGCGCCAGCCTTTTTATCCAGGAGCTCACGTAAATCATGTGCGTAATCGGTAGCTGCTCCATTGCGGTTTCGAAGTGGTTTGTTCGGCCTATTGGCCGTATTGTTCTTCGGTGGAATGGCCTCGTCGTCGAATTCTGGTAGCAACTTGCACTTTGGACAGCTCTTTGTTTGGCGATCGTCGCCGTACTTTTCTTCAGTGTCTAGTATTTTATTCCATCTGTGATTGAGTGTTTCCTGTGCGGCTTTAAGCTTTTGCTTCTGCTTCTTTAGACTTCTCGCAGTGACCGTAAGCCTTCTGTGGAGGTTATCTCGTTCCAAGCGTGTTTCTGGGATGATGAATGCATTGTCATCCAGACTATGCTCTTGTCCCGGGGCAGTTTGATGAGTTCGTCCCTCGGGATCATTGTGATCGGGCGTCTGTTCTGAGCCGTGTTCGGCGTGACCTAGCTCATCCTGCTCCATTGCTGGGTCCATATGGTCGTTGTTGCCTTCGGAGTTGACTGGGGTGTTGATCTTTCTAGCGTTGTTATTGCTATTTTTACTATTGCTAGACTTGGAGCGGTGTATGCACCGTCATTTTGGCTTTTGTCAGGGGGTTTTATCCTCCGGTTTGTTGCCGTCGTCCTCCTTAGGCGTATCCACCATGTATATATCGTATGATGAGGTGGCAGTCCAGCGCCCCGTGAGTGGTGATTCTAAATCGTCTCCTGCGCCGACGTCCATACCGTCGGTGTCATCAGAGTCGAAGTCAAGCATGTATGTTACGTCGTCGACAGTGGCTATGAAGTGGGTGGTGGGTGGGCAACGGATTTCTTCGTCACCTTCTTCCCCCTTGAGCCGGACATAGTTCGGCCAAGAGTCTCCTGACAAAGAAAGAGACTTTAATGAGTTCAGTATGTCGCCAAAGGGCGAGTACTGGAAGATATCCGCAGCGGTGAACTCCATTACCGGAGCCCAACCAGGTTCGGCGGGCTCAGGAGTGCGCGGACTGGAACCTATAGCTGGATACGAGTCCGGGGGTCCGATGTCACAGGCTTCCTTGGGGGTGAAGTCTGTGTTCGGCTCTACCGCCGATGGGTGTGCGGCCTTTGGGGCGGGGTCCATCCACCCGTCCTCGGGCGACGCAATCTGCCCCGGATTTAGGTCTGGGGCTCCTGCAGGGGCGATATCCCGAGCATTGTCCGACAGCAGGTCTAAGCCGAGCTCATCGTGACTGTCCGGCGCTCCTGGCATTGGCCCGAATCCGTTGAAGATCAAGTCTCCACGGATAACGGCCGTGTGGTTTAGGTTTCCGAACCTGACCTGATGGCCAGGGTCGTAGCTGTCGATCTGCTCCAGATGGCGAAGCGAATTGGCCCGCAGTGCAAATCCACCGAACACGAAGATCTGTCCGGGGAGAAAAGTCTCACCTTGGACCATGTTCTTATTGATGATTGAAGGAGCCATCAAGTCTTGCAGCAACTACACAGAGGAACTCTCAATGAAAGCACCAATGTCGGTGTCAAAACCGGGGGATCTCGGGTAGGGGGTCCCGATCTGTGCGTCTAAGGCGGATGGTAACAGGAGGCAAGGGACACAATGTTTTACCCAGGTTTGGGACCTCTCGATGGAGGTAAAACCATACTTCCTGCTTGATTGATATTGATTATATGAGTGTTACAAGAGTTTTACCACGAGATCGTAGAGGCTAAACCCTAGGAGCTAGCCTATGATGATTATGATTCTGTCTCTAAGGACTAAACCCTTCGGTTTATATAGATACCGGAGGGGGCTAGAGTTTACATGGAGTCGGTTACAAAGAAGGAAATATAATATCCGGATCGCCAAGCTTGTCTTCCACGCAAAGGAGAGTCCCATCCGGACATGGGATGAAGTCTTGAGTCTTGTATCTTCATGGTCCATTAGTCCGGCCAAAGTATATAGTCCGGATGTCCGGATACCCCCTAATCCAGGACTCCCTCACCCGAACCAGTCAACCCTCGTACTCCCCTCCGCCTGCGACTGGACCAGCGCATCTTCCACGGCTCCTATTGGTTCCATCCAAGGCCTCGCCGTCGTCCTCCGCCTTGGTCCGCTCCCCGTGCGCAGTGCGTCGCCCTCTTGCATTGTCAATGTCGTCAACAACCGAGAGGAACAAGGAGATGACTGTACGTGGAGAGGATGACAGTAGGGACCCACCAGCGTCATGGCAGTACGCAAGCAAGTGCCTCTATATTACAAGCCCAAAAATATGGTTCCTCCTAATGGTTGGACATCTGGGGCTCACGCCATTGTCAACGTAGTCAATAAACGAGAGAATTACACTACGAGCGGCTAACACCATGGACCCAGCAGCTCGTGCAATTTTTTTTTGAGGAACAAGCAGTTGTTATTTATACTAGTTTTAGCGACGGATCAGGGTAACAACGGGGTTGTGCGGGGGCTGTGGCCCGCCTAGCCAGGTTTTTATATATGTTTACCACATCATGAGCCCAGTTCTATTTTTTAAAAAGAAATACCCAAACGATGCCTACTTGCTTTATCAGCCCTGCTGGGCTGCAAATCTTTCAAGACAAGGAGAGATTCATTCGGTTTGCCCAGAAATGGGCTGTACATTTTTAAAACACATCAAACTAGGAATTAGTTTCAGTTTTTTCAATTACAAGATTTTAAATTCCATTGATTTTTATGCGTGGACAATTATTTGGATTTTATATTTATATAAATTATTTTTCAAAATAGTTTGAATGTGAATCGATATTTCAGAATTAAAAACAGTTGACGGCACCGAAATATGCGAAATTTTGTATACTTTTTAACCTGGCCACAATATGGGGTGTAATGCTAACAAAAAGAAGATGGGCTCCAAAAAAATTCTTAAGAATTAGCAAATGGGCTGTACATTATTAGAAATAATGGCAGATGGGTTGTATGCTATTTTCCACATATTTGAGGCTGACTTGTGCGCCTACTACAGGTTCACGCGTATGCTTTCCTAAAAAAAGGTTGATGCACACGCAACGCCGTGTCAACTTAGTCAACACACCAGAGCAGTGACTGTTGATGTCCATCCAACGGTTGTTGTGCTTCTTCAATCTCTGCTCTTCCTGCTCCAGGCGCTCAAACAAGCGCCAGCGGGACTGCCTGCTCCCTCCTCCCGCGGCCGGCTATGCTGCCGCGCAGGCCTCACCGCCCCATCGTACTCCCACCGCTGGCCTAGCCATCCCTCTACTCACCCACACCTGTTATTATTCTTCGGGGACGGCAGTCGAACCAGTATACCCTCGTACTCCCCTCCGCGTGGGAAACAACTGTCGAGTCTTCCCTGGCTCCATGCCGTTCCCTTCCTAGGCCTCGCCGTCATCCACCGCCCTGGTGCTCTCGGCGCGGCCTGGTCAACATGGTCAATGAATGACATCCCTCGGAAGTGGACTATATGTGGAGAGGCTGACAGCTGGGTCCACAGCCGCACGCAAGGAAATGCCTCCTTATTACGCGCAAAATAATGATTCCTCCACCTGATAGCTAGGACCCACCGGAAGGGCCTCTCTATTTCGCAAAAAAAATGTTCCCCTCGGTGACATGTCGGACCCACCAACTATATCTTCGCACGTAACGAAGTGCCTCCTTATTACGCACAAAAAAATGAATACCCCCCTGCTAGCTGGGACCCACCATAGTCGGAGGTTGGCTTGTGGGCCTACTAAGTTGACGGGGACGGAGGGCTTTGTCAACTTAGTCAATATGAACGATTCTAGCTCCAGTGACCGTACGATGTCCATCCAACGGCCGTAGTGCTTCTTCAACCTCTGGTCTTCTTGCTCCAGCCACCCAAAGCAGCGTCGGTCGTGCCTCCTACTCCTGCCTCCCGTGGCCGGCAATGCTGCTGCGGAGGCCTCACCGCCCCCTACTACTCCCACCGCTGGCCTGGCCATCCCTCCACTCACTGACAACCGCTGTTATTCTGCAGCGATGGCAGCCTCACATCGCAGCCGAACCAGTGAACCCTCGTACTCCTCTCCATGTGGGCATCCACTGCCTCGTCTTCCCCGGCTCCACGTTGTCACCTTCCTAGGCCTCACTGTCGTCCACCACCCTGGTGCTCTCGGCGCGGCGTGGTCAATGTGGTCAATGGCCGACTTCCATCGGAAGAGTACTACACGTGGAGAGGCTGACAGCTGGGTCCACGGCAGCCGCAGGGAAGTGCCTCCTTATTACGCGCAAAACAATTATTCCTCCACCTGACAGCAGGGACCCACCAGACGGCCCACCGTATTTCGTGAAAAAAATGTTTCCCCCTGACCGCTGGGACCCACCGGACGGGCCACCGTATTTCACGAAAAAAAGTTTCCCCCACTATCAGCTCGGACCCACCGGAAGTGCCTCCTTATTACGCACAAAAAAATGAATACTCCCCCTGCTAGCTGGGATCCACCTTGGTGGGAGGCTGACTAGTGGGCCTACTAAGTTGATGGGGATGGAGGGCTTTGTCAACTTAGTCAATATGAACGATTCTAGCTCTAGTGACCGTACGATGTCCATCCAACGGCCATAGTGCTTCTTCAACCTCTAGTCTTCTTGCTCCAGCTGCACCAAGCAGCGCCGGTCGTGCCGCATGCTCCTGCCTCCCGTGGCCGGTTGTGCTACCGCGGAGGCCTCACCGCCCCTACTATTCCCACCGCTGGCCAGGCCCTGCGGCGACGGCAACCTCACACCGCAGCCGAACCAGTGAACCCTCGTACTCCTCTCCGCGCGGGCTTCCGCTGCCGCGTCTTTCCCGGCTCCGCGTCGTCCCCTTCCTAGGCCTCGCTGTCGTCCACCGCCCTGGTGCTCTCGGTGCGGCGTGGTCAACGTGGTCAAGGAACGACTTCCATCGGAAGAGTACTGTACGTGGAGAGGCTGACAGCTGGGTCCACGGCGGCCACAAGGAAGTGCCTCCTTATTACGTGCAAAATAATTATTCCTCCACCTGACAGCAGGGACCCACCGTACGGGCTATCTATTTCACGAAAAAAAGTTCCCCCTGACTGTTGGGACCCACTGCTACGTCTTGAGCTTGCGTTGGTTTTCCTTGAAGAGGAAAGGGTGATGCAGCAATAGTAGCGTAAGTATTTTCCCTCAGTTTTTGAGAACCAAGGTATCAATCCAGTAGGAGGCTCCTCAAAAGTCCCACGCACCTACACAAACGAACAAAGAACTCGCAACCAACGCAATAAAGGGGTTGTCAATCCCCTCACGGCCACTTGCGAAAGTGAGATCTGATAGAGATAGTATGACAAGATAAATATATTTTTGGTATGTTATAATATAGATGCAAAAAGTAAAGATGCAAATAAAAGTATATTGAAAGCAAATAAGATAAAAGGTAGACCCGGGGGCCATAGGTTTCACTAGAAGCTTCTATCAAGATAGCATAAGTATTACGGTGGGTGAACAAATTACTGTCGAGCAATTGATAGAAGAGCGAATAATTATGAGATTATCTAGGCATGATCATGTATATAGGCATCACGTCTGTAACAAGTAGACCGACTCCTGCCTGCATCTACTACTATTACTCCACACATCGACCGACTCCTGCCTGCATCTAGAGTATTAAGTTCATAAAGAACAGAGTAACGCATTAAGCAAGATGACATGATGTAGAGGGATAAACTCATGCAATATGATATAAACCCCATCTTTTTATCCTCGATGGCAACAACACAATACGTGCCTTCCAACCCTTTCTGTCACTGGGTAAGGACACCGCAAGATTGAACCCAAAGCTAAGCACTTCTCCCATGGCAAGAAAGATCAATCTACTAGGCCAAACCAAACTGATAATTTGAAGAGACTTGCAAAGATAACTCAATCATACATAAAAGAATTCAGAGGAGATTCAAATATTTCTCGTAGATAAACTTGATCATAAACCCACAATTCATCGGATCTCGACAAACACACCGCAAAAAGAGTTTACATCGAATAGATCTCCACAAGAGAGGGGAAGAACATTGTATTGAGATCCAAAAAGAGAGAAGAAGCCATCTAGCTAATAACTATGGACCCGAAGGTCTGTGGTAAACTACTCACAACTCATCGGAAGGGCTATGGTGTTGATGTAGAAGCCCTCCATGGTCGATTCCCCCTCTGGCAGAGCGCCGGCGAAGGCTCCAAGATGGGATCTTGCGGATACAGAAGGTTACGGCGGTGGAAATTGTGTTTCAGGTGCTCCCTCGATGTTTTCGGGGTACGTAGGCTTATATAGGAGGAAGAAGTACGTCGATGGCCGCACGAGGGGCCCACGAGACAGGGGGCGCGCCCTACCCTCTCGTGGCCGCCTCGGCTGCTTCTTGACTTGCACTTCAAGTCCTCTGGATCACGTTCGTTCCAAAAATCACACTCCCGAAGGTTTCATTCCGGTTGGACTCCGTTTGATATTCCTTTTCTTCGAAATACTGAAATAGGCAAAAAAATAGCAATACGGGCTAGGCCTCCGGTTAGTAGGTTAGTCCCAAAAATGATATAAATGTGTAAAATAAAGCTCATAAACATCCAAAAGGGGTAATATAATAGCATGGAACAATCAAAAATTATAGATACGTTGGAGACGTATCAAGCATCCCCAAGCTTAATTCCTGCTCGTCCTCGAGTAGGTAAATGATAAAAACAGAATTTTTGATGTGGAATGCTACCTAGCATAATTCTCAATGTAATTTTCTTTATTGTGGCATGAATGTTCAGATCCAAATGATTCAAGATAAAAGCTTATAAAACATAAAAATAATAAGGGACAATTGCATTTTTACCCCTAGTTGGTTCCTACCCACGGGTTTTGCCCTTACTTTTCGAGCTTGCTCAGTTTTGCCCTTACTTTTTCCATCGAGATCCCTCGAATGCCCTTTGACCGTTTGACCAAAACTTTGAAAATTCATAACTAATTCATATGAACTCAGAAAAATATAAATAAGATATCAAAATGTTCAGATAAACATTAACTTTATGGGCATATCATTTGCATTCAGGACAAAAGCATCGTTAAAATACCCGAGGTAATTAATGTTGTGAACATTATTAAAAATAAATAGGTATAAACAATATATTTTTTCGTGAATAAAAATTATATGCAAATGTAGGTGATGTTTTCTGAACATCCTGATACCTTATTTGCATTTTCCTCAGTTCGTATCAACTTGTGATGAAGTTTCCAAATAATGGTCAAAGTCAATAGAACATTCATAACAAGTTGATACAAACTCAGAAAAATGCAAATAAGTTATTAGGATGTTCAGAAAACATCACCTACATTTGCATGTAATTTTTATTCTTGAAAAAAATATTGTTTATACCTATTTATTTTTAATAATGTTAATAACATCAATTACCTCGGGTAGTTTAAATGATGATTTTGTCCTGAATGCAAATGATATGCCCATAAAGGTAATGTTTATCTGAACATTTTGATATCTTATTTGCATTTTCTGAGTTCATATGAATTAGTTATGAATTTTCAAAGTTTTGGTCAAACGGTCAAAGGGCATTCGAGGGACCTTGATCGAAAAAGTAAGGGCAAAACTGAGCAAGCTCGAAAAGTAAGGGAAAAACCTATGGGTAGGAACCAACTAGGGGTAAAAATGCAATTGTCCCAAATAATAATGCTTCAAAGTATACTAACAAATAATCATGTCCTATCAAAATAGCATAGCCAAAGAAAACTTATCCCTACAAAATCATATAGTTAGGCCATGCTTCATTTTAATTACACAAAATACTCCCATCATGCACAACCCCGATGACGAGCCGAGCAATTGTTTCATACTTTTTAACGCGCTTCAGCTTTTTCAACTCTTACACAATACATGAGTGTAAGCCATGGACATAGCACTTAGGTGGTAAAAGATGGTGGTTGTGAGGACAAAAAGAGGGAGAAGATAGTCTCACATCAACTAGGCATATCAACGGGCTATGGAGCTGCCCATCAATAGATATCGATGTGAGTGAGTAGGGATTGCCATGCAACGGATGCACTAGAGCTATAAATATATGAAAGCTCAACAAAAAGAACTAAGTGGGTGTGCATCCAACTCGCTTTCTCACGAAGACCTAGGGCATTTTGAGAAAGCCCATCATTGGAATATACAAGCCAAGTTCTATAATGAAAAATTCCCACTAGTATATGAAAGTGACAACATAGGAGACTCTCTATCATGAAGATCATGGTGCTACTTTGAAGCACAAGTGTGGAAAAAGAGATAGTAGCATTGTCCCTTCTCTCTTTTTCTCTCATTTTATTTTATTTTTTTTATTTTTCTTCTTTTTTTCTTTGGCCTTTCCTTTTTTCTTTTTGGCCTTTCTCTTTTTCTTTGTAAAGTCCGAAGTCTCATCCTGACTTGTGGGGGAATCATAGTCTTCATCATCCTTTCCTCACTGAGACAATGCTCTAATAATGAAGATCATCATACTTTTGTGGATTTACAACTCAAGAATTACAAATCAAAGCTAGAACAATATATGACTCTATATGAATGCCTCCAGCGATGTACCGGGATATGCAATGAACCAAGAACGACATGTATGAAAATTATGAAGGTGGCCTTGCCACAAATACAATGTCAACTACATGATCATGCAAAGAGCAATATGACAATGATGAAACGTGTCATAATAAACGGAACGGTGGAAAGTTGCATGGCAATATATCCCGGAATGGCTATGGAAATGCCATAATAGGTAGGTATGGTGGCTGTTTTGAGGAAGGTAAATAATGGTTTCAATACCGGCGAAAGTTGTGCGGTAATAAGAGAGGCTAGCAAAGTGGAATGATGAGTGTGCGTATATCCATGGACTCACATTAGTCATAAAGAACTCATATACTTATTGAAAAATTCTACTTAGCCCTCGAAGCAAAGTACTACTACGCATGCCCCAAGAGGGATAGATTGGTAGGAAAAGACCATCGCTCGTCCCCGACTGCCACTCATAAGGAAGACAATCAAAGGAGCACCTCATGCAACAATTTTGTCACACAACTTTTACCATACGTGCATGCTACGGGACTTGCTAACTTCAACAGAACTATTTCTCAATTTCATAATTATCCACTAGCACGACCCTAACATTACTACCTTTATATCTCAAAACAAGTATCAAGCAACAAATTGATCATAGCATCCAATTCCCTTCCTATGATAGTTTTTATTATACCCAACTTGGATGCTCATCATTTTAGGACCAAATTTGTAACCATAGAAAATACCATGCTGTTCTAAAAGACTCTCAAAATAATATAAGTGAAGGATGAGAGACTAGAAATTTCTTCAAAATTAATCCACCGCCATGCTCTAAAAGATATAAGTGAAGCACTAGAGCAAAAACTATCAAGCTCAAAAGATATAAGTGAAGCACATAGAGTATTCTAGCAAATTCTAATCAAGTGGGCTTCTCCCAAAAGGTGTGTACAGCAAGGATGATTGTGGTAAACTAAAAAGCAAAGACTAAAATAATACACGACGCTCCAAGCAAAACACATATCATGTGGCAAATAAAAATATAGCTCCAAGTAAAGTTACCAATGAACGAAGACGAAAGAGGGGATGCCTTCCCGGGGCATCCCCAAGCTTAGGCTTTTGGCTATCCTTGAATATCTTGGGGTGCCAAGGGCATCCCCAAGCTTAGGCTCTTGTCACTCCTTATTCCATAGTCCATAAAAGCTTTACCCAAAACTTGAAAACTTCACAACACAAAAGTCAACAGGAAATCTTATAAGCTCCGTTAGTGAAAGAAAACAAAACCACCACATAAGTACTGTAATGAACTCATTCTTTATTTATTTTAGTGTTAAACCTACTGTATTCCAAGTTCTCTATGGTTCATACCCTTACATACTAGCCATAGATGCATCAAAATAAGCAAGCAACACACGAAAAACAGAATCTATCAAAAACAGAACAGTCTGTAGCAATATGTAACTAACGCAAACTTCTGGAACTCTAAAAATCCTACCAAAATAGTACGTACTGAAAAAAAAATTATTGATCAGCAGCAAAAGGAATCAATGCAAAAGCGCATTTTTGTGATTTATTGAATTTTTTCTCGTGAGCGCAAAGTTTCTGTTTTTTAGCAAAATCAAATCAACTATCATCATAGGTTATCCTATAGGTTCTACTTGGCACAAACACTAATTAAAGCATAAAAACACATCTAAACAAAAAGTAGATGCAAAATTTATTACTAAATAGGAACAAAAACAAAAAACACAAATAAAATTGGGTTGCCTCCCAACTAGCGCTATCGTTTAACGCCCCTAGCTAGGCATAAAAGCGAAGATAGATCTAAGTAGTGCCATCTTTGGCACTCGATTCCTCAATAGAGCACTTATAATCTTTAGGGGTTTCTCCCTTTTTGGTAATTAGTTTGTAGCAAAAGGTTCCTTAACGGTAGAAAGACAATTGGGATGAACACTTATGGATTTGAGATCCGCGTCTCCCTTACTAGAAGATTCACCCTTATTTTTAGGAACAAAAATAAACTTGGAAGATTTTGTACTGGGTTTTGGAGTGCTTTTCATGGAAGAAAACGCCGAACCTAAGTTGGTAATTATATCCTCAAGTTTACCAATTCTAGCAGAATCAAGATCTATTTTTTCATTAACTATAGGTTCTTTCTCTTTAAGATTTTTCAAAGTAACTCCAACCCTAGATCCATATCGGGTGATATGATTATGAATCTTTTTATCCAAATTTTCAATCAACTCACCAGTGGCAATTTTATTTTCAATAATATCAAGTCGTTGCATAACGTGTTCTAAAGTTAAAACAGTTCCATTAACCAAAAGAGGTGGTGGGCCAAACAAATCTAACATAGCATTATAAACATCAAACGTATGGCTACTCAAGAAATCACCTCCGGCAACAGTATCAAGAACACATCTATTCCAAGGAGTGATGCCTACATAAAAATTGCGGAGAAGAACGGAAGTAGAAAGCTTCCTAGTAGATCTATTTTGAGCATTGCAAATTCTATGTCAAGCATCTTTTAGATTTTCTCCCTCCCTTTGCTTAAAATTGAGGATTTCATGTTCGGGAGTAATAATAAGGATAGGACGACTAGCCATAACGACGAGGTAAACGAGCAAACAGAAAAAGGCAAGCGAAAGGAGAGAGAGAGAGATTGGGAAAGAGAGGGCGAATAAAACAACAAAGGTGAAGTGGGGGAGAGGAAAATGAGAGGCAAATGGCAAATAATGTAAATGCGAGGGAGATGGGTTTGTGATGGGTACTTGGTATGTCTTGACTTGAGCGATGACCTCCCCGGCAACGGCGCCAAAAATCCTCCTTGCTATGTCTTGAGCTTGCGTTTGTTTTCCTTGAAGAGGAAAGGGTGATGCAGCAATAGTAGTGTAAGTATTTCCCTTAGTTTTTGAGAACCAAGATATCAATCCAGTAGGAGGCTCCTCAAAAGTCCCACACACCTACACAAACAAACAAAGAACTCGCAACCAACGCAATAAAGGGGTTGTCAATCCCTTCACGGCCCCTTGCGAAAGTGAGATCTGATAGAGATAGTATGATAAGATAAATATATTTTTGGTATTTTATAATATAGATGCAAAAAGTAAAGATGCAAATAAAAGTAGATTGAAAGCAAATAAGATAAAAGGTAGACCCGGGGGCCATAGGTTTCACTAGAGGCTTCTCTCAAGATAGCATAAGTATTGCGGTGGGTGAACAAATTACTGTCGAGCAATTGATAGAAGAGCGAATAATTATGAGATTATCTAGGCATGATCATGTATATAGGCATCACGTTCGTAACAAGTAGACCGACTCCTGCCTGCATCTACTACTATTACTCCACACATTGACCCACTCCTACCTTCATCTAGAGTATTAAGTTCATAAAGAATAGAGTAACGCATTAAGCAAGATGACATGATGTAGAGGGATAAGCTCATGCAATATGATATAAACCCCATCCTTTTATCCTCGATGGCAACAATACAATATGTGCCTTGCAACCCTTTCTGTCACTGGGTAAGGACACCAGAAGATTGAACTCAAAGCTAAGCACTTCTCCCATGGCAAGAAAGATCAATCTAGTAGGCCAAACCAAACTAATAATTCGAAGAGACTTGCAAAGATAACTCAATCATACATAAAAGAATTCAGAGGAGATTCAAATATCTCATAGATAAACTTGATCATAAACCCACAATTCATGGGATCTCGACAAACACACCACAAAAAGAGTTTACATCGAATAGATCTCCACAAGAGAGCGGGAGAACATTGTATTGAGATCCAAAAAGAGAGAAGAAGCCATCTAGCTAATAACTATGGACCCGAAGGTCTGTGGTAAACTACTCACAAATCATCGGAAGGGCTATGGTGTTGATGTAGAAGCCCTCCGTGGTCAATTCCCCCTCCGGCGGAGCGCCGGCGAAGGCTCCAAGATGGGATCTCGCGGATACAGAAGCTTACGGCGGTGTAAATTGTGTTTCGGGTGCTCCCTGGATGTTTTCGGGGTACGTAGGCTTATATAGGAGGAAGAAGTATGTCGGTGGCCGCCCGAGGGGCCCACGAGAGGGGGCGCGCCCTACCATCTCGTGGCCACCTCGGCTGCTTCTTGACTTGCACTCCAAGTCCTCTGGATCACGTTCGTTCCAAAAATCACACTCCTGAAAGTTTCATTCCGTTTGGACTTCGTTTGATATTCCTTTCTTCGAAATACTGAAATAGGCAAAAAAACAGCAATACGGGCTGGGCCTCCGGTTAGTAGGTTAGTCCCAAAAATGATATAAATGTGTAAAATAAAGCCCATAAACATCCAAAAGGGGTAATATAATAGCATGGAACAATAAAAAATTATAGATACGTTGGAGACGTATCACCCACCAACTACATCTTCGCACGCAAGGAAGTGCGTCCGGGTAAAAAAATGATTCGCCCCCCTGACTGTTGGGACCCACCAGCTACATCTTCGCACGCAAAGAAGTGCTTGATAGTCGGACCCACCTGGTCAAAGTGTACATAGCATTATCATTTTGGTCACGAACGTGTACGTACATACTGGTCGATGTAGACGCACACGTGTCGTATTAGAGGCGCGCACGTAGCATGTACACATACGTACAATGGCCAGGGTGCAAGAAAGTAAATATGGCCATGTATATACATATGGGAGGGGTCTCAAACGCCTACTCACGCATATGTACGGCCAGGCCTCGTGTACATGGCTGGGTCAGAACAGAGAAACTGCGTCGTCGTCGTGGTCATGGGGAGGCAATGGAATGCTCGTGTTCATTGGGAGGCAACGGAACGCGTGGGAGCCAACCAGCTTGGATGGAATAGCCAATGGAAACGAGGCCTGGCGTACCGCAGAACGGAGGAAACGGCCTTGTGTTTGACCGGCCACGTTCGAAACGGGATCCTGTTCATCGGGAGGGGTCTGGCGTACTGCAAAACGGAGGAAACGGACTTCTGTTGGACCTCCTATGGTCGAAACAGGGTCATGTTGATCGGGAGGGGTGTGGTGTACCACAAAACAGAGGAAACAGACTTGTGCCGGAGCGCTACAGTTGAAACGGGGGTCCTGTTCATCAGGAGGGGTGTGGCGTACCGCAAAACGGGACTCCACGGGATACTGTTCATCTCCACCGTCGACCTCCTCTAGCCTCCACCGCGTGCTACTCCACCGGATACTGTTCAACCAGCCCTCTTCACAGGGTCCTGTTCCACCACCCCTCCACGGGCTACTGTTCATCCAGCCCTCCACCGGCTACTGTTCAACCAGCCCTCCACGGGGTCTTGTTCATCCAGCCCCAACCGGCTCGATCGGGGTCCTGTTCATCCAGAGGCAACACCACAGGGTCCTGTTCATCCACCCCCACCGGGAACTGTTCATCCAAACCCCCCCAGCAACAC
>NC_041383.1:173505823-173515535 GCF_002162155.2 Triticum dicoccoides
CAGAGGCAGCATCGATCGGCTTCAGTTAGCAGCAGTAGCGAAGGAATCGCTCGATCGCTCGGGTTCAGTAACGCATAGCCTGCAGTGCAATCGCTCGGGTTCAGTTAGGCGACGCCTCGCTCGGGTTCAGTTAGAGCCCAACGCATCGCACCCACGCGCGTACGGTACGAGAGAAACGTGCATCGCTCGGCCCCCGACCACCCACCGTAACCGGGAACTCCTCGATATTTTCCTCGCCCTCGCTTCTACCATGGTTTTTTCCGTTATGGACGGCCCAAAGAATGTCATGCACTTGCGTCTCCGGTCTGCCTAGGACGAAAAGCCCATTTTCTATCATGATTTTTTGTCATAGAAGTAGGAGCCCACCACATCTATGATGATACCGGGTTTTGTCACAATTATCGTCATAGAAGTGCCATAAGTATGACCGAAAAAAATTCATTCGGCCCAAAATGTCACGGATGTGTCATTTTTTGTAGTGGTTGGACAAGGTCATGAGCATCAGCTCAAGCCGTAGGCCATAAAAAGCATGTCTGGAATGCCTTGCTTACAAGGGCGCGGGCTGCTGCGTGATGACCGTCGAGACCGGCATGTATTTTTGCCAAGAGCTGCCTTCCCTCCTCTTCGGATTTACACCTTTGAAGGACTCCGGCAGTGCTTCTTTTATATAGTTTGCCCTCATGAACTTTAAAGTCTTTGGAGCGCCGAACTATGCATCGCGCCTCGTTTTGATCATCGGGGAGCTCTTGCCTATTAAGATATGCCAGGAATGGTTCGGTCCAGGGAGCGATAACCGCCATGATCTCATGAGTAGAGGGTGTTATCTCAATATCCAAACCCCCGACATTGTCTGTGTTGTGTTCGGCGGTTGCGGGTGCGATCAGCTCTGCATTGCCTTCTTCGTTCTCACCCTGCCACACCACAGATGGCTTAAAGAGCCTTTCCAAAAAGGTGTTGGGTGGCACGGTGTCGTGCTTAGTGCCCATACGAGCGAGGATGTCGGCTGCTTGATTACTTTCTTGGGCGACATGATGGAACTCAAGTCTGTCGAACCGAGCTGACAGTTTTAATATGGTGTTTCGATCTGCCACCATTTTTGGGTCCTTCGCATCGAACTCTCCATTGATCTGGGAATTGTGAGGTTCGTATCACCGCCCACTGATACGTCTCCAACATATCTACTTTTTCAAACACTTTTGCCCTTGTTTTGGACTCTAACTTGCATGATTTGAATGAAACTAACCCGGACTGACGCTGTTGTAACGCCCCGGATACAACTTTCCATATTCGTAACTCCGACTCTTGCCTTTTCCGGAGATGTGATTTATTATTTCCTCCGTGGATGGGTTTTTGTCTTTGGTTTTGCATTTTGTTCTTGTTATGCATCTCATCTCATCGCATCATTCGCATTGCATTGGCACTCTGTTGCCATCATTGTTTTCGAACTTGCATCCGTTCGTGTTCCGCCGGTTCTCTCCGTTGTCCGTTCTGAGCCCGACCACACTCGCACGCGCCCGCGGCACCTCCGAAATATTATTTTATAAGCGGCATAAAAATGTTCTCGGAATGGGTTGCAACTTGTCGTGCGGTCTTATTATAGTGTAGATAGAGCGCCTGCCAAGTTTCATCGCATTCGGAGTCCATTTGATAGCGCAACCGTTAAATATAGCGGTACCGTTACCGGTACCTTCGTCGGATGTTTCGGTCTTCGAAACCTGCCGCTGGGCCTCTCTCTCTCTCTTCTCTCCACTCAGCCCAACCTCTCTTCACAGCCCACCTAGAACTTCCTAACCCCCTCGCGATCGGATCCGTTGGATCGAGATCCGAGGCTCCGAAACGCTCCTAAAACCCCCCTAAACTAAACCCTAGCCCCCCTTTCCTATTTAAACTCCCCCTCCTTCCAAATCTGGTCATCCTACCCCCCCTCCTCCTCTTTTTCCGCGCCCCCAACCCGCAGCCACCACCTCCTCCCACCTTGGGGGCCGCGCCACTGCCTTCCCCCTCCAAATCCGGCGCCAGCCACCTCACCCGCGCCACTTGTCGCGCCTCCATTGGCTCCGCCACCATTGACCGCGCCCTCCTCCAACCCCAGGGCGCCACGCGTCTCCCCGCAGGCTCCCACCGCCGCAGGCCCGCCCAGGCCCGCGCAAGCCCATCTGGGCTCGAAACCTCCCCGCGCCCGCTCCTGGGAGGAGCTCACCCGCGCCCGAGCTCCTCCGCGCCTCGTCCCCGCCGTCGCCTCGTCGAAGCGCGCCTCCGCCGCCCCACATCGCTCGCTGTCCGACCCCAGGTCGCCGCTGTGCCCTTCTCCTTCTCCGGCTATCTTCCTAACCTCTCTCCTCTCCCCTGCAGTGCTCCTCACCGCCGCCGCCATGGAGTTCGTCGCCGGTTCCCTGCTGCCGCCCTGCTCCGGCGACGGATCCGGCAGGATCCGGCCTCCACCGCCCGGATCTATCCATCCCCGGCGGGATCCGCATCCCTCCACCGCCGGAGCCGCTCCAAGCCGCCGCCGTCGTTCCGACCCACGCGGAGGAGCGCCGCCGCCCGCTCGGTTCAGCCCGTGCCCGTTGACTCGTCGTCTCGCGCGTGTGGCCAGCCTCCTGGGCCGCTAGCTCCAAGGCCCAGCTCGCCCTCCATCCCCCCCGCGGCCAGGCCCAGACAGCTTCCCCTCCAGATCGGGCCTGCTCCAGATCTGCCCCAGCCTCCTCCACCAGCTGGGCTTGGCCCAATGTGAGCAACCCTCGCCCAAACCAAGATTCGGCCTAGTTTTGTTTTTTAAGACTCTGCGAATTTAACCTTAT
Organism: Triticum dicoccoides; assembly: GCF_002162155.2. NCBI lineage: Eukaryota > Viridiplantae > Streptophyta > Magnoliopsida > Poales > Poaceae > Triticum > Triticum dicoccoides. The sequence goes on from NC_041383.1 coordinate 173,508,625, forward strand.
CCAGAAAACTGCATAATTACAGTCTGGCCCCTAAACATCATGCATATAATAACTAATTAACCGTGCATCGGATTAAAATAATTTATATATGTTAAATGCTTAGAAAATTGTGTAGATTAATAATATGCCGCTTTCATCCATGTTAAAAATGTTTAACATGCTGTTTGTATTTATTTTGCTTAAATGCCATGCTAAAATGATTTATTTCATAACTAAATAACCGTAGCTCGGATTTTAATAAACTTTATATGTAAATGGGGTGAAAAAATGCCTAGTTTAACATGGTCCACTTTATTTTCCTGTTTAACAACAATAAAATTGTGTTTAGGGTAGAACAGTACCAAAACTAGAATATGGACATGAGGATTTTCCGGAATTGTTGTTTGTTGTTCCGGCCTCATTTAAACTTGCCTAGATAGGTAGTTTCATTATGTTTCACCCCTTGTCATGCTAATAACATTTAATATTGTTGGGTACATAACCGAGATCAAACTAAATACTTGCATGTGGTGTTTTGTCAATATGCAACTCGTTGCATATAGAGCTCCACTTAATTTGTAGTATTGTGTGTTGCAGTTTGCCATGCCATGCCTCTTTAAACCGGACATGCATCATACTTGATTGTGCATCATGCCATGATTATGCTTGTGCATTTACTATGTTGTTTGTTTCTTTCTGGTGTTGCTTCTTTGTTCCGGTAATGTTGCGATTGTGAGGATTCGTTCGACTACTTCCGCTTGTCTTCTTCATGGACTCGTTCTTCTTCCTTGCGGGATTTCAGGCAAGATGACCACTACTATCATTTCTATGCTAGTTGCTTCGTTCTATCGCTTTGTTGCGCTACCTATCATCTGTTTGTCGAGCCATCCCATGTTGCCATGAACCTCTAACCTTTGACACCTTTCCTATGCAAACCGTTGCTTGGCTATGTTACCGCTTTGCTCAGCCCCTCTTATAGCGTTGCTAGTTGCAGGTGAAATTGAAGATTGCTCCATGGTGGACAGGATTTTGGTTGGGATATCACAATATCTCTTATATTATTAATGCATTTATATATTTGGTAAAGGGTGGAAGGCTCGGCCTTATGCCTGGTGTTTTGTTCCACTCTTGCCGCCCTAGTTTCCGTCATACCGGTGTTATGCTCCCGGATTTTGCGTTCCTTACGCGGTCGGGTGATTTATGGGACCCCCTTGACAGTTTGCTTTGAATAAAACTCCTCCAGCAAGGCCCAACATTGACTTTTACCATTTGCCTCACCACCACCTATATTTCCCTTGGGAGTAATTAACCCAAGGGTCATCTTTATTACAGCCCCCCCCGGGCCAATGCTTGTCTAAGTGTTGGTCCAAACTAGAGCACCGTGTGGAGCCATCCCTTGGCAACCTGGGTTACGTTGGTTCCTGTACGATTCGCTTATCCGGTGTTGCCCTGAGAACGAGATATGTGCAGCTCCTATCGGGATTGTCGGCGCATCGGGCGGCTTTGCTGGTCTTGTTTTACCATTGTCGAAATGTCTTGTAAACCGGGATTCCGAGTCTGATCGGGTCTTCCTGGGAGAAGGTCTATTCCTTCATTGATCGCGAGAGCTTGTCATGGGCTAAGTTGGGACACCCCTACAGGGTACAATCTTTCGAAAGCCATGCCTGCGATTATTGGCAGATGGGAATTTGTTAATGTCCGGTTGTAGATAACTTGACACCAGATCCGATTTAAAACGCATCAACCGCGTGTGTAGCCGTGATGGTCTCTTCTCGGCGGAGTCCGGGAAGTGAACACAGTTTCTGGGTTATGTTTGACGTAAGTAGGAGTTCAGGATCACTTCTTGATCATTGTTAGCTGACGATCGTTCCGCTTGCTCTCTTCTTGCTCTTATTTGCGTATGTTAGCCACCATATATATTTAGTCGCTGTTGCAGCCTCACCACTTTACCCCTTCCTTTCCTATTAAGCTTTGCTAGTCTTGATACCCATGGTAATGGGATTGCTGAGTCCTCGTGGCTCACAGATTACTACAACAACAGTTGTAGGTACAGGTTATGCGATGATCATGACGCGAGAGCGATGCTTGCTTGCATTGAGTTCTTCTTCTGCTTCTTCTTCGAACAGGGGATAGGTTCCAGGTCGGTAGCCTGGGCTAGCAGGGTGGATGTCGTTTGAGTTTCTATTTGTTATTCATCCTTAGACAGATGTTGATCTTATGTATGATGATGTTGTATTCATGTGGCACTTTATGCCTTATGTATGTATCCCCATCTATTATGTAATGTTGATGTAATGATATCTACCTTGCAAAAGCGTTTCAATATGCGGGTCTATCCTTGGTGGGACCTTCGAGTTCCTTTTGGATAGGGTCGCATATTGGGCGTGACAAGTTGGTATCAGAGCCTCGACCGACCATAGGAGCCCCCTTGATTGTTGGCCGTTGTTGAGTCTAGAAGAAAACTATTTTGAGTCTTAGGATTATATATATCGGAGAGTAGGATTCTTTTTACTCCTCAGCCCCTTCGTCGCTCTGGTGAGGACTCTTGACGTAGATGTTTTGTCTTTCCTCTCCTCAAATTTCACTAAAAAAAATTAGGATCACGCGGGTATCTTGGAATCGTTCCGATGGTTTTGTGACGAGAACATTGTTCTTGGTGCCTCCTGTCTATTTATGTGGCTTTGACCCGGGGAGTTGAGCTCCGAGGTGTTGTCGTCAGAATTTTATCGTTGCAGTTCTAGAATACCTGAGTTTTGCCGACATCGAAAATCTCTTTTATGCAGTTGTTGGTGAGATAACCCCGATAACCCAGTACTGGGGCGAGCTCGAGAGTATTGCCATAACTCGTATAACGGATGCTTTTCGAAGGTTGAGGTACACAATTTCCGAAGGTTTCTTGGTTATGTGTTGACGGATGGATACAGCTGGATGTAGGTATTGTTAGCTTGGGTGAGATATATTGCTTCCCCTGTATCCCCAACACCAGATTGCATAACCAGAAAGTTTCGGGAGTTTTATAGGTGGGAATTCAAGTAGCTCCTAGAATATCTTTTCGACAGATGCATGATATGAGATTGGGGTTTGACGTCTAGTGGTCCGCCTTTCCACGGTCGTTTTTACAGTGGTCTTGTCATGTCTCAAAGAACCCTTGGCTATGCTGGTTCGGGGACACTTCTTATGTCATGTGCACTGCCTTGTACATGATGGTGCTGTACACTCGAGCCCATGTGGGCCCCACCACGAAAACTTCGGACGGAATCCCTATCATATGTTTGTTCCGGCTTATTCAGCAAGCCAAATCCTTTGTTTTGTTTTATTTTTGGTATTTGAGTTGCTTCAATGTCAAGTGTTGATTCCATACCTTTCCTAAACGGTGTTCTCATATTGCTATGTGAATACTAATCTTTTGATCATCGAGATGGTCATGTCAATTCTTTTCAACCGATGTGCTTCTCTTCAAGTGGATCCGATCATTTCAACATTTGTGAGACCAATTCTAAGTTTTCTCAACGGTGTTTGTTTAATCCATCCCAAGTTGCCTTTGTTTTCCCGCCCTCCCACCCTTTTTCTTCAAGGACTCAGATTTCTTAATCATGTATCCGTTTATTCATGTGAAGTCTCTTCACTCTTTTCAATCAATGTTCTGATCCGGTGATCCCTTGTGAAGATGCTCATGAGCTTCAAGTTCATCATCCTTCGTTCTTTTTCTTCTCCGGTGGATCCATTTCAAGCTTTCAGTGTTGATCATATTCCTTTCCTCATGTAAAATGCATTTTCATGCCGGTGCACCTCCCAATCACTCACCTCTTGCTATTCATTTGTTCTGGAGTGCTGAAGATATCTCGGAAGACTTGTGTTTCCATTCTCAATCCGTTCAAGATATTTCGAGGTTGTTATCTCATTCAAGTCATTTAATTCAACCGGTGCAATCCCCCTTTCAATCAATTGTTCAACGGTGTATCTTTTAGTGGGCCCTAACCCACAGGTCTTTTCCCAGGATCTTACCTGACTCTTCTATTTCCCCGGAGTTGTTCTTAATTCTTTTCAAAGTGTGACGTAAGAATGGATTCCATCAGTCACACACCTTTTTCCAAGATCAATTTCAAATCATTTTCATTGTTGGCCCAACTCCCTTCGCTTTTCATTCTTCCGGAGTATCTCAACAATTAATGGTGGTGTTTCTCATCGTCATTCTCAACATTTGAAGACCGAAGAAGAGTTTCTCTTAAATCTTGCTCCATTCTCTTCAAGATTCATGGTTCTAGCTTGAGGCCATCCTCTCATAATTGTTTTTGATTGTGAGAATTCTTTTCACCCATCCGGAGCATTTCATGAGTTGTTTCCATTTATTTCCTCTGAAGGCCATCATGTCATAATTATTCATTCTAAGTTTTCAGCTCTCGTTCTCCAAATCTTACCAGTACACTGCTCAAATATCCTCTAATCAGTTCATGTTCTCTTTTTTCTCATGTATCTAAATCCCTTCAAGTATCTTCATTCGTTTTCCAATTCTTCCCGGTTATTTGTGCCTTTGCTATGTTCATTTTCAATTCTTACGGTGGTCCTTCAAGATTTCTCTTCCTTCGTTATCATATCAAATATTCGTTGTTTCCAAAGCCTACCGGTGGTTCCTCGAAGACCTTCACAAGTTGCGCCATATCTCTTTTAATCCTTTCTATGAGAATAAGTAGTATGCCAAATCCATTGCTTGTCATCAATTTAATTTGATGAAGGATAAGCATAACATAAATCTTAGTCTTATTTCATCAGAGTGATTAATCCCTTTCTTCGGAGTTTGTTCTTCATGAATAAATTCTAGTTCCAAGTGTTTTCATCTTTTCCTTTTCCAGAGTTCCAAGTTCTCTTGGTTATATCATCGCAAAGCTCCATCTAAATCATTGCAAGGCTTCACCTTGTGTTTCCAACTTCTCTTTCTTTCTATCATCCTTTTATTATCGGAGTTCTTCATGGAGGCTCTACATGATGGTTCATCAAGGATTACTTTCATTCTCATTTTGTTCTTCAAGATTTCTCTCGAGGTGATGATCCACCAAGCTACACTCTAAAATAAACATGGTGCTCAACACATGTTTTGTTTTGAGGAGTTCAAGCATTCTTCATCTTGCATTCCGAAGTGCAATTCTTTCTACCTTATCTTTTGAGGTGGTGTTATGTCACTTTTGACAATTTCCTTCATGTTTCATGATTCATATGTTGTCAAGAATGAGGTATTTTAAGTCCATCAATCTCTTTGTTGGAGTTATCTTGGGTTATATTTCACCTAAAGCCTTCCCTAAGGAATGTTGCTATTTGTGGTGCTTATCATTGATCCAAGCTTTCTCCATATCCTTCTCGGTGAAAGAGGTTTTTTTTTCATCTCTTCGTTGATCTCAAACAAGCAATTGTTTTTCGTTAGTGGCAGAATGTCATCTCATAGTCTTGCGATGTTTCCATAAGCCCACTACAAGCTTATTCTTTTCGTTGTTGGTTTTCCAACAACCCCGTTGTAACCATCTTGGAAGGGTGCTTTCCAAGCTCGGTTGTGGCAGAAGTTGGCATTTTCTTCTCCATTCTGTTATTCCAATGATCTATCTTCTATTCTTTTGGAAGGCATTGTGATGTTGTTCTCTTCACTCATCATCTTGTTTTGTCAAGATCGTGTTCTTTTCCTTGCTTATCCATTTAACCGGAGTGTTGTGTCATCTCTTCAAGCTCTTTCATCTTATCAAGTTTTGCCTCTCTTTTTCAACCTGAGTGCTGTCTGAAATCCTTCTTACCCATTATGTCATTCTTTCAATAGTTCCGGAGGCAGTATGTTGTTGATTTCATCAAGTATCCTCTCATCTTGTCAAGTTCATGTTCAATTTATTCCATTTACAGTCGGAGTGCTGCCCAAATTATATCATTCTTATTCATCCTTATCTCATTTCAACAAGAGTGGTTTCCATTCCTTCTTGTCCATTGTGCTCGTCATTCATGTCTTTGCAACCTCTTGGTTCTCGAATGTTCCTTGTTCCTCTTTTCTAATGGATTGTTTGCAATCTCGTTCATCTGTGTTGTACTCTTTCTTTCAATTTGCTCAACCTCTCAAGGTTCGTGGTTTCACTCATTGGTCAAAGAAGCAACTTAGTTTTACCGCTTATCTTCCTCTTCCTTTTCCCTCCGGTGCCATCCTAGATCTCGGGACGAGATCCTCTCGTAGTGGTGGAGTGTTGTAACGCCCCGGATACAACTTTCCATATTCGTAACTCCGACTCTTGCCTTTTCCGGAGATGTGATTTATTATTTCCTCCGTGGTTGGGTTTTTGTCTTTGGTTTTGCATTTTGTTCTTGTTATGCATCTCATCTCATCGCATCATTCGCATTGCATTGGCACTCTGTTGCCATCATTGTTTTCAAACTTGCATCCATTCGTGTTCCGCCGGTTCTCTCCGTTGTCCGTTCTGAGCCCGACCACACTCGCACGCGCCCGCGGCACCTCCGAAATATTATTTTATAAGCGGCATAAAAATGTTCTCGGAATGGGTTGCAACTTGTCGTGCGGTCTTATTATTGTGTAGACAGAGCGCCTGCCAAGTTTCATCGCATTCGGAGGCCATTTGATAGCCCAACCGTTAAATATAGCGGTACCCTTGCCGGTACCTTCGTCGGATGTTTCGGTCTTCGAAACCTGCCGCTGGGCCTCTCTCTCTCTTCTCTCCACTCAGCCCAACCTCTCTTCACAGCCCACCTAGACCTGCCTAACCCCCCTCGCGATCGGATCTGTTGGATCGAGATCCGAGGCTCCGAAACGCTCCTAAAACCCCCCTAAACTAAACCCTAGCCCCCCTTTCCTATTTAAACTCCCCCTCCTTCCAAATCTGGTCATCCTACCCCCCCTCCTCCTCTTTTTCCACGCCCCCAACCCGCAGCCACCAGCTCCTCCCACCTCG
>NC_041383.1:173516069-173573765 GCF_002162155.2 Triticum dicoccoides
TCCAAATCCGGCGTCAGCCACCTCACCCGTGCCACTTGTCGCGCCTCCATTGGCTCCGCCACCGTTGACCGCGCCCTCCTCCAACCCCAGGGCGCCACGTGTCTCCCTGCAGGCTCCCGCCGCCGCAGGCCCGCGCAAGCCCATCTGGGCCCGAAACCTCCCCGCGCCCGCTCCTGGGAGGAGCTCACCCGCGCCCGAGCTCCTCCGCGCCTCGTCCCCGCCGTCGCCTCGTCGGAGCGCGCCTCCGCCGCCCCACATCGCTCGCCGTCCGACCCCAGGTCGCCGCTGTGCCCTTCTCCTTCTCCGGCTATCTTCCTAACCTCTCTCATCTTCCCTGTAGTGCTCCTCGCCGCCGCCGCCATGGAGTTCGTCGCCGGTTGCCTGCTGCCGCCCTGCTCCGGCGACGGATCCGGCAGGATCCGGCCTCCACCGCCCGGATCTATCCATCCCCGGCGGGATCCGCATCCCTCCACCGTCGGAGCCGCTCCAAGCCGCCGCCGTCGTTCCAACCCACGCAGAGGAGCGCCGCCGCCCGCTCGGTTCAGCCCGTGCCCGTTGACTCATCGTCTCGTGCGCGTGGCCAGCCTCCTGGGCCGCTAACTCCAAGGCCCAGCTCGCCCTCCATCCCTCCCGCGGCCAGGCCCAGCTAGCTTCCCCTCCAGATCGGGCCTGCTCCAGATCTGCCCCAGCCTCCTCCACCAGCTGGGCTTGGCCCAATGTGAGCAACCCTCGCCCAAACCAAGATTCGGCCTAGTTCTGTTTTTTTTTAGACTCTGCGAATTTAACCTTATCTAGAAAACTGCATATTTACAGTCTGGCCCCTAAACATCATGCATATAATAACTAATTAACCGTGCATCGGATTAAAATAATTTATATATGTTAAATGCTCAGAAAATTGTGTAGATTAATAATATGCTGCTTTCATCCATGTTAAAAATGTTTAACATGTTGTTTGTATTTATTTTGCTTAAATGCCATGCTAAAATGATTTATTTCATAACTAAATAACCGTAGCTCGGATTTTAATAAACTTTATATCTAAATGGGGTGGAAAAATGCCTAGTTTAACATGGTCCACTTTATTTTCCTGTTTAACAACAATAAAATTGTGTTTAGGGCAGAACAGTACCAAAACTAGAATATGGACATGAGGATTTTCGGGAATTGTTGTTTGTTGTTCCGGCCTCATTTAAACTTGCCTAGATAGGTAGTTTCATTATGTTTCACCCCTTGCCATGCTAATAACATTTAATATTGTTGGGTACATAACCGAGATCAAACTAAATACTTGCATGTGGTGTTTTGTCAATATGCAACTCGTTGCATATTGAGCTCCACTTAATTTGTAGTATTGTGTGTTGCAGTTTGCCATGCCATGCCTCTTTAAACCGGACATGCATCATACTTGATTGTGCATCATGCCATGATTATGCTTGTGCATTTACTATGTTGTTTGTTTCTTTTCGGTGTTGCTTCTTTGTTCCGGTAATGTTGCGATTGTGAGGATTTGTTCGACTACTTCCGCTTGTCTTCTTCATGGACTCGTTCTTCTTCCTTGCGGGATTTCAGGCAAGATGACCGCTACCCTGGATCTCACTACTATCATTGCTATGCTAGTTGCTTCGTTCTATCACTTTGCTGCGCTACCTATCATCTGTTTGTCGAGCCATCCCATGTTGCCATGAACCTCTAACCTTTGACACCTTTCCTATGCAAACCGTTGCTTGGCTATGTTACCGCTTTGCTCAGCCCCTCTTATAGCGTTGCTAGTTGCAGGTGAAGTTGAAGATTGCTCCATGGTGGACAGGATTTTGGTTGGGATATCACAATATCTCTTATATTATTAATGCATTTATATATTTGGTAAAGGGTGGAAGGCTCGGCCTTATGTCTGGTGTTTTGTTCCACTCTTGCCGCCCTAGTTTCCGTCATACCGGTGTTATGTTCTCGGATTTTGCGTTCCTTACGCGGTCGGGTGATTTATGGGACCCCCTTGACAGTTCACTTTGAATAAAACTCCTCCAGCAAGGCCCAACATTGACTTTTACCATTTGCCTCACCACCACCTATATTTCCCTTGGGAGTAATTAACCCAAGGGTCATCTTTATTATAGCCCCCCCGGGCCAATGCTTGTCTAAGTGTTGGTCCAAACTAGAGCACCGTGCGGGGCCATCCCTTGGCAACTTGGGTTACGTCGGTTCCTGTACGATTCGCTTATCCGGTGTTGCCCTGAGAACGAGATATGTGCAGCTCCTATCGGGATTGTCGGCGCATAGGGCGGCTTTGCTGGTCTTGTTTTACCATTGTCGAAATGTCTTGTAAACTGGGATTCCGAGTCTGATCGGGTCTTCCTGGGAGAAGGTCTATTCCTTCGTTGATCGCGAGAGCTTGTCATGGGCTAAGTTGGGACACCCCTGTAGGATATAATCTTTCGAAAGCCATGCCTGCGGTTATTGGCAGATGGGAATTTGTTAATGTCCGGTTGTAGATAACTTGACACCAGATCCGATTTAAAACGCATCAACCGCGTGTGTAGCCGTGATGGTCTCTTCTCGGCGGAGTCCGGGAAGTGAACACGGTTTCTGGGTTATGTTTGACGTAAGTAGGAGTTCAGGATCACTTCTTGATCATTGTTAGCTGACGACCGTTCCGCTTGCTCTCTTCTCGCTCTTATTTGCGTATGTTAGCCACCATATATGCTTAGTCGCTGTTGCAGCCTCACCACTTTACCCCTTCCTTTCCTATTAAGCTTTGCTAGTCTTGATACCCATGGTAATGGGATTGCTGAGTCCTCGTGGCTCACAGATTACTACAACAACAGTTGTAGGTACAGGTTATGCGATGATCATGACGCGAGAGCGATGCTTGCTTGCGTTGAGTTCTTCTTCTCCTTCTTCTTCGATCAGGGGATAGGTTCCAGGTCGGCAGCCTGGGCTAGCAGGGTGGATGTCGTTTGAGTTTCTGTTTGTGATTCATCCTTAGACGGATGTTGATCTTATGTATGATGATGTTGTATTCATGTGGCACTTTATGCCTTATGTATGTATCCCCATCTATTATGTAATGTTGATGTAATGATATCCACCTTGCAAAAGCGTTTCAATATGCGGGTCTATCCTTGGTGGGACCTTCGAGTTCCTTTTGGATAGGGTCGCATATTGGGCGTGACAGCTGTTTTTAGCAGAACTGTCATGGTGTTATTTTTGTGCAGAAACAAAAGTTCTCAGGATGACCTGAAAATCCACGGAGATAAGTTTCAGAAAATATAAAAAATACTGGCAAAAGATGAAGGCCAGGGGGGCACACCCTGTCCACGAGGGTGGGGGGCTCCCCACCCCCCTATAGGGCGCGCCCCCTGTCTCGTGGGCCCCCTGATGCTCCACCGACCTCAACTCCAACTCCATGTATTCCATTTCGCGGAGAGAAAAATCAGAGAGGAAGTTTCATCCCATTTTATGATACGGAGCCGCCGCCAAGCCCTAAAACCTCTCGGGAGGGCTGATCTGGAGTCCGTTCGGGGCTCCGGAGAGGGGGATTTGTCGCCATCATCATCATCAACCATCCTCCATCACCAATTTCATGATGCTCACTGCCGTGTGTGAGTAATTCCATTGTAGGCTTGCTGGACGGTGATGGGTTGGATGATATTTACCATGTAATCAAGTTAGTTTTGTTAGGGTTTGATCCCTAGAATCCACTATGTTCTGAGATTGATGTTTCTATGACTTTGCTATGCTTAATGCTTGTCATTAGGGCCCGAGTGCCATGATTTTAGATCTGAACCTATTATGTTTTCATGAATATATGTGAGTTCTTGATCCTATCTTGCAAGTCTATAGTCACCTATTATGTGTTATGATCCGACAACCCCGAAGTGACAATAATCGGGATACTTCTCGGTGATGACCGTAGTTTGAGGAGTTCATGTATTCACTACGTGTTAATGCTTTGGTCCGGTTCTCTATTAAAAGGAGGCCTTAATATCCCTTAGTTTCCACTAGGACCCCGCTGCCACGGGAGGGTAGGACAAAAGATGCCATGCAAGTTCTTTTCCATAAGCATGTATGACTATATTCGGAATACATGCCTACATTACATTGATGAATTGGAGCTAGTTCTGTGTCACCCTATGTTATAGCTATTACATGAGAAATCGCATCCGACATAATTATCCATCACTGATCCATTGCCTACGAGCTTTTCATATATTGTGCTTCGCTTATTTACTTTTCTGTTGCTACTGTTACAATCACTACAATACTGCTATCTTCACTTTTACCACTGTTATCATTACTATCATATTACTTTGCTACTAAATACCTTGCTGCAGATACTAAGTTATCCAGGTGTGGTTGAATTGACAACTCAACCGCTAATACTTAAGAATATTCTTTGGCCCCCCTTGTGTCGAATCAATAAATTTGGGTTGAATACTCTACCCTCGAAAGCTGTTGCGATCCCCTATACTTGTGGGTTATCAAGACTAATTTCTGGCACTATTGCCAGGGAGCATAGCTCTATTCTCTGAGTCACTTGGGATGTATATCTGCTGATCACTATGAAGAACTTGAAAGATCAAAGAACTAAAATCTATACCTCAACTACGAGGGGAGGTAAGGAGCTGACATCTAGCTCTGCACTAGATTCCCCTTCTGTTATGGGTAAGTTTGTGACACCTAAACCTACTACTGCTAAGAATTCTGATATGTTGCATGTTATTGATGATGCCACTTCTGCTATGCATGATACTTATGATGAAACTACTTCTATGCTTGATACTACTGTGCCATTAGGTGAATTTCTTGATGAACAACTTACTAGGGCTAGGGAGAATGAAATTATTGAGAATAAAATTATTGATGAAAGTGATGATGAAGGTTCTCCCCCTAATTATGAATTGCATGTTGTTCCTGAGGGTTATGTTATGGATGAAGAAGCTGCTGGAGCTATTTTTCCTTGCAATGATAGATATGATCTTAAGAAGTTATTAGCTAAATGGAAGCAGCAATCCCTTAATGCTAGAATGAAACCTGACCCTGCTTTTGCTACTTCACCTATCTATGTTACTGATAAGGATTATGAATTCTCTGTTGATCCTGAGATTATTACTTTAGTTGAATCTGATCCTTTTTATGGCAATGAATCTGAAACTGTTGTGGCACATCTTACCAAGTTAAATGATATAGCTACCCTGTTCACTAATGATGAGAAGTCTCGCTATTATTATATCCTTAAGATATTTCCGTTCTCATTAAAGGGTGATGCTAAAACTTGGTTTAATTCTCTTGATCCTAGTTATGTGCGTAGTCCCCAGGATATGATTTATTACTTCTCTGCTAAATATTTCCCTGCTCATAAGAAACAAGCTGCCTTGCGGGAAATATATAATTTTGTGCAAATCAAAGAAGAGAGTCTCCCACAAGCTTGGGGGGGCTTCTCCGATTACTTAATGCTTTGCCTAATCACCCTCTTAAGAAAAATGAAATACTTGATATCTTTTATAACGGACTAACCGATGCTTCCAAGGACTACTTGGATAGTTGTGTTGGTTGTGTTTTCAGGGAAAGAACAGTTGACCAAGCTGAATTATTATTGAACAATATGTTGACAAATGAAAATAATTGGACTCTTCCTGAGCCAATTCCTGAAGCAATTCCTGAATCAATTGAGCCAACTCCTAAGCCTATTCCTAAACCTACTCCGAAGAAGCAAGGTGTTCTATTTCTCAGTCCTGAAGACATGCAAGAGGCAAAGAAATCAATGAAAGAAAAAGGTATTAAAGATGAAGACATTAAAAATTTACCTCCTATTGAAGAAATGCATGGTCTTAATATACCGCCTGTTGAAGAAACACATCATCTTGATAACCCGGCACAGGTAGTGAAGGTAAATTCTCTCTATAGATATGATAAAGTTGAAATCTCGTCTACTAAATTTTGTAGCTAGTGCTTAGATGAATTTGATGACTTTATGCATAAACAAATAAATTTCAATGATTATGTTAGTAGACAATTGAAAAATAATGCTTATATGATTGGACGCTTGAGTGATTATATGTCTAGAGTAAAGGGTGAACTTAAACTCACTAGTAAACATGCTTCTATGGTTACCACTCAAGCTGAACAAGTACTTAAGGCTCAGAATGAATTGCTAGAAGAATTGAATAATAAACCTGATCTTGCTGTTAGAGTGGCTACTAGAACTGGTAAAATGACTCAGGAACCTTTTGTATCCTGAAGGCCACCCTAAGAGGATTGAACAAGATTCTCGGAATAATAATCTAGATGCTCCTAGTTCTTCTAAGAAGAAGAAAAAGAAAAATGATAGGACTTTGCATGCTTCTAGTGAACCTAATATAGAAACACCTGAGAATCCTAATGATACTTCTATCTCTGATGCTGAAACACAATCCGAAGATGAACATGAACCTAATGATAATGCTAATAATGATGTTCATGTAGATGCTCAACCTAGTAATAACAATGATATAGAAATTGAACTTGTTGTTGATCTTGATAACCCACAATCAAGAAATCAATGTTATGATAAGAGAGATTTTGTTGCTAGGAAGCATGGTAGAGAAAGAGAACCATGGGTTCAGAAACCCATGCCTTTCCTCCCAAACCATCCAAGACAAAGGATGATGAGGAATTTGAGCGCTTTGCTGAAATGATTAGACCTATTTTCTTATGCATGCGCTTAACTGATATGCTTAAAACAAACCCTTATGCTAAATATATGAAAGATATCATCACTAATAAAAGAAAAATACCTGAAGCTGAGATTTCCACCATGCTTGCTAACTATACCTTTAAGGGTGGAATACCTAAGAAACTTGGTGATCCCAGAGTACCCACTATACCTTGCTCCATAAAAAGAAATTATGTTAAAACTGCCTATGTGATTTAGGAGACGGTGTTAGTGTTATGCCTCTTTCCTTGTACCGTAGACTTGAATTAAGTAAGTTGACACCTACTGAGATATCTTTGCAAATGGCTGACAAATCAACTGCTATACCTGTCGGCATTTGTGAGGACGTGCCTGTTGTTGCGAACGTTACTATCTTAACAGACTTTGTTATTCTTGATATGCCTGAGGACGACAGTATGTCGATCATCCTTGGTAGACCCTTTTTAAACACTGCAGGTGATGTTACTGATTGCAACAAAGGCAATGTCACCTTTCGTGTTAATGGAAATGAGCACACGGTACATTTTCTGAGGAAACAACCTCAAGTTCATAGCATAAACTCTATTGGGAAAATTCCATCAATTATATTTGGAGGTTTTGAATTTCCTCTTCCTACTGCAAATAAAAAGTATAATATTCTTATTATTGAGGATTTTCATATCCCTGTTGAGGTAACCTAGTGTCACTTTGAAATTTCTCCATTTTTATGTGATTCGGAATGAGTTTGTTAACAAGACTTGATCAACCTTGTTAGTGGATTCCTTTTGATGATCATGAGATGGATGAAACTAGAAGGCACAACCTTTTGTACCCTCTCTTTACTTTTGGTTATTTAGAATAAATAAAGAAAAGAATAGTTTTATCTGTCTGTTTTCTGAATTATCCATGCAATAAAAAATATCCCAAAAATAAAAGTGCTCCAAATGCCCTGCAAATTTAGTATGATTTTTTATGGAATATTTGAGGATTTTAGGCACTGAGAACACTGCAGGGGGGGTCAAGCACCTGGCCACTAGGGTGGAGGGCGCGCCCCCTCCCCCTGGGCGCGCCCCCTTGTCTCGTGGGCCCATGGTGGACCCCCTCCACTTATTCCTGCACCCACACACTTCTTCTTCCTCCCAAAAACATCCCCATCCAGCTCAAGCATGAGTTCTAGCTCATTTTGCTATGATTTTTGATCTCCTTGCTCAAAGCTCCATTCACAAAACTGCTTTGGGAGATTGTTGCTTGGTATGTGACTCCTCCATTGATCCAATTAGTTTTTGTTCTAGTGATTTATTCATTGCAAATTCTTGCTGCCTTGGTGACCCTGTTCTTGAGCTTGCATGTTAAATTTATGAGGCCCCAAGTAATTCTAATGCATGATATAGGCTCTAGGCACTTATGGGAGTAGTTGCTATCAATTATATTAAGTTTGTTTCACTTTTATTTTGAAGTTACTAAAAATTTCAGAATTTTCAGAAAAAGATGAAGAGGTGGCTTTTTAGGGTCTCTTCTAGCCAAGGCTCCAAGGATAAGCAAGCCAAGGAGAAAGAAAAGGCCAAGTATAATCTTCCTCACATAGCGGAAGTAAGGCCTTGTGAGTGTCCATGTGATAATTTCTTGAGAGTAGCCGCGATCCATGGGCATAGACCAACTTAGACCAAAAGCCTAAGCTTGGGGGAGTACGTATTTCCCACCGACTTTACATTCATGTTCACACATTATTCTAGTTGTCGGTGCTCATACTCTTTCATTGTACTAGCCATGCTAGTTTAATTCCTTTTTCCTGCTTTCTTCTTGTGTGTTTGATAAACCTTATGAAAAACGAAAAAATAGTTAGTTTAATTTCCATGCTTGTAGTAGTAATTAAAAAGAAAACCCAAAAAGATTTCTCGTTCTTATTTTTGTTTGTTGGGAGCTCTTCCGTCTAAATAGTTTTATTTATTTTCTTTCCTTTGGGGGGTCAAGAGTAGAAGACCATAATGAAAATGCTTAGTGGCTCTCATATGCATGATTGTTGATTTAACCAAGAGCCCATATTATCTTGTCTTCTCTCTTGAACTGAATGCTTGCAGATTCCAGCTTAGTCCAATGCACGTGCACTCTTATTATTATACACACCGTTCGGTCGTGCAAGTGAAAGGTAATAATGACGATATATGATGAACTGATTGAGATGAGAGAAGCTGGTATGAACTCGACCTCTTTTGTTTTTGTAAATATGATGAGTTCATCGTTCCTGATTCAGCATATTATGAAGTAGGCATGTTTGCAATGACATTTAGAGATTATAGTTGCTTATGCCATGCTTAATTAGCTATGAGTTATAATGGTTTACCTTGCGTGCCAACATGCTATTAAAATGATTGTGATGCGGTATGTTGAGATGGTATCCTCCTTTGAATGAATTGAGTGACTCGACTTGGCACATGTTCACGCATGTAGTTGAAAAAAAATCAACATAGTCTTCATGATATTTATGTTCATGGTGGATTATATCCTACCCATGCTTGCACTTAGTGTAAATTAATTTTAATGCATGTTCATGACTGTTGTCGCTCTCTCAGTTGGTCACTTCCCAGTCTTTTGCTAGCCTTCACCTGTACTAAGCGGGAATACTACTTGTGCATCCAAATTCCATAAACCCCAAAGTTATTCCATATGAGTCCACCATACCTTCCTATATGCAGTACCTACCTGCCGTTCCAAATAAATTTGTATGTGCCAAACTCCAAACCTTCAAATGAAATTCTGTTTTGTATGCTCGAGCAGCTCATGTCTCAACTAGGGATGTCTGTATCTTCCATGCTAGGTGGGTTATTCTCAACAGGAGTGGACTCCGCTCCTCATTCACGAGAAAATGGCTGGTAACCGGGATGCCCAGTCCCATGATCCAAAAGATCAAAGCAAATCAAAATAATTAAAACAAAACTCCCCCAGGACTATTGTTGGTATGGACGGTACCCCGTTGTTTTGGATGGCCGTGGAGTGTGCTTGTTGGTGGTGGGGGAGTATAAACTTTACCATTCTGTTCGGGGACCGCCTATAATGCATGTAGTATGGAAGATAGCGCCGTCTCATAGTTGTTGTGTTGACAGTGAAAGTATGCCGCTCAAAATGTTATTTACCTCTCTATTTTAAAATCGAGCTCTGGCACCTCTACAAATCCCTGCTTCCCTCTGCGAAGGGCCCATCTATTTACTTTTATGTTGAGTCATCACCCTCTTATTAAAAAGCACCCGCTGGAGAGCACATTGTCATTTGCGTGCATTACTATTAGTTTATATTGGGTATGACTTGACTGGATCTCTTTTACCATGAATTACAATGTTTAGTCAGTCCTTGATCTTTAAAGGTGCTCTGCATTTATGTTTTGGGGTCTCAGAAAGGGCTAGCGAGATACCATTTTGTTATATCATGTTATGATTATTTTGAGAAAGTGTTATCATCCGAGTTTTATTATTATGGCTCGCTAGCTGATTATGTTATTGATATGAGTAATTATGAGACCTATGTGTTATTGTTAGTATGGTTAGTTCGTAATATTTGCTGAAACTTGAATTCTGGCTTTTCATGTTTACAACAACAAAAGCAAACAGAGTTTGTAGAAGTTTTTCTTTATCACTTTCAGTTTACCAACTGAATTGCTTGAGGACAAGCAAAGGTTTAAGCTTGGGGGAGTTGATACGTCTCCAATGTATCTACTTTTCCAAACACTTTTGCCCTTGTTTTGGACTCTAACTTGCATGATTTGAATGAAACTAACCCGGACTGACGCTGTTTTCAGTAGAACTGCCATGGTGTTATTTTTGTGCAGAAACAAAAGTTCTCGGAATGACCTGAAAATCCACGGAGATAAGTTTCAAAAAATATAAAAAATACTGGCAAAAGATGAAGGCCAGGGGGCCCACACCCTGTCCACGAGAGTGGGGGTGCCCCCCCCCTATAGGGCACACCCCCCTGTCTCGTGGTCCCCCTGATGCTCCACCAACCTCAACTCCAACTCCATGTATTCCGTTTCGCGGAGAGAAAAATCAAAGAGGAAGTTTCATCGCGTTTTACGATACGGAGCCGCCGCCAAGCCCTAAAACATCTCGGGAGGGCTGATCTGGAGTCCGTTCCAGGCTCCGAAGAGGGGGATTCGTCGCCATCGTCATCATCAACCATCCTCCATCACCAATTTCATGATGCTCACCGCCGTGCGTGAGTAATTCCATCATAGGCTTGCTGGACGATGATGGGTTGGATGAGATTTACCATGTAATCAAGTTAGTTTTGTTAGGGTTTGATCCCTAGTATCCACTATGTTCTGAGATTGATGTTGCTATGACTTTGCTATGCTTAATGCTTGTCACTAGGGCCCGAGTGCCATGATTTCAGATCTGAACCTATTATGTTTTCATGATTATATGTGAGTTCTTGATCCTATCTTGCAAGTCTATAGTCACCTATTATGTGTTATGATCCGACAACCCCGAAGTGACAATAATCGGGATACTTCTCGGTGATGACCGTAGTTTGAGGAGTTCATGTATTCACTATGTGTTAATGCTTTGGTCCAGTTCTCTATTAAAAGAAGGCCTTAATATCCCTTAGTTTCCACTAGGACCCCGCTGCCACGGGAGGGTAGGACAAAAGATGTCATGCAAGTTCTTTTCCATAAGCACGTATGACTATATTCAGAATACATGTACATTGATGAATTGGAGCTAGTTCTGTGTCACCCTATGTTATAGCTATTACATGAGAAATCGCATCCGACATAATTATCCATCACTGATCCATTGCCTACGAGCTTTTCATATATTGTGCTTCGCTTATTTACTTTTCCGTTGCTACTGTTACAATCACTACAATACCGCTATCTTTACTTTTACCACTGTTATCATTACTATCATATTACTTTGCTACTAAATACCTTGCTGCAGATACTAAGTTATCCAGGTGTGGTTGAATTGACAACTCAATTGCTAATACTTAAGAATATTGTTTGGCTCCCCTTGTGTCGAATAAATAAATTTGGGTTGAATACTCTACCCTCGAAAGCTATTGCAATCCCCTATACTTGTGGGTTATCACACACCTCCAAGCGTTGTATACCCATGGAGACAGTCATGCAAAGACCGTGTAGTAGCGCCTCGTATTCGAATGCATTATTAGAGTCCGTCTACATAATTTGCAGTACGTAGCGAACTATGTCCCTAGTAGGGGATGTGAGGATTACACCACCCTCAGTCTAGCTAGCATTTTGGAGCCATCGAAGTACATAATCCAATTAGAGTATGAGTTGTACTCTTGAGGGAGTTCGGCTTCCATCCATTCGGCTATGAAGTCGGCCAATACCTGGGATTTAATAGCCCGGCATGGCTTGTATATGATTTCGAATGGTAATAGCTTGATGGCCCATTTGGCTATGCGACCAGTGGCGTCCCTATTATTAATGATGTCATTCAGTGGCACTTTGGATGCCACTATGACTGAACACTCTTGGAAGTAGTGTCGAAGTTTGCGGGATGCCATGAAGACTGTGTAGGCTATCTTCTGATAGTGCGGGTATCGGGATTTGCAAGGAGTAAGGACCTCCGATACATAGTAAACTGGTTTTTGGGTAGGGAATTTATGTTCCTTCTCCCCTTGCTCGACGACGAGGACGGCGCTGACTACTTGGTTAGTTGCCGAAATGTATAATAAGATAGGCTCTCCAACGCCAGGTGCGGCCAAGATTGGGTTGCTTGCGAGAAGGGCCTCGATTTCCTCCAATCCGGTTGTGGCTGCATCCGTCCATTTGAAGCTGTCAGTGCGGCGCAGTAGCTTGTATAATGGCAAAGCTTTTTCTCCTAATTTGGAGATAAATCGGCTTAAGGCCGAGACGCACCCAGCTAGTTTCTGCACCTGATTTAGGTCTGTTTGTATGGCCAATTGTGACAGAGATCGGATCTTGGCTGGGTTTGCCTCGATTCTTCTATGGGAAATAATGATCCCCAACAACTTTCCGGCCGGAACTCCAAAGACACATTTTTCTGGATTAAGCCGGATGTCATATGTTCGGAGATTGTCGAAGGTGAGGCGAAGGTCGTCCACCAGTGACTCAACGTGCTTTGTCTTGATGACCACGCGTCCACGTATGCCTCGACTGTTTTGCCTATTTGCTTTTCCAGGCATGTTTGAATCATGCGCTGGTAGGTAGCCCCGGCGTTTTTGAGTCCGAAGGGCATAGTATTGAAGCATAAGGGACTGTAAGGTGTGATGAACGCGGTTGCAGCCTGGTCCGATTCCTTCATCTTAATCTGATGGTATCAGAATAGGCGTCGAGGAAACACAGAGAATCGTGTCCTATAGTTGCGTCAATGATTTGGTCGATGTGGGGCAATGGGAAGGGATCTTTAGGGCAAGCCTTGTTGAGGTCCTTGAAGTCGAGACACAGGTGCCACGATTTGTCCTTTTTAGGTACCATGACCAGGTTGGCTAACCAATCCGGATGTTTGATTTCCCTAATAAACCTAGCCTCTAATAACTTGGCTAGCTCTTCTCCCATGGCCTGACTCTTGGGTTCGGAGAATCGCCGTAATGTCTGCTTCATGGTTTGAATCCTTTGATTATGTTGAGATTGTGTTCAGCCAGTCTTCATGGGATGCCGGGCATGTCTGAAAGATGCCAGGTGAAAATATACCAATTCTCACGCAGGAATGCGTGTAGGGCGGTGTCCACTGCCAGATCCAGCTGTGCTCCGATAGATGTTGTTTTATTAGGGTCTGTCGAGTGCACTTGGAATTTTACTATTTCTTCGGCTGCCTTGAAAGAGGTGGACTTAGATCTATTATCAAGGATCGCATCGTCCCTATCCACCGTAGCTCATAAGGTGGTTAATTCCTCTGTCGTTAGGGCTTCAGATAGTGCCTCAAGGGCCAAGGATGCGGTCTTGTTTTTGGCACATAGGGCTTTGTCCGGGTCGCTTGAGATTGTGATGATTCCATTAGGACCGGGCATTTTGAGCTTCATGTACCCATAATGGGGCATAGCTTGAAAGCGTGAGAAAGCGTCCCCGGCCGAGGATAGCATGATAACCACTATTGAAGGGGACCACATGAAAGAGCAACTCTTCTGATCTATAGTTCTCAGGCGTGCCGAACACCACATCCAGTTTGATTTTTCCCGAGCAGTGTGCCTCTCGACTGGGGATAATACCTCGAAAGGTGGTGTTGCTCTGCTCGATGTGTGACCTCTCTATATGCACCTTGTCTAGCGTGTCCTCGTAGATGATGTTAAGTCCACTACCGCCGTCCATGAGCACTTTAGTAAGCCGAAAACCATCAACGATGGGGTTTAGTACTAAGGCAGCGGGTTCTCGGACTGACCGAACCTTTGGTTCGTCTTCGGCCATAAAGGTTATCGCCGTGTCGTTCCATGGACTCGGTGCGGTAACTTGATGGACTTCGGCGAGGTCGCGGAGCGCCCATTTGCGCTGGTTGTTAGAAGAGAAAGTCTCGAAGACTGTTAGGACGTTGAAGTTGTCCTTCTCCGGTGAGTATCCTTCTAGAGTTGTGGTGAGGATGGCCTCTCCACTTTTTTCTACTTGTCAGAGTACCCACCATACCTGGAGACTATGGGTTGGGACTATGTGCGGTGTGGTATGGATCGGGCAGGGTTTGTCCAAAAGTTCGTCAAGAACAGACATGTGTCCCGCGAAGGGCTTGTTCTTCCTGTCCATAGTCCGGTAGTCGGGAGATCCGCTGAGGTATATTCTTTTAGCCCGGGCCGCACACCGCGTCGAGGTGGCGGGCTCCAGTTGAGTTTTCTGGGCCCTCCATATGCTTTCCATTACACAATACTTTGTACTACATGCGACAATTTCGTGAAACTCTGTATGTGGCGACGGTCGAGGGCGTTCAATATCCCTTCGTCTGTGCAATTACGGTGGAACACCGAAACTACGTCGTCGTCCGAGCAGTCCTTGATCTTGTTTTTAACAAGCAGGAATCTAGCTCAAAAGTGGTGGACCGTTTCCTGGGGCTGCTGCCACACATACATCAAGTCGTATATATCTAGAGGACCAGAGTTGCTTGGAGAATATGGATTGTGGTGGGTGGGTGGATTAAATTTTGGATCCTGTCCCACATCTGCGTTTGGAGCCGATATGGCTTCCGAAGTGATCGGTTTGGGTTTCGGTTAAGTGTGAAGGCTCCGGCAATCCTACACCTGAACCAGAGTCTGGTGGGAGTAAAGTCCCATCCGAAGGGGAAGTATCCGGCTCAGGGGATTCGGGGACCCGAACATACTTGGTCCTCAATATGGGGATGGAAGTGTCTGTGGCCGGTTCCTCGACGACCGCCACAAAGTGGGTGATCGGAGGGTGATTAATTTCCCTCTGGTCAGGCTTGAGCCTGATCCGATCATAGTCTGTTGAGACCCCCAGGGCAGTGATGTGGTCTAGCAGTTTGTTTAAGGACAAAACATCTGCCGGATCCAATCTTTCAGAGTACTTAGGGCCAATGCGAGGACGGTGTCCGGCGGCCACGGGAGGAGTTGCAGGCTCGACGGCCGTGCGGGCCCTCATGATGAAACCGTCGAACTGGAGGGTCTGCCCCGAAGCCAGGCACCCTCTGGAAGTGATATTGTTGTTGATATTTAGGCGAGCCATAGATTGCTTTTTTGCAGACAACACAGCGGGGCTCTCAATGAAAGCACCAATGTTGGTGTCAAAACCGGTGCATCTCGGGTAGGGGGGGGGCAAGCTGCGTGTCTAAGGATCAATGGTAACAGGAGGCTGGGGGACACAATGTTTACCCAGGTTCGGGCCCTCTTAAGGGAGGTAAAACCCTACTCCTACTTCATTATATTCGACGAGTATGAAGATTACAAGAGTTGATCTACCTCGAGATCGTAATGGCTAACCCTAGATGTCTAGCCTATGAGGATTCCAGTGATGATGAAAAGGGTACCTTCTACGGACTAACCCTTCCAGTTTATATACACGCCGGAGGGGGTCTAGGGTTTCTACAAGGTCGGTTTATCAGGGAAGGAAACCTCCGGACTCTATTCTTTCCGTCCACGTATTGAGAAGTCCCATCAAGACACGGTAGATAATCTTCAGCTTGATCATGTACGGCCCATGCAACCCGGACCATACTCCTAGGCCAGACACTTGAGGACCCCCGAATCCAGGACTCCCTCAACAGCCTGAACAAGTTTGAAGAGCAGTTGAATCTGAGTGAGGGCACTAGTCCCTCTGGCAGCTATGATGAAGGGAGCAGGAGTACTCCCTGCAACCTGCCTAAGGCAACAACTAGGCAGAGAAAGAAGAAAACTTCAGATTCACAGGATGAGGACTTTGAATTTGAGGAAGTCGCCTCAAAGAAGAAAGTGCTCAAGAAAGAATATGGTGATGCTACTAACACCAAGCCAGGTCAGAACAAGAAAGCACCTGCAAAGAGAGTGCCCATGTCTAAGGCTAGAGCCTCAACTCTTGAAACTTCCAAATCAACTATTGGAGAGGTTGCTGGTGAGGGCAAGAAGAAGGAAAGAAAGAGAGGGAGATGGTGCAAGAAAGTAGATCCCATGGCAAAATTTGAGAAGCATTCTTCTGATGAGGAAGAAGAGGAAGAACAGGATGCTGCACTAGCACCCAAGACTCAAAAGCTGATGGGGGATGCCATCAAGCCTGGGGTTGCATCTTCAAAGCCCAAGACTGTCCACAAAGCTCCAGCTCAAGCCTCCAAGTCGGCACCTAAGAGAAGCACTAGGAACATTCCTGCTGTAGAGAAGAACAAGGCCAAAGATACCAGACCATGATGACAATCATCGAGTGGCAGAGAACATGAAGGAGAGAAAGGATGCAGGTCTCAGACTGTGGAGACAAGCAGATCCCCATGCTGTGAGGAGAAGAACTGTTGTGGACTACAGGTTCCACACCAAAGAATAGTAGGATTTCTATGAGACTGTGCTCCTTGACAAGAAGCCCATTGTATGTGACATGAAGTGGGTTGATTGGAAATACATTGATGCTAATGAAGATCATTTTTGAGGAGTGCATGAAAGCTTCAAACTCAATGGAGTTGACAAGTTTGTGGGTCAGAAGTTGACCAAGTGGAATGATAAGCTCATTATGAAATTTTATTCAATAGCTCATCTCTATCCTGATGGCAAGATTGTCTGGATGTCTCAAGGTACTAGGTACCAATCTGTCAGATTTCGGGTTCCGGCAAAACCCTTGAGGTTCGAACACAGGGGTGCGCATGAAGATCTTCCCCCTGCCGATCTCGCCTCTCAGCCTCGCCGCAGTCTCTAAGCTTAGCTCGATCAAATCACAACACAAGAGACACGAGATTTATACTGGTTCGAGCCACCATTGTGGTGTAATACCCTACCCCAGTGTGGTGGTGGTGGTGGACTGCCTCTTGGGCTGATGATGAATAGTACAAGGGGAAGAACAGCCTCCTGAGGCGAGGAGTCCTTGTGCTTGGTGGGTGGTTCAGCTCAAGGTGAGATCTCTTATCTATGATGGTGGCTAGTCCTATTTATAGAGGCCCTGGTCCTCCTCCCAAATATTGAGTGGGAAGGGATCCAACAACGGCCAATTTGAAGGGAGACAACTAGTACAAGTTATCCTGACTAAAGGTGGTCTTCGCTTGTCAAAGGCGCTTGTGGTGATGTCGTCTTGGGCTCCACGATGACCTCCGTCCTGCCGTCCTGCTGGTCTTGGTCTTGTTGCACCGATATGGAAACCTTTGTCTGATGCCTCGGTACTCCGCATCTGCGCTTGCCCCCTTAGCACCAAAGGGGAAACGAGGACACTGCACGCATTGGCGCCCGCCTGGCTTTGGTCGTCATGGCTTGCGTCACGGGAACCTCGCAAGGTACCCCTTGCCTTGATCTCTCCACCCCTCGCGAGCCTGCCTGGTGAGGCTGCTCCTGAGGAGGCCTTATGTCGTCCGCCCCGCGAGGCTTGGCCCCTCGCGAGGGTATTGAGCGCTGGCTGATGAAGACGGGCCGTACTGGGCCACTGGTGGAGCCACGCCACGGGCCGCAGGCAGGCAAGTCTAGGGACCCCCATTCCCAGAACACCGACAGTAGCCCCCGGGCCCAAGGCGCGCCCGGACTTGGCTTAGCGGCGAAGCCAAAGGGCAAGTGTGGAGCGCCGCGGGCCCCCAAAGCCTGCGGCCTTGGTCGATGCGTGGCAACTGATTGGACGTGGGCGTCTCCGCTTCCCGACGCTATCTCGGCAACTGCTTGACTGACAAAAGGCTGGCGCGGGCAAAGCTTGCCATCATTGCTTCCCTTCGTCTTGCTCCAGATCCCCTTTCTCACTCCTTGCTTCCAAAATCCCAGATTCGCTACGACCCTTCCCCTTTCAGCGACCATGGCACCCCGCAAGGCCAAGGTTGATGCGTTGCCAGCTTGATACGAGCCGGCCTTGGACACGCCCACTGTCCCGGAGAAGAACCTCGCCGCCACGCGCCTGCTGACGGCGGGGGAGAGCAATTAAAGGGGGAAGACCGAACTCCAGGTTGGCTCCACCGAGCCGGAGGCTCGGGGGAGCACCTTCTATCCCTTCTTCACGAGCGCCTTCGCTGCGGGCCTAGTTCCCCCTTCTTCTATTTCTTCTATGCCATCCTCCGCCATTACAGGTTGCAAGCCCTTCATCTCCATCCCAACTCCATTCTTCTCTTGTCGATTTTCGCCTATTACTGCGAGGTGTATGCCGGGGTGGTGCCGTCCATGGGTCTGCTGCGCCACTTCTTCTTCCTCCGACTCCACGACGACCACACCTTGGAGTGCACCAATTTCATTGCATACGGCAAGGCCAACGCAATTTCAAAGGCCGGGAAGAGGGATGACGGCTTCCAGAGCAAATGGGTCATGATGGATGCCAAGTGTGTCCACCCCTGGTTGGCGCTGCCGATGGAGATGCCCAGTCCGACAGGGGGTGGTCTCGCACGGAGCTCACCGATGACCGGGCGATGTTGGTGTTGGAGAGGATGAACGCCGACCTGAAGCCAGGCAACGCGAAGGCGGCAAAGCTGACGGGAGACGTGCTCCTGAGCGAATTCCTGATGCAGCGGGTGGCTCCGCTTCAGGCTTGCTCGTGCCCCTTGTGGACGCTTGGGGGTGAAGACGACAAGCTTCACCTGAACTCGGTGGCTTTGACTGACGAGGAGCTGGCCGCAGCTCTCCGCCTCCTGGTCGGGGACGACCAGGACTATCCACCGAGTGCCTTCGCCCCCTTGTTCCTTCGCGAGGACAGGGAGCGAGTGGTAGCTGCCATGCCCACTTTTGACGGGCGCGGCCTGGTGCCACTGGTGCCCCTCGCGGCCCGAGGAGTGACGGCACCGGTGGACGTGTCTTCGGGTGACTCTCGCAGAGGAGGAGGAGAGGATGAAGACGAGGAGCATGACTCGGAGGTGACTCCCGAGGGGATGGGGGAGACCTCCCCCTTGCACAAGGCCGACATCCTCTGCACCTTGCCTGACGACGACGAGGCCAACGCCATCCAAGAGAGGGGGGATCTGCCCGCGATCCTGATGAAGGGTAGGTCGGCGCTGATCTCCCGAGAGGCTGCTTCCGTTCGGACGCCGCCAGGAACCGCTTCCATCCCTTCTGCTGCACATTCTTCTGCTCCTGGAGCCCTTGCGGCTGCGCCGCGGGCCGCGAGGCTCTCGGACTTCAAGCTCAACAAGAGGAAGGCAAACTACACTGCGGTAGACCAGTAAGTGTTCGTGCTCCATCTTGTTCTTGATTATGCTGTTGGTCCTTGACGTTTGCCATCGATTGGCCAGGCCGCTGCCTGCGGCGAAGAAGGGGAAGGGGGACGCGGTGACATTATCTGGGGCCGATCTGCCTGCTGCGGCCGCACCTTCTTCTGCGGGGAGGGGAGGCGATGGTGTTCGCACCTCCCCTTCCCGGTCGTCCTCGTGAGGCCCGGAAGAGCATCCTCATGAAGAGCTAGTCCCCAATGCCCTGCTGGCTCCAGAGACGCCTATACCTGATGCTGCTGCTGAGGTGCCCAAGGCTCAGGAGCCCCCAGTCTCCCGAGCCATGGCTACACTGCTGCCTCCTCCTTCTGTTGTGCCGCTGGTTCCAGGTCCTTCTGCCTCCCTTGATGTCTTGGAACGTGCCCTTTCCGAGATGGTCCAGCTGCGAGAAGACCTCGAGGGTACCAACTCCCATCTGGTAGCCGGGCGGCTGAAGCTGGTTTCTGGCTGGCTTCATTCTGACACCTCTGTCCGGGCGGCGCTAAGGCGGGCCGCGGCAAACTCCAAGAAGGAGAAGCAGGCTGTCACCCAAGCCGTGGTCGCTGGTGAGGTGGCGTTGAAGGATGCTGCGGCCGCCCAGGACCGCTGCAAGGCGTTGGAGGCCGAGCTGAAGGCTTTGGGTGACAAGCACATCGAGGAAGCTCGCAACCGCCAGGCAGAGGAGGAGAGGATGAAGGCTCGGGAGGACGCCGTCAGGGGCCGCGACACCGAGCTAGCGCGGTCGGCGGAGGCGCAGGCCACTGAGCGCGGCCGGCTGGAGAAGCTCGAGCAGGAGGTGAGGGCGGAGAAGGCCGAGCTTGACGCCAAGGCGAAGGTAATGGCCGAGGACCGCACGGTCTTCACACTTCTCGAGGAGAGGTCTTGTGCGGCGCTGAAGGCACTCTATGAGAAGGGCCTAGAGAAGCCGCTGGCCACCAACGAGGACGGTCCCGCCCAGCTGCTTCCTTACTTGGTTGAGGCGCTTGAGGAAGTCGTGAGTAGCATCGGCCCCATGGCAGAGGAAGAAGCTCGCGTCCTTTCTTCCGCTGCACTGACGCGCGTCTTCAGCCACCTCCACCTCCGTGAACCTGGTGCCAATCTTGACGAGCTACTGGAGCCTATGGACGACGAGCGCTACGCCGACGCTGCCGAAGCCGTGAAGGGCCAGGTGGAGGCCTTGCTGGAGAAGTTACGTCCCTTCGATCATGCACCCATGGCAGGCAGTGCTGCTGATCCTCCGGCCTCGGGTGGTGGTACAGGTGAAGGCGATGCCGCCGTGGGAGTGGGGTCCCTGGCGGGGGACGGCGGCAGCAAGGATGACTGACTCCTGGCTCCTTTCCTACTTAATTCCTGCGATGTGCACCATGCCTTGTGGAGGCATTTCAACTTGCATCTGGTATTGTGAAGACAACTATGGTTTGTAATATTTGCTTCAAGATTTTGCAGTTTTATTCCTATTTGCTTTACGTTTTACGTCGGCAGAGCCCGGCCCCACGCATACCTCAGCCACCGTTAGCCCTGACCGGATCACCAGGATGGGACCAAGGAGTGAGGGGCTACGTGACCAGTTAGGCTCCTGGGTCGCGATGCTCAGTAGTCCCCCTTGATGCGCAAACAGCTCATAGGAAGGGAACATAGGTGTAGATCTTGCGTTCTACATCGGCAGAGCCCGGCCCCGCGCATACCTCAACCGCCGTTGGCCCCGACCAGATCACCAGGACGGGACCAAGGAGTGAGGGGATATGTGACCAGTTAGGCTCCTGAGCCGTGATGCTCAGGAGTCCCCCTTGATGCTCAAACGATCTTCATACCTTGGCTCCGCTCGGGGAGGGCGCGCGACGACCAGGTCCGAGGGACCTGGCTGGGTGGCGTACACTCGGGCGTGACCCGGGTGCAGCCCCCGTGTCCAGCCCCCTCGCGCGACGCTCCAGAGGGGAGGTGTTGCAATGAGGCCAGACATTGAGCTCTGGGGCTCCCTGAGGTTGATACGGTCGTGAGGCCGCCCCCAGTTGTTTATCACCAGCGCGGAGCATAGCGCTTCCGTATGTGTATGGGCATAGCCGCTCGTTGGCATTGTTGACGGCCAGCGCGGAGCATGGTGCTTCCACTGGTGCGTGGGAGGGGGCTCCCTGCTGCGGAGAGACCCCGGGTCGTGTATAGCCCCGCCCTGACACGTGGCTTGCACGGTAGGGCTAGAGAAGGTGTATCTGGGCACTCGTGAGCCAGCACGGGACTCACGAGGCCCTACCTCAAGGCGGGTTGTGTCTAGTCTTGAGTCTTTGACAGATGTGTGTTCCTATGAGACGGTTAGGTACGGGTGCTCTGCGTCCTCAGGTCCCGGCCCTCGAGCAAGCTCAGCCGCCGCTGGTATGCCAGGTCGCGATGCCATGGTCAAGGCCAGGGGGTGAGGGCTGGAGAGCCAGTAAGAGCTCCTGAGTCGCGATGCTCAGGAACCCCCCTTTTAATGCGTAAGCGAATTGGTAGGTGGCAATCGAGCAGGTAATAATCATAGGCAGATTAGGCATGCAAGGCAATCGGCTTAGGTAAATGCGGAATGGATACATGCCACTGGGTCAGACCCAAGCGGCTCGGGGATGATGCCGCCCGAGGGGCACCCCCAGCAAAGCAAGCTAAAGACATAAAAAGAGATACATGCCGCAGGGGCTGACCCACGCGACCTGGGAATGATGCAGCCCTGAGGGCGCTCCCAGCTAAAATGAACTTGGAAGATGTTACCTGGTTTCGTTGTAGAAGAGGAGTTGGGGCAGCTAGTGATGCGCGGCGAAGGGGCCGACCCTCACGAGCCACCGAGACCCTAAACCTCAGGAGGCTCTGGGGGGCGGATGGTTCCTTGAGGACTGTCTTTATCTCTGCTAGGATCGCGTGGTGCCTGGCTTCCTAAGCCCCCAAGGTGCTCCGCAGGTGATGCTGGTAGGCGGCAGCCGTGTTCGGCAGGCCGAAAGGCATGCGAACGTAGCTGTGCGGCAGACCCTTGCAGCGTCCCGCGCACGAAGGCCAGAAGCGCTCCTGAGATGCGGCTCGGTTGAGTCCTGGGATGTCGATGCAGACGCGCAGCCCACCATCCTCGCCCGGATGGGGAGCCGCGCAAGGTGAGCGGTGGTCGTCGCGCATGGCCCTTGCTTCCTGAAGCTCCTGAGTGGTCTTGGCAATGAACTTCTGAACGTTAGGCTTTCCACGCCCTGTGCCTTCGTGAAGGAAACGTGCCATGAAGCACGCCTCCAAGTGGTGCCTAAGCGCCTCCCTCGTGATGTCGGCGAGGTCTGAGGCCCTCCAGAAGAGAGCCCCTGAGCCCCGCCCGAGGAGGGCATGGCGTGCGCCTTCCTATGCGATGGAAGGAGGCGCCCCAAGCACGGGTGCTGATCCTAACACGGCTCCACCTGAGGCCCCGACCTCCTGAGGCCCTGCGCGGAGCGGCTGGTTCTTCTTCTTCTTGGGGATGGCCTCAGGAGGGTTCTCGCTCCTGCTGTCCGGGTCCTCGGCTGCTGCGGCTTGGAAGGCACGCTCAAGGGAGCACACCGCATCTCTCTCTTTGTAGGGGACCGTGATGATTCCACCGCTTCCTGGCATCTTGAGGACGTTGTAGCCGTGGTGGGTCACCGCCATGAACTTGGCCAGGGCTGGATACCCGAGGATGGCATTGTACGGCAGGCGGATGTGGGCGATATCGAAGTCAATGAGCTCGGTGCGGTAGTTGTCGCGCAGCCCGAAGGTGACAGGGAGGCGGACCTGCCCTATCGGGGTGGTGGAACGGTCGTTAACTATTGAGAAGGGCTTGGTAGGCTGGAGAAGATCATATGGCACTTGAAGGTTGTCGAACATCTCAACGGACAGGACGCTAAGCCCTGCGCCGCCGTCGGTGAGGGTCTTGGTGACTTGCACATTGCTGATGACTGGTGAGCAGAGCATCGGGAGAACACTAGTAGTAGCCGCACTTGAGCTGATCTGCCGAGCTGAAGGTGATGGCGCACTTGGACCACCTGAGCGGGCACGTAACCCCGAGCCTGGGAAGAGCTGCGTTCACCTCGTGAGTGAACTTCTTGAAGATGCACTGAGAGGCTGGGGCCTGAGCTCCGCCCAGGATGCAAGCGATAGCACGCGGCTCCTAGAAGCCCCCAGCCTCCTCGTCCTGATGGTGGTCGTCATTCCTTCTTGGTGGCGGCGGCAGTGGAGGAAGGCCCGCGTTACCCTGTGGGCGATCCTTGCGAGGTTGATCCCTCTAGGTGCCCTCACGAGGCTGGTCCCTCCAGGCGCCCTCGCAAGGCTGGTCCTGCCAGCGATCCTCACGAGGTCGGTCACGCCACTCCTGGCAAGGGCCACGATCGTCCCATCTTCCTCCGCCACGTCCTCCTCAGTCGTAGCCCCGGTCATTGCGCTCGGGGCGTTGACCGAAGCGTCCCTCTCGAACGGCCCTGAGCTCCTGGCAGTCGTTGGTGTTGTGGGTGTGGAGGTTGTGGTAGGCCCAGAATGGTCGGTTGCCCTTGGACGACTCCGGCTGGTCCCTGCCGCGCTTTGTGTCTGGCTCCGCAGCAAGCACAGCGATTCCCTTGCGCTTCACGTCCTTGGCCTTGGTCTTCTTTTCTTCTGGGTCAGCAGCTGGGAGCTCGAGGAGGGAGAGGCGTCCCTCCTCAGCTCTTGCGCACTTGATCGCCAGGTTGAACAGCTCCAGGGATGTGCACAACTCTTCGTGGATGGTGAGCTCCTCCTTCATCTTGATGTCACGGACGCCATCAGAGAACACCAAGATGATGGCCTCGTCCGTCACCTTGGGGATTTCGAGGCGGACGTTGTTGAAGCGCTGGATGTATTTCTGCAGGGTCTCCCTGGGCTGCTGCCTAATGCGGCGCAGCTCACCCGCAGCCGGGGGTGGTCTCGAGTGCCCTGGAAGTTGGCGATGAAGCGGCTGCGCATCTCGTCCCAGGAGGAGATCGAGCCGGGAGGCAGGTTCAGGAGCCATCAGTGGGCACCGTCCTTGAGTGCCATGGGAAACCAATTCACCATCACTTTCTCGTCGCCTTCAGCCGCCTCGATGCTCAGCTCGTAGAGCTGCAAGAAATCTGCAGGGTCGGGGGTGCCATCATAGCGAGGAGGCAGGTCCGGCTTGAACTTGCCCAGTCAGGCGACGCTACGCAGCTCGGGGGTGAAGGCGCGGCAACCTTCTGTGGTCACCGGGGCCCCTCACTGCTGCGGAGCTTGCTCTTGATGGTGCTCGTGCACCGATGCCATAGGAAGTACGCGGTCTTGTCATGTCGGCGCAGGGATCACGGGAGCGCCTTCTTGTGGCCGAGGGATTTCTTGACAGCTTCTTTCTTCGCATGCGGGCGCAGGACGCGGTGGGTCACGCCCAGGGGCCGTGCGCCTTGGCACCAGAGCGCGGTCCTGGGGTAGAGGTGGTGGAGGCGCTCCATGAGCGACATCGCCCGTTCCTGGCGGAGGGTGAGGCAACGAGAGGGACGACGTGAGAGAGCCCCCTTCGGCGCTGACGAGCTCGGTGATGTGAACGAGCCACTCCTCGTAGAGGTCGTCGACGGGGCAGTAGCGCAGGAGCTCGCGCGCCATGAGTAGCGCAGCCTGCGCGCCGGTGGGAGCATGACGAGCGTGGGACGACGAACCGGCTGGGGTCAGTGACGGAGTGGCTGTGCGGCCGTCCCGCTGCACCGAGGGGTGCAGCGAGGATGCTTGCTGCTCGTTCCCCGCCGAGCTGGTGGCGGCGTGGGTGGCAGGCGACAGGAAGCGACGGGGAGGTCCGCCGACAGGAGCCGTCTGGGTGACTGATACGTCCATTTTGCATCATGCTTTTATATCGATATTTATGGCATTATGGGCTGTTATTTCACGATATGTCACAATACTTATGGCTATTCTCTCTTATCTTACAAGGTTTACCATGAAGAGGGGGAATGCCGGCAGCTGGAATTCTGGCTGGAAAAGGAGCAAATATTGGAGACCTATTCTACGCAACTCCAAAAGTCCTGAAACTCCATGGAATATCTTAAAATAAATAAAGAAAAATCATCGCCAAAAATGAAGGCCAGGGGGGCCACACCCTGCTAACGAGGGTGGGGACGCACCCCTCCCCCCCGGGCGCGCCCCCTACCTCGTGGGCCCACTGGTGGCTCTCCGACGCCCATCTTCTCCTATATGAAGTCTTACGATGAGAAAAAAATCATAAGCAACCTTTCGGGACGAGACTCCGCCGCCATGAGGCGGAACCAATCTAGGGCTCCGGCAGAGTTGTTCTGCCGGGGACACTTCCCTCCGGGAGGGGGAAATCATCACCATCGTCATCACCAACGCTCCTCTCATCGGGAGAGGGCAATCTCCATCAACATCTTCATCAGCACCATCTCATCTCCAAACCCTAGTTCATCTCTTGTATCCAATTCTTGTCTCCAAGTCCGGGATTGGTGCTAGTAGGTTACTAGTAGTGTTGATTACTCCTTGTAGTTGATGCTAGTTGGTTTATTTGGTGGAAGATCATATGTTCAGATCCTTTATGCACATTATTACCCCTCTGCTTATGAACATGAATATGCTCTGTGAGTAGTTACGTTTGTTCCTGAGGACAAGGGAGAAGTCTTGCTATTAGTAGTCATGTGAATTTGGTATTCGTTCGATATTTTGATAAGACGTATGTTGTCTAACCTCTAGTGGTGTTATGTGAACGTCGACTACATAACACTTCACCCTTATTTGGGCCTAGAGGAAGGCATTGGGAAGTAATAAGTAGATGATGGGTTGCTAGAGTGACAGAAGCTTAAACCCTAGTTTATGTGTTGCTTCGTAAGGGGCTGATTTGGATCCATATGTTTCATGCTATGGTTAGGTTTACCTTAATACTTTTGTTGTAGTTGTGGATGCTTGCAATAGAGGTTAATCATAAGTGGGATGCTTGTTCAAGTAAGAACAGCACCCAAGCATCGGTCCACCCACATATCAAATTATCAAAGTACCGAACGTGAATCATATGAACGTGATGAAACCTAGCTTGACGATATTCCCATCTGTCCTCGAGAGCGCTTTTCCTATTATAAGAGTTTGTTCCGGCTTGTCCTTTGCTACAAAAGGATTGGGCCACCTTGCTGCACTTTATTTACTTTAGTTAGTTGTTGCTCGTTATAATTTATCTTATCACAAAACTATCTGTTACCACTTATTTCAGTACTTGCAGAGAATACCTTGCTGAAAACCGCTTATCATTTCCTTCTGCTCCTCGTTGGGTTCAACACTCTTACTTATCGAAAGGACTATGATAGATCCCCTATACTTGTGGGTCATCAAGACTCTTTTCTGGCGCTGTTGCCAGGGAGTGTAGCGCCTTTGGTAAGTGGAATTTGGTAAGGAAAAATTTATATAGTGTGCTGAAATTTTCTGTCACTTGTTACTATGGAAAGTGAATCTCTGAGGTGCTTGTTCGGGGTATCTTCACCCCGTCCAGTAGAGCAAAGAGTTGCTCCTCAACCTACTGAACCTATTGAAAATGAAACTCCTTTTGAATTTCCTTCGGGTATTATGGAAAAACTGCTGGCTAATACTTTTACAGGAGATGGAACAAAGCATCCCGACGAGCATCTACGCTATGTGGATGATATTTGTGGATTATTTAATCTTGCAAGTATACCTGATGATGTTGTTAAGAAGAAGGCTTTCCCTTTATCTTTGGAGGGAGACGCATTGACATGGTATAGGCTATGTGATGACACGAGATCATGGAACTATAAAAGAGTGATATTGGAATTTCATCAAAAGTATTACCCTATGCATCTTGTTCATCGTGATCGCAATTATATATATAATTTTTGGCCTCGCGAAGGAGAAAGCATCGCTCAAGCTTGGGGAGGCTTAAATCAATGTTATATTCATGCCCCAATCATGAGCTTCCAAGAGAAATAATTATGCAAAGTTTTTATGCTCGGCTTTCTCATAATAATCAAACCATGCTCGATACTTCTTGTGTTGGCTCCTTTATGATGAAGACTATTGAATTCAGATGGAATTTATTGGATAGAATTAAACGCAACTTTGAAGATTGGGACCTCAACGAAGGTAAGGAGTCAGGTATGACACCTAAGTTTGATTGTGTTAAATCTTTTATGGATACCGATATTTTCCGTAAGTTTAGCACTAAATATGGACTTGACTCTGAGATAGTAGCTTCTTTCTGTGAATCTTTTGCTACTTATGTTGATCTCCCCTAAGAGAAGTGGTTTAAATATCATCCTCCCATAGAAGTAAAAGTAGCTGCACCTATTAAAGTTGAAGAAGAGACTATCACTTATAATCATCCTATTGTTCCCACCTCTTATGTTGAGAAACCACCTTTCCCTGTTAGAGTAAAGGATCATGCTAAAGCTTCAACTGTTGTTCGTAAAAGCAATACTAGAACTTATACACCTCCTGAGCAAGTCAAAGTAGAACCTAATATTGCTATTGTTAAAGATCTCTTGTCTGATAATATTGATGGGCATGTCATTCAATTCTTTGGTGAAACTGCTAGAATTGCTAAACCATGTGATAGAGATAAACATAGACCTGTGGTAGGCGTGTCTGTTATTTCTGTTAAAATAGGAGATCATTGTTATCATGGCTTATGTGATATGGGTGCTAGTGCTAGTGTTATACCCATTGACTTATATAAAGAAATTATGCATGATATCGCACCTGCTGAGTTAGAAGATATTGATGTTACAATTAAACTTGCCAATAGAGATACTATATCTGCAATGGGAATTGTTAGAGATGTTGAAGTCTTGTGTGGAAAAACCAAATATCCCGCTGATTTCCTTGTTCTTGGTTCTCCACAAGATAGCTTTTGTCCCATTATTTTTGGTAGACCCTTCTTGAATACTGTTAATGCTACGATAGACTGCAAAAAGAATGTTGTTACTGTTGGCTTGGATGATATGGTTCATGGGTTTAATTTCTCTAAATTTAGTAAACAACATCGTGAGGAAGAATTGCCTAGTAAGGATGAAATTATTGGTCTTGCTTCTATTGCCGTACCTCCTAGTGATCCTTTAGAACACAATTTGCTAGACCATGAAAATGAGATGTTCATGAATGAAAGAAGGGAAATAGATGAAGTATTCTTTAAACAGGAACCTATTCTGCAACACAATTTGCCTGTT
Source organism: Triticum dicoccoides (assembly GCF_002162155.2). NCBI lineage: Eukaryota > Viridiplantae > Streptophyta > Magnoliopsida > Poales > Poaceae > Triticum > Triticum dicoccoides. The sequence goes on from NC_041383.1 coordinate 173,544,620, forward strand.
GAAATCCTAGGGGGTCCTCCTCCACCCAAGGGTGATCCCGTTTTTGAGCTCAAACCGTTGCCTGATAATCTTAAATATGCTTATCTTGATGAAAAGAAAATATATCTTGTTATTATTAGTGCTAACCTTTCAGAGCATGAAGAAGAAAGATTATTGAAAACTCTGAAGAAGCACCGTGCCGCTATTGATATACTCTTGATGATCTTAAGGGCATTAGTCCCACTCTATGTCAACATAAAATAAATTTGGAAGCGGATGCCAAACCAGTTCGTGATCCTCAACGACGTTTGAATCCTAAAATGAAAGAAGTGGTAAGAAAAGAAATACTCAAGCTTCTGGAGGCAGGTATAATTTATCCTGTTGCTGATAGTCAGTGGGTAAGTCCTATCCATTGTGTCCCTAAGAAGGGAGGTATTACTGTTGTCCCTAATGATAAAGATGAATTGATCCCACAAAGAATTATCACAGGTTATAGGATGGTAATTGTTTTCCGCAAGTTAAATAAAGCTACTAAGAAAGATCATTACCCCTTACCTTTTATTGATCAAATGCAAGAAAGATTATGCAAACATACACATTATTGCTTTCTAGATGGTTATTCTGGTTTCTCTCAAATACCTGTGTTGGCTAAAGATCAATCAAAGACTACTTTTACATGCCCTTTTGGTACTTTTGCTTATAGACGTATGCCTTTTGGTTTATGTAATGCACCTACTACCTTTCAAAGATGCATAATGGCTATATTCTATGATTTTTGTGAAAAGATTTGTGAGGTTTTCATGGACGACTTTTCCGTCTATGGTTCCTCTTTTGATGATTGCTTGAGCAATCTTGATCGAGTTTTGCAGAGATGTGAAGAAACTAATCTTGTCTTGAATTGGGAAAAGTGCCACTTTATGGTTAATGAAGGTATTGTCTTGGGGCACAAAGTTTTTGAAAGAGGTATTGAAGTTGATAAAGCCAAGGTTGATGCTATTGAAAAGATGCCATGTCCCAAGGACATCAAAGGTATAAGAAGTTTCCTTGGTCACGCTGGATTTTATAGGAGGTTCATTAAGGACTTCTCAAAATTCTCTCGTCCTCTGACTAATTTATTACAAAAAGATGTACCATTTGTCTTTGATGATGATTGTGTAGAAGCATTTGAAATACTTAAGAAAGCATTAGTCTCTGCACCTATTGTTCAGCCACCTGATTGGAATTTACCCTTTGAAATTATGTGTGATGCTAGTGATTATGATGTAGGTGTTGTTCTAGGGCAAAGAGTTGATAAGAAATTAAATGTTATCCATTATGCTAGTAAGACTCTAGACAATGCTCAAAGAAATTATCCTACTACTGAAAAGGAACTCTTAGCAGTTGTGTTTGCCTGTGATAAATTCAGACCCTATATTGTTGATTCTAAAGTAACTATTCACACCGATCATGCTGCTATTAAATATCTTATGGAAAAGAAATATGCTAAACCTAGACTTATTAGATGGGTTCTCTTGCTACAAGAATTTGATTTGCATATTGTTGATAGAAAAGGAGCTGAGAACCCAGTTGCAGACAACTTATCTAGGTTAGAGAATGTTCTTGATGACCCACTACCTATTGATGATAGCTTTCCTGATGAACAACTAAATGTCATAAGCACTTCTTGTAGCACTCCATGGTATGCTGATTATGCTAATTATATTGTTGCTAAATTTATACCACCTAGCTTCACATACCAACAAAAGAAAAAGTTCTTTTATGATTTGAGACATTACTTTTGGGATGATCCACATCTTTATGAAGAAGGAGTAGATGGTGTTATTAGACATTGTGTACCTGAGCATGAACAGGAATAGATCCTACGCAAGTGTCACTCCGAAGCTTATGGAGGACACCATGCTGGAGATAGAACTGCACATAAGGTATTGCAATCTGGTTTTTATTGGCCTAGTCTCTTCAAGGACGCCCATAAGCTTGTTTTGTCTTGTGATGAATATCAAAGAATTGGTAATATTAGTAGACGTCAAGAAATGCCTATGAATTATTCACTTGTTATTGAACCATTTGATGTTTGGGGCTTTGATTATATGGGACCTTGTCCTGCCTCTAATGGATATACACATATTTTAGTTGCTGTTGATTACGTTACTAAGTGGGTAGAAGCTATTCCAACTAGTAGTGTTGATCATAACACTTCTATTAAAATGCTTAAGGAAGTTATTTTTCCGAGGTTTGGAGTCCCAAGATATTTAATGACTGATGGTGGTTCACACTTTATTCATGGTGCTTTCCGTAAAATGCTTGCTAAATATGACGTTAATCATAGAATTGCATCTCCATATCACCCGCAGTCTAGTGGTCAAGTAGAATTGAGTAATAGAGAGCTCAAATTAATTTTGCAAAAGACTGTTAATAGGTCTAGAAAGAATTGGTCCAAGAAACTTGATGATGCGTTATGGGCCTATAGAACTACATATAAGAATCCTATGGGTATGTTTCCGTATAAAATGGTTTATGGAAAAGCATGTCACTTACCTCTCGAATTAGAACATAAGGCATATTGGGCTATTAAAGAGCTCAACTATGATTTCAAACTTGCCGGTGAGAAGAGGTTATTTGATATTAGCTCACTTGATGAATGGAGAACCCAAGCCTATGAAAATGCCAAGTTATTTAAAGAAAAAGTTAAAAGATGGCATGACAAAAGGATACAAAAGCGTGAGTTTAATGTAGGTGATTATGTATTACTATACAACTCTCGTTTAAGATTTTTTGCAGGAAAACTTCTCTCCAAATGGGAAGGTCCTTACGTTATCGAGGAGGTCTATCGTTCCGGTGCCATAAAAATCAATAACTTCGCAGGCGCAAATCCGAAGGTGGTAAACGGTCAAAGAATCAAACATTATATCTCAGGTAATCCCATAAATGTTGAAACCAATATTATTGAAACCGTAACCCCAGAGGAATACATAAGGGACACTTTCTAGAATGTTCCAGACTCCGAAAAGGAATAGGTATGTGGTACGGTAAGTAAACCGACCCCAAAACAATTTTTAAAGCAATATTTCTCCGTTTTGGAATATTTAGAAAAATAGAAAAATAAGTAGCAGTCCGGGGAGGACACGAGGCCTCCACGAGGGTGGAGGGCGCGCCCTACCCCCTGGGCGCGCCCCCCTACCTCGTGAGCACCTCGTGTGCCCTCCGGACTCCGTTTTATTGCACGATACGTATTTTGGTCGGTAAAAATTCATTATATATTCTCCCAAAGGTTTTGATGACCGTATCATGCAAATATCCTCTGTTTTCGTTTCGAACTGTTTCCGTTGCAGATTTGAGGATTCTGGAGACTCGATCATCCTTCTATGAGGGTGAGCCTATGCCATGGAATGTGGACGACAAGCGTCCATCATCAACAACACCTCCACCGCCAACAACAAAGGAGATATAATCACATGGGTATGGGCACTCCCCTTGGCAACTGCCAAACTTGGGGGAGGTGTCCCGGTATCGTATCACCATCACAACTCCTGTCTTTACCGTTTTTCTTAGTTCGATCCTATTAGTAGTATCTTGATTTAGTAGAATAAAGTCATGGCACAATCTAGTTTTGAGTTTTGCTTTATGATCCCTCTATGCAATCGAGTCCGTGAGCTATATATAATAAAGATTAGTGTTGAGTCAAGGGCTTGATTACTTTGCCATGATCTTGGGTGAATAAAGAAAAGAATAAAAAGAAACAAAGAGTTCATATTGATCTTATTGAGAGTAATGACTTCACATAAAAAGAGTATGATGATTGAAAGTTGTTGGGAGTTGGCAAATATAGCTTTGGTCATCGTTGCAATTAATAGGAAGTAATAAGGAGAGAGAGGTTTCACATATAGATATATTATCATTGACATCTTTTATGATTGGGAGCACTCATTAAAATATGACATGCTAAAGAGTTGATGTTGGACAAGGAAGACAACATAATGAGTTATGTTTTCTTACATCTGAGATAAAGTATGTTGTCATGGTTCCTCTAACATGTGGAGCTTGCCTTTCCCCCTCATGCTAGCCAAATTCACAGCACCAAGTAGAGATACTACTTGTACTTCCAAATACCCTTAAACCAGTTTAGCCATGAGAGTCCACCATATCTACCTATGGATTGAGTAAGATCCTTCAAGTAAGTTGTCATCGGTGCAAGCAATAAAAAATGCTCTTTAAATATGCATGACTTATTAGTGCAGAGAAATAAGCTTTGTACGAACTTGTTGTGGACGCAATAAAAGCGACGGACTGCATAATAAAGGTTCACATACAGGCAATATAAAGTGACGTTCTTTTGCATTAAGATTTTGTGCATCCAACCATAAAAGTGCATGGCAACCTCTGCTTCCCTCTACGAAGGGCCTATCTTTTATTATTATCCTCTACTTTATGCAAGAGTCACGGTGATCTTCACCTTTCCTTTTTCATTTTATCCTTTGGCAAGCTCAGCATGTTGGAAAGAACATGATATATATATATATATATATATGATTGGATGTGGGGGAGCATGAATTATTATTGTTGACATTACCCTTGAGGTAAAAGGTTGTGGGACAAAACTACAAGCCCCTATCTTTCTCTGTGTCCGGTTAAAACTCCGTAACCACAAGTATTGCATGAGTGTTAGCAATTATGAAGGACTAAGTGATAGTTGAGTATGTGGACTTTCTTTTAAGCTCGCACATAGACTCTTTCCGATGTTATGATAAATTGCAATTGCTTCAATGACTGAGGGTATAATTTGTTGGTGCTCAATAAGGTTTATGATTCATACTTTGGCTTTGTGAAAAGATCATCACTTGAACATAAGTAATCATATGACAAATCTATATATGTTGCTGTTATGAAAATAATCATGATGCCTTCATGTCCGTATTTTATTTTTATCGATGCCTCTACTTCTAAACATGAGGACATATTTATTGTTATCGGCTTTTCGCTTGAGGACAAGCGAGGTCTAAGCTTGGGGGAGTTGATACGTCCATTTTGCATCATGCTTTTATATCGATATTTATCGCATTATGGGCTGTTATTTCACGATATGTCACAATACTTATGGCTATTCTCTCTTATCTTACAAGGTTTACCATGAAGAGGGGGAATGACGGCAGCTGGAATTCTGGCTGGAAAAGGAGCAAATATTGGAGACCTATTCTGCGCAACTCCAAAAGTCCTGAAACTCCACGAAATATCTTAAAATAAATAAAGAAAAATCGTCACCAAAGATGAAGCCCAGGGGGCCCACACCCTGCTCACGAGGGTGGGGGGCGCGCCCCTCCCCCTGGGCACGCCCCCTGTTGGAAATATGCCCTAGAGGCAATAATAAAAGCATTATTATTATATTTCCTTGTTCATGATAATTGTCTTTTATTCATGCTATAATTGTATTATCCGGAAATCGTAATACACGTGTGAATACATAGACCAAAATACGTCCCTAGTAAGCCTCTAGTTGACTAGCTCGTTGGTCAACAGATAGTCATGGTTTCCTGACTATGGACATTAGATGTCATTGACAACGGGATCACGTCATTAGGAGAATGACGTGATGGACAAGACCCAATCCTAAGCATAGCACAAGATCGTGTAGTTCGTTTTGCTAGAGCTTTTCCAATGTCAAGTATCTCTTCCTTAGACCATGAGATCGTGTAACTCCCGATTACCGTAGGAATACTTTGGGTGTTCCAAACGTCACAACGTAACTGGGTGACTATAAAGGTGCACTACAGGTATCTCCGAAAGTGTCTGTTGGGTTGACACGGATCAAGACTGGGATTTGTCACTCCGTATGACGGAGAGGTATCACTGGGCCCACTCGGTAGTGCATCATCATAATGAGCTCAAAGTGACCAAGTGTTTGGTCACGGGATCATGCATTAAGGTACGAGTAAAGTGACTTGCCGGTAACGAGACTGAACGAGGTATTGGGATACCGACGATCGAGTCTCGGGCAAGTAACATACCGATTGATAAAGGGAATTGCATATGGGGTTGATTGAATCCTCGACATCGTGGTTCATCCGATGACATCATCGAGGAACATGTGGGAGCCAACATGGGTATCCAGATCCCGCTGTTGGTTATTGACCGGAGAGCCGTCTCGGTCATGTCTGCGTGTCTCCCGAACCCGTAGGGTCTACACACTTACGGTTCGGCGACGCTAGGGTTATTAGGAAGACTTGTATGTGATTACCGAATGTTGTTCAGAGTCCCGGATGAGATCCCGGACGTCACGAGGAGTTCCGGAATGGTCCGGAGGTAAAGATTTATATATGGGAAGTTGTCATGCGGACACCGGAAAGTTTCGGGGGCATATCAGTATTGTACCGGGGCCACCAGAGGGGTTCCGGGGGTCCACCGGGAGGGGCCACCTCTCCCGGGGGGTCCACATGGGCCGCATGGGGCAGGAGCCAGCCCCTGGAGGGCTGGGCGCCCCCCCCCCCCTGGGCCCATGCGCCTAGGGTTGGGGGGGACCCTAGAGGGGGCGCCCCCCTTGCTTGGGGGGCAAGCCCCCCCTCCCTGGCCGCCGCCCCCCCTCTAGATCTCATATAGAGGGGCCGGCCCCCCTTGCCCCTTCCCCTATAAATAGAGGGGTGAGGGGAGGGCTGCACAAAACAAGCCAAGGCGCAGCCCCTCCCCTCCCCAACACCTCTCCTTCTCCATCACGAGCTTGGCGAAGCCCTGTCGGAGTGCTGCTTCTCCACCAACACCACGCCGTCGTACTGCCGGTGGAGCTGTCTTCCTCAACCTACCCTTCCTCCTTGCTGGATCAAGACGGAGGAGACGTCGCCCGTACTGTACGTGTGTTGAACGCGAAGGTGCTGTCCGTTCAGCACTTGGTCATCGGTGATCTGAATCACGTCGAGTACGACTCCATCATCACCGCTCCCTCGAACGCTTCCGTACGCGATCTACAAGTGGTATGTAGATGCAAACTCACTCCCTTGACTCGTTGCTTAGATGAACTCATAGATGGATCTTGGTGAAACCGTAGGAAAAATTTATTTTCTGCAACGTTCCCCAACACCCCCTACCTCGTGGGCCCCCTGGTGGCTCTCCGACACCCATCTTCTCCTATATGAAGTCTTTCGATGAGAAAAAATCATAAGCAACCTTTCGGGACGAGACTCCGCCGCCATGAGGCGGAACCATTCTAGGGCTCTGGCAGAGCTGTTCTGCTGGGGACACTTCCCGGGAGGGGGAAATCATCACCATCGTCATCACCAACGCTCCTCTCATCGGGAGAGGGCAATCTCCATCAACATCTTCATCAGCACCATCTCATCTCCAAACCCTAGTTCATCTCTTGTATCCAATTCTTGTCTCCAAGTCCGGGATTGGTGCTAGTAGGTTACTAGTAGTGTTGATTACTCCTTGTAGTTGATGCTAGTTGGTTTATTTGGTGGAAGATCATATGTTCAGATCCTTTATGCACATTATTACCCCTCTGATTATGAACATGAATATGCTTTGTGAGTAGTTACGTTTGTTCCTGAGGACAAGGGAGAATTCTTGCTATTAGTAGTCATGTGAATTTGGTATTCGTTCAATATTTTGATAAGATGTATGTTGTCTAACCTCTAGTGGTGTTATGTGAATGTCGACTACATAACACTTCACCATTATTTGGGCCTAGAGGAAGGCATTGGGAAGTAATAAGTAGATTATGGGTTGCTAGAGTGACAGAAGCTTAAACCCTAGTTTATGTGTTGCTTCGTAAGGGGCTGATTTGGATCCATATGTTTCATGCTATGGTTAGGTTTACCTTAATACTTTTGTTGTAGTTGCGGATGCTTGCAATAGAGGTTAATCATAAGTGGGATGCTTGTTCAAGTAATAACAGCACCCAAGCACCGGTCCACCCACATATCAAATTATCAAAGTACCGAACGCGAATCATATGAGCGTGATGAAACCTAGCTTGACGATATTCCCATGTGTCCTCGGGAGCGCTTTTCCTATTATAAGAGTTTGTTCCGGCTTGTCCTTTGCTACAAAAGGATTGGGCCACCTTGCTGCACTTTATTTACTTTTTTTACTTGTTGCTCGTTACAATTTATCTTATCACAAAACTATCTGTTACCACTTATTTCAGTACTTGCAGAGAATACCTTGCTAAAAACCGCTTATCATTTCCTTCTGCTCCTCGTTGGGTTCGACGCTCTTACTTATCTAAAGGACTACGATAGATCCCCTATACTTGTGGGTCATCAGTGACATGCGTGGCAAGAGCGGCGCGGCGCTCAGCGCAAGCACGACAGGCATCAGACATGGCTGCGACGGGACACGGATCTGCAGAAGGAAGGCTTCGGCACACCCCTACCTGGCGCGCCAAATGTCGGATTTTGGGTTCCGGCAAAACCCTTGAGGTTCAAACACTGGGGTGCGCACGAAGATCTTCCCCCTACCGATCTCGCCTCTCAGCCTTGCCGCGGTCTCTAAGCTTAGCTCGATCAAATCACAACACAAGAGACACGAGATTTATACTGGTTCGAGCCACCATTGTGGTGTAATACCCTACTCCAGTGTGGTGGTGGTGGATTGCCTCTTGGGCTGATGATGAACAGTACAAGGGGAAGAATAGCCTCCTGAGGCGAGGTGTTCTTGTGCTTGGTGGGTGGTTCTGCTCAAGGTGAGATCTCCTATCTGTGGTGGTGGCTAGTCCTATTTATAGAGGCCCTGGTCCTCCTCCCAAATATTGAGCGGGAAGGGATCCAACAACAGCCAATTTGAAGGGGGCAGCTAGTACAAGCTATCCTGACTAAAGGTGGTCTTCGCCTGTCAAAGGCGCTGGTGGTGACGACGTCTTGGTCTCCATGATGACCTCCGTCCTGTCGTCCTGCTGGTCTTGGTCTTGTTGCACCAATATGGAAACCTTTGCCTGATGCCTCGGTACTCCGTGTTTGCGCTTTCCCCCTTAGCACCAAAGGGGAAATGAGGACACTGCACGCGCTGGAGCCCGCGTGGCTTTGGTCGTCATGGCTTGCATTACGGGAACCTCGCGAGGTACCCCTTGCCTTGATCTCTCCGCCCCTCGCGAGCCTGCCTGGTGAGGCTGCTCCCGAGGAGGCCTTGTGTCGTCCGCCCCGTGAGGCTTGGCCACTCACGAGGGTCTTGAGCGCCGGCTAATGAAGACGGGTCGTACTGGGCCACTGGTGGAGCCATGCCGCGGGCCGCAGGCAGGCAAGTCTGGGGACCCCCTGTTCCCACAACACCGACACAATCTTCTGTAGCTGAGTGGTTCACGCTCATTAATGCCCCTGAAGAAGCTGAAAAAGACATTGATGTCTATGCTGAGAAGAAGAAGGATCTCAACTCCATGGCCAACATGTACAAGGAAATACTTGACAAAGCCTTGGAGACACATAAGCTAGGCTTAGTGTACTATTTGATGTCAGGATTGGCCACCATGAACACTATTCTGAGGCACACCTTGTTGCCCAAATTAGGAGATCACAGGATGATCAGAGGCCACTCCATCAACTTGCTTCAGCTCTTTGATTTGCCCCAGAAGTTCAGAGTGATGAGTCTGATTGTTGAGACCATCAAGAGAATAGTTGCTGACTAGAAGAGGTCGTCTGGATATGCTCCACACATCCAAATGTTGATAAACTCCAAGATGAACAAAGGAGTGTATTTGTTGGACAAAGTGCACCTTCCCTTGAGGCCTGATTTTGAGGACAACACTGTTGTCATGAATGCTGAAGATCCCACATCAGTGGAGGCTCAAGAGAAGAGGCAGAAAGCAAAAGCTGAGAAGGCAGCAAAGATGCCAAGTGTTGAAGAAGCTTCACATGTTTTCCTCAAATCAAAGCAAGACCAACTTGGATATCTTATTCAAGCTACTTTGAGGATTGAGAAAGGATTGGCCACTGAGGGAGTCCTGGACTAGGGGGTGTCCGGATAGCTGGACTATCATCGTCAGCCGGACTCCAAGACTATGAAGATACAAGATTGAAGACTTCGTCCCGTGTCCGGATGGGACTTTCCTTGGCGTGGAAGGCAAGCTTGGCGATACGGATATGTAGATCTCCTACCATTGTAACCGACTCTGTGTAACTCTAGCCCTCTCCGGTGTCTATATAAACCGGAGGGTTTTAGTCCGTAGGACATACAACCATTACAACAATCATACCATAGGCTAGCTTCTAGGGTTTAGCCTCCTTGATCTTGCGGTAGATCCACTCTTGTACTACCCATATCATCAATATCAATCAAGCAGGAGTAAGGTTTTACCTCCATCGAGAGGGCCCGAACCTGGGTAAAAACATCGTGTCCCCTGTCTCCTGTTACCATCCGCCTAGACGCACAGTTCGGGACCCCCTACCCGAGATCCGCCGGTTTTGACACTGACATTGGTGCTTTCATTGAGAGTTCCTCTGTGTCGTCACCGATAGGCTTGATGGCTTCTTCAATCAACAACAACGCTGTCCAGGGTGAGACTTTTCTCCCCGGACAGATCTTCGTGTTCGGCGGCTTCGCACTGCGGGCCAATTCACTTGGCCATCTGGAGCAGATCGAAAGCTACGCCCCTGGCCATCAGGTCAGGTTTGGAAGCCTAAACTTCACGGCTGATGTCCGCGGGGATTTGATCTTCGATGGAGTCGAGCCACAGCCGAGCGTGCCGCACTGTCACAATGGGCATGATCTAGCTCTGCCGCTGGACAGTACCCTGGAGGCCGCACACAAGTCCGATCTGACCCATAGTTCGGAGCCGACCGCGCAGATCAAGGACAGGTGGCTGGACACCGGCTCGGGAGCTGCAACTTCCACGGCGATGGAGCCGAATACTGACCTTGTCCCTTATAAAGCTCGTGACTCCGAGGTGCCAGACTCCTTGCCGGACTCCGAACCTCCTGCGCCCCTGCCAATCGAATCTGATTGGGCGCCGATCATGGAGTTCACCGCCACGGACATCTTTCAGCACTCACCCTTTGGCGACATCCTAAAATCGCTAAAACATCTCTCGTTATCAGGAGAACCCTGGCCGGACTACGGTCAAGACGGTTGGGATGCGGACGATGAAGAAATTCAAGCCCCACCCACCACCCACTTTGTAGCCACTGTCGACGATCTAACCGACATGCTAGACTATGACTCCGAAGACATCGACGGTATGGACAACGATGCCGAAGACAATCAAGAAACAGTGCCTACAGGGCACTGGAAGACCACCTCGTCATACGACATATACATGGTGGACACCCTAAAGGATGGGGACGGCGAAGAAGCAGCGGAGGCGGATTCTTCTAAGAAACAGCCCAAGCGCCGGCGTCAGCGGCGCCGCTCTAAATCCCGCCACAGTAAGAATGGAGAGTCCGGCACCGGAGATAATAACACCCCAGAGAGTGCCGAAGACAACCCCCTCCAGCAAGATTCAGCACAGGAGGACGGAGTAGCCAGCCCTCAGGAGAGAGCGGCAGATGAGGAGGACGAAAATTATATGCCTCCCTCCGAAGACGAGGCAAGCCTCAATGACGACGAATTCGTCGTGCCCGAGGATCCCGTCAAACAAGAGCGTTTTAAACGCAGGCTAATGGCCACGGCGAACAGCCTAAAGAAAAAGCAGCAACAGCTTCAAGCTGATCAAGACCTGCTGGCCGACAGATGGACCGAGGTCCTCGCGGCCGAAGAGTATGAACTCGAACGCCGCTCCAAAAGCTACCCAAAACGCAAGTTGCTCCCCTGACTAGAGGAGGAAGCGTACAAACCTTCATCACCAGTGCACAATATGGCAGACCGACCACCCCGTGGTCGCGACAGAGAGGCATCTAGGCCCTCCATCAGAACCGTACCCCGGCACCGCTCGAAAAGTACGAAGCCATGGGGGAATGCGCCGGACTTGCGGGATATATTGGAGGACAAGGCAAGACAATCCAGATCTATCTATGGATCACGTGGGAGCCCCACGACCCACGACGACCACCGTCGCGCCGGATACAGCAACTCCGGCCGGGCCGAACACAGCAGACAACGCTCTCTTGAGCTACGTCGTGATATTGCTCAATATAGAGGCGCCGCACACCCACTATGCTTCACAGACAAAGTAATGGATCATCAAATCCCTGAAGGGTTTAAACCCGTGAACATTGAATCCTATGATGGCACAACAGACCCCGCGGTTTGGGTCGAAGATTATCTCCTTCACATCCATATGGCCCGCGGCGACGATCTCCATGCCATCAAGTACCTCCCACTCAAGCTTAAAGGACCAGCTCGGCATTGGCTTAGCAGCCTGCCAGCAGAGTCAATTAGGTGTTGGGAGGACCTGGAAGCCGCATTCCTCGACAACTTCCAGGGCACATATCTGCGACCACCAGACATCGATGACCTAAGCCACATAATTCAGCAGCCAGACGAATCGGCCAGACAATTCTGGACATGGTTCTTAACAAAGAAAAATCAAATCGTCGACTGTCCGGATGCAGAGGCCCTCGCAGCCTTCAAACATAACATCCGCGACGAGTGGTTGGCCCGGCACCTAGGACAGGAAAAGCCAAAATCCATGGCAGCCCTCACTTCACTCATGACCCGCTTCTGTGCGGGAGAGGACAGCTGGCTAGCTCGCAGCAACAACCTCAGCAAAAATGCTGGCAGTCCGGATACTAAGGACCACAATGGCAGGTCGTGTCCAAACAAAAACAAACGCCGCGTTAACGGCGATAACAATGAGGATACGGCAGTCAATGCCGGATTCAGAGGCTCTAAACCCGGTCAGCGGAAGAAGCCATTCAAAAGAACCACTCCGGGTCCGTCCAATTTGGACCGAATACTCGACCGCTCTTGCAAGATACATGGCACCCCCGAAAAGCCAGCTAACCACACCAACAGAGATTGTTGGGTATTCAAGCAGGCAGGCAGGTTAATTGCCGAAAACAATGACAAGGGGCTGCATAGCGACGACGAGGAGGAGACCCGGCCGCCGAACAGTAGAGGATAGACGGGTTTCCCCCCACAAGTGCGGACGGTACCCGATCACTTTTGATCGAAGGGACCACCCCACCAGTATCCGCCATGGCGGATTAGCCGCATTGGTTTTAGACCCAATCGTCGATGGATTTCACCTCACTAGAGTCCTCATGGACGGCGGCAGCAGCCTGAACCTGCTTTATCAGGATACAGTGCGAAAGATGGGCATAGACCCCTCAAGGATTAAACCTACAAAGACGACCTTCAAAGGCATCATACCAGGTGTCGAGGCCAATTGTACAGGCTCGGTCACGCTGGAAGTGGTCTTCGGATCCCCGGATAATTTCCGAAGCGAGGAGTTAATCTTCGACATAGTCCCGTTCCGCAGTGGCTATCACGCCCTGCTCGGACGAACCGCGTTTGCAAGGTTCAACGCGGTGCCGCATTATGCATACCTCAAGCTCAAGATGCCAGGCCCTCGTGGAGTCATCACGGTCAACGGAAACACTGAACGCTCCCTCCGAACGGAGGAACACACAGCGGCTCTCGCGGTAGAAGTACAGAGCAGCCTCTTAAGGCAATTTTCGAGTCCGGCCGTCAAAAGACCGGACATGATTAAACGCGCCCGGAGTAACATACACCAAGACCCCCTGGCACGTTCCGAGCACGCGTAGCAATGCGGCCCCAACCCCAGCCCTAGCATGATTGCAAGACCAGCTTTCCACGTACATCATTACGCTCTGGAGATACCTTGGGCATAGGGGGAGGAGCACGACCACGACAGGCCCAGAGTGCGGCTCAACCACACCAGGGGCTCCTAAGTGTGTCGCTCTTTTTCTTTTCCTTTTTTTTATTTTTATCCATAGGACTCCGTTTACAAGAAGCCCTGTCCGGCAGTAGATCTGCCGAACTCACGATGCAACAGCCAGGGAGGAACAAGGGCTACGACGAACACTCAGGTGGTCTCCATTACGAGCATTAAATCTGTTTATTACACCATTCCGCAGCCCACCCCTGGAGGGGGACATGTTTAAAATAGTCCACTCCCTTGCTTACCGCACTATTTGTATCATTCTGCACTCATGGCAGAATTCCTTGAATAAACAATGCATCACTTTTTCGCTTATAATTGCATTCCTTTATTTATATATATGTTCATTTATGACATCCTGCATCCGTACAATTTGGTACGGCCGAATACACCAGGGGCTTATGTTCCCCGCATTATGGTGTGAAGTCCGAACACTTTCACAAGTGTGGCACCCCGAACTTATAGCACTATATGCATCGGCTCCGAATCATGTCTTGGGTCAATAGTTGGGTTTGCCCGGCTCCCATGTTTTGGTACCTTACGTTCCGTTCCGTCGGCTAAGGTAGCACTGGGAGAACCACTGCGATTGCGCCCCGGTTGAGCTGGGCGAGCGCCTCAGTGGAGAAAGCTAAAACTGACTATCATGATAAGGCGAGAGCTAGTCGTTGTTTGAGAGGTCTTTTCGAGTCCTTAAAGACTTATGCCACTTAGAGCGAGGAACCGGCTGTGTCCAGCCAAGGCGTGGATAGCGCCCCGAATTCGGTCTTCCGAACACTAGGGGCTTCGCCGAAATTTAAAATTATAGAATTCTATGGCTAAGTGAGAGTGTTCAAGCATTATAAGTCCGGTTGCCTTGTTCGTTGTGTTGAGCGCCTCCCTAGATGGACCCAAAAATGGGAACAAGAGTGCTCAAGTTTATCCCGAACACCCCAGCACTCGTGGCATGGGGGCTGAAGCCGACGACTTGTCATCTCTCAGATTTGATAAACGGCCGCACAAAAGGTAATATTTTAAATAAAACAAGCGTTGCTTAGCGCATATGAACAAAGTTTTCAGCGCACAGGATAACACATTGCGAGTCTACTCAAAAATTACATCTCTGGGGCACTCATCCGCAATCTTGCGGGCACCCTTCAGGACAGACTTATAGTACATTTCGGGCGTACGATACTCCTTGCCCGCCGGTGGCGCGTCCGTCAGAAGCCTCTCAGCATCCAGCCTGCCCCAGTGCACCTTTGCGCGGGCAAGGGCCTGACGGGCACCTTCAATGCAGGCGGAGCGCTTGATGACCTCCACCCAGGGGCACGCATCCACCAGCCGCCGCACGAGGCCAAAGTAGCTCCCAGGCATGGCCTCTCCAGGCCACAGCCGGACTATGAGGCCCTTCGTGGCCTGCTCGGCTACCTTGTGGAGCTCGACCAGCTGCTTCAGCTGATCGCTAGGGGGCACCGGATGTCCGGCCTCAGCGTACTGAGACCAGAAGACCTTCTCCGTTGAGCTCCCCTCCTCGGCCCGGTGGAATGCGGCGGCATCGGACACGCTGCGAGGTAGATCTGCAAACGCCCCTGGAGAGCTCCGAATCCGGGTAAGTAACAGGTAATTTTGTAAGTGCATCTAGTGCCCCTTAGTGATTTTGGTGTATTGAAGACTTATAGGTTAAGGGACTAATGCGTTTGTGAGTGTACACAGGTCTATAAGTCTATGAGGAGTTTGATATTTACAGAGAAAGTCGACCCCTAAAAATGAAGTTCTTCGACTGAAGACTTTGATATTCTGAAGACTTTCTGAAGACTTTGAAAGTGAAGAAATTGGTGTGACCTTGAAGACTTGGTATTCATTTGTGGAACATGAAGCGTGAAGACTTTTGTTTTCATAGTTTCATTTTCTCTTTCTTTAGTCATAGGAAACACCCTACTGTTAAAGGGGGTCGAGGAAATACTAAGGAAAAATTTCCATGTGATGCTCAACTCAAAATCCTACACCTACCAATCCCTTCGAGTGAAGCCTTTGGAAATCTCATACAGTTCAGTCACTTTCTTCAGTGACAGAGACGAAGTTCTTCTGGTCGCTGATGAATTTGTTCTGACTGAGGAGTTAGGAATTCGCCAGTGCGAATTGCCTACACAGTGAGGAACATGATAGCCCTGAGGAATTTAAGAGTCAAATTTCCGACCGTTGTTGTGCTGCGCGCCAGCTGTCCCAAAATATCTTATCCATCTAACGGTCATATCATTGAAGGGCATTTATGTCTTATCATGAGGGCTGCTCCCTAGGCTATAAATAGCCGCCCCCTACAACCACTAGCTGGTTGGCTGCTCCGAGAGAACTTGACACTTGTCATTTGAGAGCAACCCATCCTCCAAGGACTTTGAGCGAAAATCATCGAGTGAGGAAACCCAAAACCAAACCCCTACAAACCCAAAGTGATTGAGCATCACTGAAGAAATTGATCCTGTGTGGATCCGACGCTTGTTACCTTTGAAGATTGTGCTTCTTCCAGACGGTTAGGCGTCATGGTCTAGAGCATCCAAGAGGAATGGTGGATCGCCGAGTGACCAAGTCTGTGAAGGTTTGGAAGTCGCCTGAAGACTTACCACGAGTGATTGGATGAGGTCTGTGTGACCTTAGTTCAAGGAGATTACGGTGAGGACTGGGTGTCCTGAGCTGCGTGCTGAGCGACTGGGTATCCGGGACTGTGTGTCCTCGAGTTTAAATACTCAGCCGCTCCAACCAGACGTACAACTGAGACAGCAGTTGGAACTGGTTTACCAAATCATTGTCTTCACCAACCTAACTGGTTCTATTTCCTCAACCCTTTCATTTCCTCATTACTGTGTTGAGTGTTTGTTCATATCTGTGTTTGAAGACTTCGACTGAAGACTTTCTCAATTTCCTCAGATCAATTTCTTCAGTCTGTTTGTCTTCACCTTGTGTTATCCTGTGATTAAGCTCTCTGTACTCAGTGCTTGTCTTCATTTCATCTTGCTGACCATGCTTGTATTCTGTTATGCTTACTTCTGAGTACTCATTCCGCTGCTAGTAGTTCTTCGCTAAGGAATTTCCTCACCGGCAAATTCCTCAGTGAAGAATTCATAAAAATCGCCTATTCACCCCCCCTCTAGTCGATATAACGCACTTTCAATTGGTATCAGAGCAAGGTACTCCCTTGTTCTGTGTGATTTTGGTTTAACCACCTGGAGTTTTAGTTATGTCAACCACAGGTATGAAGAAAGTGACATGCCCTATCTTTGACGGTCATGATTATCCCAAGTGGAAGGCCATGATGAGGAAGCGCCTCATGGCAATGGATAGCGAGCTGTGGACCGTCACTGAGATTGGTCTTACCGATCTATGCAAGAAGGCAGGCGCTGATGACATTCGCAAGTACACTCGACTTGACATCATGGCGAAGGACATCATCTGTTCCTGCCTATCTAGAGATGAATTCAAGCGCATTATGCATCTTTGCAATGCGAAGCTTATCTGGGACCGAATCTCTGATGTCTATGAAGGTCATCGAACTCGTCGTGATCCCTGGTTTGAGGACTTCAAGGAATCTCTCAAAACAATGACTTTCGAGCCAGAATCATCATCTTCTGCATCATGTCTCATGGCAAAGAGTGACAAGGTAACCGAATGTTCCTCATCCGAGTTTAGTGACGATGAATCTGATGATGATGGATCTGATGATGATGGATCTGATGATGATATTGAACCTAGTTATACCAAACTTGTTTGCATTGCCACTAAACAACAAACGGCTTTGGAAAAGGTTCAAAACATGCTAGACAAAAGTGATGATATGTTGGGTGAAGAAATAGATTGCACCAAAGCCCTGACTGAAAATCTTCAGAGACTTCAGTCTAGGTTTGATAGCCTTCAAAGTCATCATAACACTCTCTTATCTGATCATGAGAAACTTTCTTATGAATTTCTTCAAAGAAAGCAAGATCTTGAGAAGCTAAGAGTGAGTTATGAAGATCTTCAGAAGGAGCGCGATTCATTACTAGCTCAACAAATCAGCGCTTCTCAGGAAGAATTTGTTCCTCCATGCTTAAAGTGCATTGAACGTGAATCTGCTAATTCTTCACCTGAATGTTCAAATGCTTCAACTGTTACAAATTCTTCACCTGCCTCTGCTATCACTAATTCCTCATCTGAGGACATTGCTAGTATCACTGACGATGCAGGGCTGAAGGAATTGTACATGACAGGCATGTACAAAAGCCTCAAAGGGCATCAGACTCTTTGTGATGTGCTTAAAAAGCAGATCCTCAACAGAAACCCTAGGAAAGAGGGTATCGCCTTTGAGAGGAAACTTAATGCTGATGGAACATATTGGAAGCCTGAGCAGTACCCCAAAACCTCATGGGTTGCTGCAAAGGGACCTCCAGTTGATCCATCTAACTTATCTGGCTTTACATGTGAATCTCCTCATTCTTCTGATGAGTCATTTGACTCCAACTATAAACTGTTCAAAAATCAGAATGGTGAAATATTTGCTAGATATGTTGGCACTAACTGCAGGAACGGTTCTCCTATGAAGAAAATCTGGGTTCCCAAGAAGTGCCTTGAAAGTCTTCAGGTGAATGTCCTCATGACACCACCTATGAAGAACAGGAACCCCAGATCAAATCCTTCACGTGGATCAAATTCCTCAAATGGATCAATGTCCTCATATGATTATCATCGTGCTAACAACTTTGTTTCGCAGGGTAGAGCTAAGGGCTATGAATATGTGCATTATTCTTCAAACCATTATGTTCATAAGTCCTCGAAGAATTTCTCTGCTTATTCATATGCTTACCCTAACCCCTCTTATGTGAAACGAAATGGTTTGGCCTCTATGCCACCATTCTCGTATGGTGCTCGCAGAGTGATAAACTCTTTGCCACCCCTTCAGATGTGGGTGGTGAAGAAAAAGAACTAATCTCTTATGCAGGGTCAGGTCTCCAGACGTGCTTTAACGTCTGAAAAATTTGCTGGGGACCTGACAAAATTGCCTGAAAGGACGCAGGCGAATCATGATGAAATGAACCTTCATTTCACACGTCCTCATACTGCTATATCTGTTTACTGATTGATGAAATTCATCTGATGAACTTGATATCATATTCTTCACAAATGAAGCATATGAGATTGTAAGCTACACTAATTCATCTGTAGGATGATCAAGCCAAAGCTACTGAGTGGGTCCTCGATAGTGGATGTACGAATCACATGACTGGTGACAAGAATCTATTGATGGATGCTCCCTTATCACCGTCACATCTGAAGCATATCATCTTTGCTGACAAAGGCAAAAGTCAGGTATTGGGTCTTGGTAAGGTTGCAATCTCTAAGGATAAACACATGGACAAAGTCATGCTTGTTGAGTCCTTAGGATACAACCTCATGTCAGTCTCAATGCTTTGTGGTCTTGATATGGTTGTTGTCTTTGGCAAGTATCGTTGTGTTGTGATTATGGAAGCTGACAATTCCAAAGTCTTCGAAGGCTTTAGGAGAGGAGATTTGTATATTGTTGATTTCTCTACAGGACCACAGCCAGCCGTGTGTCTACTTGCAAAAGCTTCAGAAGGCTGGCTATGGCATCGACGACTTGGTCACGCAGGCATGAGGAATTTGCACACGCTTGCGAAGAAGAAGCATGTCATTGGCATTGAGAATGTCAAATTCCTCAAGGATCACTTATGCGGAGCCTGTGAAGCTGGAAAAATGACCAAGGCCAAGCATCCAGTGAAGACTATCATGACCACTACTCGTCCATTCGAATTGCTTCACATGGACCTCTTCGGACCTAATCATTACTCAGCAGTCACTAATGATGCATCTCTATATGGTTTTGTCATTGTTGATGATTACTCTCGATATACATGGGTACACATTGTTACTTACAAACATGAAGTGCAGGAAGTCTTCAAACGTTTTTCCTCGAGGGCTTCAACCAACTTTGGTGTGAAGATCAAGCACATCAGAAGTGACAATGGAACTGAGTTCAAGAATTCTGGTCTTGACGACTATCTTGATGAACTTGGTATTACTCATGACTTATCTGCTCCCTATACTCCTCAGCAAAATGGCGTCGTGGAGCGCAAGAACAGAACTCTTGTTGAGATGGCTCGCACTATGCTTGATGAATACAAAACGCCTCATCGCTTTTGGATTGATGCAATTGATACTGCGTGCCACATCATCAACAGAGTATATCTTCACAAATTCTTCAAGAAGACGGCCTATGAACTCCTCACTGACAAGAAACCCAATGTGAGTTATTTCAAAGTCTTCGGTACTAAATGTTGGATTAGAGATCCTCACCACAATTCTAAATTTGCACCGAAAGCACATGAAGGTTTTATGCTTGGTTACGGAAAGGACTCGCACACCTACAGAGTCTTCAACATTGTTCTTCACAAGATTGTTGACACTGTAGATGTGCGGTTCGATGAAACTAATGGCTCGCAAAGAGAGCACCTACCTTCTGTGTTAGATGAACCAGCACCTGAGGATTCTATCAAGTTCAAGGCAACTGAGGATGTCATTCCTACTGAAGAATCCGCTGAAGAATTCATTCCAGTTCATGAAGAACGTCGAGCTGATGCACCTGAAGAAAATGCTGAGGAAAATGGTGCTGAAGAAAATGCTGATCAAACTCCTCAGCGACAACCAGCTCATCCTCGCATTGCAAAAGAAGTGCAAGTGGAGAAGATCATCGATGACATTAGAGCACCAGGTCCTCTCACACGCTCAAAAGCTTCACATTTATCTAACTTTTGTGGGCACTATGCTTTTGTCTCTATCACAGAGCCCACTAAGGTAGATGAAGCATTTTTGGAGCCGGAGTGGATTCAGGCTATGCAAGAAGAATTACATCAGTTCGAGCTCAACAATGTCTGGGAACTGGTCAAACGTCCAGATCCTTGCAAGCATAATATCATTGGCACAAAGTGGATCTACCGCAACAAGCAAGATGAAAATGGCCTTGTGGTGAGGAATAAGGCACGACTGGTAGCTCAAGGCTACACACAGGTTGAAGGAATTGATTTCGATGAAACTTTTGCACCTGTTGCTAGACTTGAGGCTATTCGCATATTACTTGCTTATGCTAACCATCATGATATCATCTTATATCAAATGGATGTGAAAAGTGCATTCCTCAATGGTAAGCTTGAGGAAGAAGTATATGTTGCTCAACCCCCAGGTTTTGAAGATCCAAAGAATCCTGACAAAGTCTTCAGACTTAATAAGGCCCTCTATGGCCTCAAGCAAGCCCCTCGGGCGTGGTATGATACATTGAAGGAATTCTTCGTGAAGAATGGCTTTACACCCGGTGCACTCGACCCTACTCTCAGTACTAAATCTTATGATGGTGAACTGTTTGTGTGCCAAATATATGTTGATGATATTATCTTTGGCTGTACTGACCAACGTTATAGTGATGAATTTGCCTATATGATGAGTGAATAATATCAAATGTCTATGATGGGAGAGTTGAAATTCTTCTTAGGTCTTCAAATTCGTCAACAGCGCAATGGTATATTCATATCTCAGGAGAAATACCTCAAAGATGTACTGAGGAAATTCGGCATGCAAGATTGCAAAGGCATCAAAATTCCTATGCCCACAAATGGCCATCTATGCACTGATGAAAATGGTATTGACTTCGATCACAAGGTATACCGCTCCATGATTGGTTCTTTACTGTACTTATGTGCATCTAGGCCAGATATAATGCTTAGTGTTTGCATGTGTGCCCGATTTCAAGCTGCACCGAAGGAATCACACCATAAGGCTGTGAAGCATATTCTTCGATATCTAGCTCACACACCAACACTAGGATTATGGTACCCCAAGGGCTCTGAGTTTGATCTCATTGGATATTCTGACTCTGACTATGCTGGTGATCGTGTGGACCGCAAATCAACTTCTGGCACTTGTCATTTCCTCGGATGATCTTTGGTCTGTTGGTCCTCGAAGAAACAGAACTGTGTATCACTGTCTACTGCGGAAGCTGAATACATCGATGCTGGCTCTTGCTGTGCTCAACTGCTTTGGATGAAGCAAACACTCAAGGACTATGGCGTCAACGTGAAGAATGTGCCTCTCCTCTGCGACAATGAGAGTGCCATCAAGATTGCTCACAACTCAGTTCAACACTCGAAGACAAAGCACATTCAGATTCGTCATCATTTTCTTCGTGATCATGTGTTGAAGGGCGACATCTCCATCGAGCACGTGAAGACTGAAGAACAGCTAGCTGATATCTTCACTAAGCCCTTGGATGAGAAGAGATTTAGCAAGTTGCGGTGTGAGCTAAATATCTTAGAATCTTCGAATGTTCTTTGAAAAGGACACACACCCTGACACTTATGCAAAATTGATGACTTAGATGTGCAACACATGAAGAAACGTTTTTCTTCAATCAATGAAGAATAACACTCTAAGTGTGAAGAAATTAATGAAGAATTTGATTCTCAGAACCCTACGACAATTGTACGCGGTGTCTGAATTCATCATTCTTATACAGTGGGTTACGCCACCACAAAAAGTTGAAAATCTTCAATTTGAGTTTTTCCTCAGTTTTGAAATTCTTCAGTTTTTTCAAATTCTTCAACTTTGCAAAATCTTCACTGTTTCCGTCGTTTTTCTTCATTGGCTATATATATATGTGAGTTTATGTCCTCTACAGCATTCACTTATAGCTATTTCTTCAAGTTGCTTTTTCTGCTAAGTGAATGTGATCGGACCCTTCCCCCTCTATGCTATACTCAACCCAATCTATTCACAAATTCTTCATGTGCGTTCTATTTGAAACTCGTTCAAAATCTTCACTGTGTCCTTGTCAGCTGCAGAAATTGCGAACAAAACTTTAAAACAAATCTTATCCAAATTTTCGGTTTTGCCGCTCAAACCATTCCGCATCCCACAATGCATTATTCTATTCACCCACGATCGTACACGATCTCAACTACACAGTACGTGGGTGACACATGTCGCGAGAAGGAGAAAGGGCAGGGGCACGTTCGTCCCAAATCTTCGGGCGAACAGTTTTTACCGTGTCTATAAATACCCCTCTCCCCTTCCTCACTTCATTTACTCCGCTCGATCACTACTCTCTCACTCGAGCTCCTCAAACTCTAGCGCCGCCGCTACTCCATCGTCGCCGGTAAGGAAGAGCTTCGCTGCCTCGACCTCGTCGCCATCGTACTCACGCCAACCGCGGAAATCTTCACTCCGCCGCTGCCATAGCTGTCTTCCTCTGCCAAGTTAGGGCATGGGAGATCTAACCTAACGAACTTCACATCTGTTCTTCTCAGTTCGTCGTGTTCTTCACTTCGGGTAATTAAAAGTTACTTTTATTACTCACTTTGATTCTCAAACTTTCCTGAAAATCTTCAAAGGTGTTTATTCTTCAAATCTTCACACATATGAACACCTCACACATCATATGATCTTGAACTGTTTCTCTAAGCAATCATTTTCTTCAAGATTCCCTAATTGTGTGGATCTTCGATCTGTACAACTCTGGAACCTAAGACAAGAACGCTTAGTGAAATTCCTCAAGGTTCATCTGGTCAAATTCCTCAAAACTTGTTCTTTTCGAAAAACCTTCTGAGAACGCATATGACCTCTCCAAATTCCTCGCACCTATACTCTGTTCACAGGTACTCATGTCTGCTGCTGAATCACTAGGTTCTCATCAACTTAACTCATTTGCAGCATTCCTCGAAGAAAAACTGCATACTTCTTCAGAGAATTCGATTGTTCAAATTCCTCAACTGAAGAATATGGCAGACGGTAAGAAGCCGCAGAAAGGAGGAAAGAAACCTGAGGTTATGATTGCGTTTGAAATCCCTAAGGAAATTTATGCTGACTATTGCACACCTGATGAAGCAAAATTTGGCAAAGAAAACAAAAATCAGCGCAAGGTGCACATACAGAGGATTGAACGGAGATGGGCAAGGGAATGGAGGGAATACAGATATGTGACTCCAAAGTACATGAGGAAATTCACCCTCAATCCTCCATGCCCAAGAGCTCCATTGGCACCTGGCCAAGAAGCTGACCCCACCAGCATCAAGCGTGATGAGGACTTTCCTGAAGAATGGGCTAAGCGCCAAGCTAAATTGGCAAGACAAGCCAAGGAGGCAGTGAAGAAATTCAATGAGGATTCTGCCACTGCTACTGCTACTGAGGCCTCGGTCAAACCAAGGAAATCCATACCAAAGAAGCCTGCTCATAAGCCAAGTGCTTCACCAACAGCGCCCTCACGGCCAAGTTCCTCGGCAATGCCCTCACGGCAAATTCCTCACACTGCTACTGCTCCACCAAAGTCCTCAGCAGCTCCTTCAAAGTCCTCAGCTCCTGTGCATCTGGCTAAATGTCAAAGGACTGCTGGTTTCTCGATTGCCTCTGGTGTTTCAGCAAGTTCCTCAGCTGCACCAATTTCCTCATCAGGCCCCACACTGTTGAAGACCAAAGCAACAGCTGGACGAGGTCCTCGGCCAAGTCCAAAGAAGAAATAGGTCACATTCCATGTGCCTTCTGATGATGAAGCTTCTGATGATGAACTTGCAGAAATCATCAGAGACAGACAGGTGAAGGCCGCTAGAGCCAAAGGCACATCTGTGCCACTGCTTTTGGATCCGAGGAAGATCCTCGACTACATTGACCTCTGGCACAAGGATCCTAACACCCCTATGCCTGATTTTCATCTGACCTCTGGTCAAAGTCACATGCTGACCCATTTCATCACTGAGGAGAAATGGAAGTTTGAAAAGGCAAGAGAGATCAAGAAAGCTCAATACAGAAAGGAGAAGCTCCTGAAGAATAACGTTGTCAGAATGACACCTGAGGAACTTCTCCAGGCTCAGTCTGAAATTCAAGCCCTTAGCAAAGACTTTGATGCCTACTATGATGATTGGCAAGGAGCTAAAGTGAGATTCGTCAATCTGACGAAGAAATTCACAAATGTTGCAGCCCCATCGCAACAAGAAAATCTTCAGGCTGTAGACTCTGCTCATCCTGCTGAAGAACATGCCAGCACCGCTGATGACTTTCAGCCTGCTGAAGAAAATGCTAGTTCCAGGGCTGGTGAAGCAATTCCAGCCGCTGAAGAAATTGCCAGGGCATCCACTAGTGGTGCGCTTGAAGAAACTGACGAGATCGGAGCAACTGCATCAGTTGCGCCTGAAGAAAATGAACCAGATTCCTCAGCTCCTCCCGCGCCTACACCAACTCCAATTCTTCCATCTGCCTCTGATGTGAAGAAGACCAAGGCTGCAGAGCGAGCTGCAGTGAAGAAACGGAAGGCATCAGCTGCGTCAAATTCTTCGGCTGCGAAGAAAATGAAGCCAATGACCAGCTCATTTGAAAATCCTATTGATGTTGTTCCAATTTCCTCCATGCCATCAAAGGACCTTGTTCCTTTTGGAGAAGACTATGAGATCCCAAGCGGATCTGATGAAGGAAATCATTCTGCTGCTTCGTCAGAGCAGATTGATGAAGAAATTGAAGTGGACGAAATCCCTTCAACGCCAGTCATTTCCTCACCTATGCCTCAGTTCACAGCTGAAGAGGCTGGTGTTGAGGAAATTGAAGATGAAGATGTGGATATAGGATGCACCACACCTGTGATGAATGATGACTTTTGGGAAAGTCAGCATCCCAATACTCCTCTCTTCACACCTATCCAACAGATTCCTCCGTCCCCTGCACCAACAGTTCAAATGGGCTCTGAAGAAACTCAACCCACTCCCTCTGTGCATGAAGACATTCCAGCCGCTAGTGCTGAAGAACCTGCTGCTGCTGATCCTCAGGTTGCACAAGAAGAGGAACTAGAAATTCCTCAGCCTGAAGAACCTGAGCTCGTGATTCCTGAGGTGGTGATGCAACTCACTAACACCTCTCTGCCAAAGCCAAAGAATCCGTTCTCAAGCAAACAGAAGTTCAAGGCTGAAGACTTCTTTGCCGAGCATGTATTCTTCACTAACTACAACCCCTATGACTCTGCTCGCATAAGGAAGAGGCGTTTCTGGACTGCTAGTCAGGCCAACTTCTATTCCTCTGTGCTGTTTGACAAAGACAAAATCTTTGATCATGCACATATTCCTCACATGGACATGGAATCTCTGCCATGCTTCGAGCCAGTCCTCAGTGTTCTTCACGATGCAGGATTACTAAATTTCTACACGGACATTTGCGATTGGAATGAAGAACTCATTCTTCAGTTCTACGCGACATTGCATATCACTGGAGACGCTGAAGATGTCAACTCATGGGTGTTGGACTGGATGACTGAAAACACTCACTACAAGGCACCGGCAACTGAATTGCTTCGTGTCCTTCCTCTCAATCCTCCCCATGACAGTGCACGTTACACCTACAGTGACCCTGAACTGACAAATCACTATATGCAAGTGCTCATGAAGCCTTTGAAGCCTGGGCAGGCCCCACGAACCAAATTCCTCGTCAAGGAATTACTCTATGTGCCTCGGACTGTCTATCGCATTCTGACGAAGACAATGAGTCCTATCAAAGGCCACGACTCAAATGATGAAGAAGGCATTGGCATCATGAAGAATATGCTTTTCAACATCATTCATGGCGTTCCCGTCAACTTCCATGATTTCTTCATGAGGACTCTGGGCAATATTGCTATGTCACCATTTGAACTGAAGCCCTATGCGCCTTGGATTATGAGATTCATCAGGGCAAGATCTTCACTGAATTACAAAGCTGACACTCTGAACCATGGTAGCTACTTGCCTCCCATTGAAGTCCTCAAACGAACAGTTTCATCAGCTGATGATAAAGGCAAGGCAGCTACTATGATCGATGAAGGCATTCGTCCATTGGATGGTCAATTTCGCAAGGTTGCATCTTACTCTACCAATGACGACTCTGCCACACATGACTCTGCCGCAAATACCTCAGCCAAGCAAAATCCTCAAGCCACAGCACCCAGGGTGATGACGGACCGTGAGTTACTCCTCAGTCTTCATCAGAAGGTTGATCACAATCACAAATGGGTAAAACGTCAGTTTGGTGCACTTCTTCACAATATGACCTCAACATACAATGCAGTGAAGAAGAACCAATACTACCTTCATGAAACCTTCAACCGCACCTGGGCTGTCCTCACTCATGTCTATAGCACTGAAGAACTGAAGACTATGGGTCTCAAGGAAGAATTTGACTGGTCTGCGCCTCCTCCGAAGAAACTCAAGAGGGTCAAAGTTCCTCCACTGGTGGCCAGCTCTTATTCTTCATCGCGTGACACTAATGAGAATGAAGATTTGGACGACACTGCGGCAGGCCCTGCTACAACAAACAACCCCGACAACGCTGGCGCTCCTCCATCGACTTGAAATTCTTCAGGGGCGTTAGTCCTCAGTTTCAATCCTTTTGGTCATTTGATGACAAAGGGGGAGAAATCTGAGTTAGTCTTCAAGTGGGTCTATATTAAGGGCATTTTTTAAGTTACAACTCTCGTTCTTCTGAAACTTTTATTTGGATCGAGTTGTAATCTTAAACCCGATGGTGCGCTGATACTTTTGTTGCATTATGCTTTGCATGCTTATTCCTCGTTAATGACATTGCACGCATGCTGAATCTCATCAGGCACCATATTTCATCATGCATTTCAAATTCTTCATATTATATATCAAATGCGTGTATGAATTACAAGATATAGGGGGAGATCTCCATGATTCAACTCTTCAAATGTGCATTGCCTCAAACGCAAATTCCTCACAATGCACATCTTCAGGGGGAGTTCTTCTATATCTTGCTATCAAATTCCTCAATATCAGTATTTACACTTCATACATTTATCCCCGCTGAAAACTTAACCTATATTGTCATCAATCACCAAAAAGGGGGAGATTGTAAGTGCATCTAGTGCCCCTTAGTGATTTTGGTGTATTGAAGACTTATAGGTTAAGGGACTAATGCATTTGTGAGTGTACAAAGGTCTATAAGTCTATGAGGAGTTTGATATTTACAGAGAAAGTCGACCCCTAAAAATGAAGTTCTTCGACTGAAGACTTTGATATTCTGAAGACTTTCTGAAGACTTTGAAAGTGAAGAAATTGGTGTGACCTTGAAGACTTGGTATTCATTTGTGGAACATGAAGTGTGAAGACTTTTGTTTTCGTAGTTTCATTTTCTCTTTCTTGAGTCACAGGAAACACCGTACTGTTAAAGGGGGTTGAGGAAATACTAAGGAAAAATTTCCATGTGATGCTCAACTCAAAATCCTACACCTACCAATCCCTTCGAGTGAAGCCTTTGGAAATCTCATACAGTTCAGTCACTTTCTTCAGTGACAGAGACGAAGTTCTTCTGGTCGCTGATGAATTTGTTCTGACTGAGGAGTTAGGAATTCGCCTGTGCGAATTGCCTACACAGTAAGGAACATGATAGCCCTGAGGAATTTGAGAGTCAAATTTCCGACCGTTGCTGTGCTGCGCTCCAGCTGTCCCAAAATATCTTATCCATCTAATGGTCATATCATTGAAGGGCATTTATGTCTTATCATGTCGGGTTGCTCCCTAGGCTATAAATAGCCGCCCCCTACAACCACTAGCTGGTTGGCTGCTCCGAGAGAACTTGACACTTGTCATTTGAGAGCAACCCATCCTCCGAGGACTTTGAGCGAAAATCATCGAGTGAGGAAAACCCAAAACCAAACCCCTACAAACCCAAAGTGATTGAGCATCACTGAAGAAATTGATCCTGTGTGGATCCGACGCTTGTTACCTTTGAAGATTGTGCTTCTTCCAGACGGTTAGGCGTCATGGTCTAGAGCATCCAAGAGGAATTGTGGATCGCCGAGTGACCAAGTCTGTGAAGGTTTGGAAGTCGCCTGAAGACTTACCACGAGTGATTGGATGAGGTCTGTGTGACCTTAGTTCAAGGAGACTACGGTGAGGACTGGGTGTCCTGAGCTGTGTGCTCAGCGACTGGGTGATCGGGACTGTGTGTCCTCGAGTTTAAATACTCAGCCGCTCCAACCAGACGTACAACTGAGACAGCTGTTGGAACTGGTCTACCAAATCATTGTCTTCACCAACCTAACTGGTTCTATTTCCTCAACCCTTTCATTTCCTCATTACTGTGTTGAGTGTTTGTTCATATCTGTGTTTGAAGACTTCGACTGAAGACTTTCTCAATTTCCTCAGATCAATTTCTTCAGTCTGTTTGTCTTCACCTTGTGTTATCCTGTGATTACTCTCTCTGTACTCAGTTCTTGTCTTCATTTCATCTTGATGACCATGCTTGTATTCTGTTATGCTTACTTCTGAGTACTTATTCCGCTGCTAGTAGTTCTTCGCTAAGGAATTTCCTCACCGGCAAATTCCTCAATGAAGAATTCATAAAAATCGCCTATTCACCCCCCCCCCCTCTAGT
>NC_041383.1:173574069-173600582 GCF_002162155.2 Triticum dicoccoides
CCCCCTCTAGTCGATATAACGCACTTTCAAATTTACATTCACATGCTCGCTTTGCATGACAAATGCCTTACCCGCCGCTATCTTCTTCATTGCCTCAATCTCCTGGAGGGACTTATGGGCCTCGGCCTTGGCGGCTTTGGCACTTTCAAGAGCCGAGGCAAGCTCGGGCTCTCGAGTCTTTGAGTCGCGCTCCAAACTCTGATGCTTTTCCATGAGAGCCTGGAGCTCTTGCCGCACCTCCGCCACCCGCGCCTCCTGCTTCTCTCGCTCCGCCCGTTCCGCAGCCGCATTGCATTCGGCCGCGGACACGGCCTCCTTCAGGGTAGCCACCTCGTTCGTGGCCCCTGCAGTACCCACGTTATCCTTGTTATTTTTATTGCAACCTAAATCCTTTTCTATAAGGTACAAATTTCAAAGTGGTGTTACTCACCTTCTTTGTCCTCGAGATGCTTCTTGGCAAGGCCGAGCTCTTGCTCGGACCGCTCGAGGTCCCGCTTCAAAGCATCGACCTCCGTAGTCAGTGCGGCAGAGGTCAGCAGCGCAGCCTGCAAACCCATATTGACATAATTTTTAGCAATCCTGCGTATATCTTTTTTAGAACCTCAGTCCGGTTTTTCTTTCCGAACACCGAACCGAGCATCAGGGGCTACTGTCTATGTGGTATCACATAACATATTTTAAACTTCTTACCTCAAAGCCTGTTAGAAGGCTGCTGCAGGCTTCGGTCAGCCCGCTCTTGGCGAGCTGAACCTTCTGAATCACCGCACTCATGATAGTGCGGTGTTCTTCCTCGATGGAAGCGCCGTTGAGCGCCTCCAACAAGTTATCCGGCACCTCCGGTTGGACGGGGGCCGCCTGCGCCACGGTCTTGCCCTTCTTACGAAGGGGCCGCCCGCCGGACTCCGGAACCACTTCGGGTTCCGGTGTGGAGTCTGGCGCGAAGTCTGGGAGGTCGCCCTGTGTCACCTCTGGGTCCTCCTTCTCCGGATGGGTCCCTCCCTGGGATCCCATCTCAACGTCGTCAGCGTCGCGGGGAGAGGAGGCGGTTGGGAGTGAAGTGTTGTTCACATCCGAGGAATCCAAGGACCCGCATGACGAAGCGGGAAGATCGTCCTTGGGCGGACTGCAGGGTTGTATGCGGCGTTAGAAAGACACCAAGTGGCAAAAAGAAAAATCATGAAGTCATTCAGGAGTCCAGATACTTACGACTTCGCCAGGGGCTTGGCCCTTGGAGGCCAATCCTCGTCGTCGCCACCGGCGTTGGCGGAACAGTCCGGGGGAAGAGCCTTTCCCTTCTTGGACCCTTCGGCCCCCCTAGCTGGGGAGGCCTTCCTTTTCTTCCCTCCCCCCGCTGGGGGAGGGGCCTTTTTCTTCTCCTCCTCATCCTCAGGGGAGGAGTCCGCCTCGGAGTCATCGGACACCTGAAAACGGGAACTCTTTCGAGTACACGTGGCCTCCTTCTTGGCCTTCTTCTCCGGCACCACATGGGGTGCCAGAACCAGCAGCCCCGCTAGACGGGCATCTACTGGGTCTTCTGGAAAGGGGGCAGACAGTTAGCCTGCTCGGCCTTCTTTAGCCAGTCCTGTCAAAGGAAAGGGGAGATTAGATCCCGCATAGGGTCAAAACTATGGAAAACAAGTGTCCCGTAAGGGGTAGAATCACTTACCTCGTCAGCCGGACGCTGCGAGCGAAATCCGCGATCTTAGCGGATGCAGGAGCCTCGGCGCCCTTGAAAAGCACCTTCCAGGCATCTTTGTACCTAGTGTCGAAGAGCCTGCTCAAGGTTTGGTGTTGTGCCGGATTGAACTCCCACAATTTAAAGGCCCGTTGTTGGCATGGGAGAATCCGGCGGATGAGCATGACTTGGACCACGTTGACAAGCTTGAGCTTCTTGTTCACTAGCTTTTGGATGCAGGCTTGGAGTCCGGTCAGCTCCTCCGAATCACCCCAAGTCAGGCCACTCTCCTTCCAAGAGGTGAGCCGTGTGGGGATTCCAGATCTGAATTCAGGGGCCGCTGTCCATTTTGGGTCACGTGGCTCGGTGATGTAGAACCACCCCGATTGCCATCCCTTGATGGTTTCCACGAAGGCGCCCTCAAGCCAGATGACGTTGGGTATCTTGCCCACCATGGCGCCTCCGCACTCCGCCTGATTCCCCTTCACTACCTTCGGCTTGACATTGAAGGTCTTGAGCCACAAGCCGAAGTGGGGCTGGATGCAGAGGAAGGCCTCACACACAACGATAAACGCCGAGATGTTGAGGATGAAATTCGGCGCCAAATCATGGAAATCTAGGCCATAGTAGTACATGAGCCCCCGGACGAAGGGATGAAGTGGGAAGCCCAGTCCGCGGAGGAAGTGGGGAAGGAATACGACCCTCTCATGGGGCCTGGGGGTGGGGATGAGCTGCCCCTTGTCGGGCAGCCGGTGCACGATGTTGCTGGACAGGTATCCGGCGCCGCGCAGTCTTTCGATGTGCCCCTCCGTAATGGAGAAGGCCATCCACTTGCCTCCCGCTCCGGACATGGCTGGCGAAGGTTGAGACGAGATGTGCGAACTTGGGCGCTGGAGCTCGAGTGCAGAGATGGATAAGCAAAGGAGGAAGAAGGCGTAGGTAAAAAGGGTAGATCCTTATCCCCTTATATATGGGCGGACGAAGACTATGCGTCCCCATCGGCCTGGTAAAACTCGCTTATCTCCCAAGCACCACCATCAATGACACGGTTGGGTTACCCACGTCCGTATTGATGGGAATCCCGGAATAAGGGGAACACGATCTCTACTTCGACAAGACGTGCCAAGGAAACCGCTTCGCTAAATGCACTGAGGTGGTATAATAAAAAACGATTCAAGTAAAGGCTTGGTAGTGGTGTGACGTCATGCCACAAAATACGTCAGCAGATTGAACTTGTGTACATATTATTCTCTCTACCGTGGAATGTGGAATTTATTTTGCAGAGCCGGACACTATCCTGGTGTCCACAATCTTCTATGAATTATTCGGAGGAGGAACCCGCCTTGCAATGCCGAACAATATGCGCGCCGGACTCATCGTCATTGAAGCCTGGTTCAGGGGCTACTGAGGGAGTCCTGGACTAGGGGGTGTCCGGGTAGCCGGACTATCATCGTCAGCCGGACTCCAAGACTATGAAGATACAAGAATGAAGACTTCGTCCCGTGTCCGGATGGAACTTTCCTTGGCGTGGAAGGCAAGCTTGGCGATACGGATATGTAGATCTCCTACCATTGTAACCGACTCTGTGTAACCCTAGCCCTCTCCGGTATCTATATAAACCGGAGGGTTTTAGTCACCATTACAACAATCATACCATAGGCTAGCTTCTAGGGTTTAGCCTCCTTGATCTCATGGTAGATCCACTCTTGTACTACCCATATCATCAATATCAATCAAGCAGGAGTAGGGTTTTACCTCCATCGAGAGGGCCCGAACCTGGGTAAAAACATCGTGTCCCCTGTCTCCTGTTACCATCCGCCTAGACGCACAGTTCGGGACCCCCTACCCGAGATCCGCCGGTTTTGACACCGACAGCCACCCTGACTCAGAATCAAGAGAGCCTGGAGAGGATCATTGAAACAAAGTTCTATGATCTTGACTTGAAGGTGACAGAAATTCAAACAGCAGTTGGGAAGCTCCAAGAAGAAGCTGAGGAGAGGAAAGGGAAAGCAACCACTGAGGTGTTTCAGAGAGTGCCTACGGCACAAAGATCTGCAGCTATGCCAGTGCCAGACACTAGAGCTACTGCCTCAGCACCTATAGCCAAAGGTTCTGTTGCCCCTCCAGTGGCAACTCCACCAGCTCCATCAACTTCAACAGATGCATTCATCCTTGGAGTCCTCTCAACGCCACCTCCTAAAGATCAAGCTTAGAGAGCCGCATAGCACTATGCATTTTCAAGCTTTTTGGTAACTTGTTGCCAAAGCGGGAGAAAGTGTGTGGACCATAGGCTTCGAGAGAGAGTGAGAGATTTGCTTCTTTTGCTACTTATTTGCTTGCTTGGTTGGTTGATACTTTATGATTGTGTGTGTGAGATACTTTGAATGGTCATGTGTTTGATCATATCATACTTAATGCTTGTGCTTGGATGATGATATTCTCTATCATTTATGTATGATCATTCACTTTGCCTTGGTGATGAGTGATTGTTCCTATTTCTATCATTTTGAGCGCTCCACCAAGATGTATGTGACATGGAAGAGTAACCCATGATCCTAATTGGTTGTGCATTTGCATTCAAAAGCAAATCTTAAATAATGCACAAATTTAGGGGGAGCTCTTGCTTATCACATACTTCTCAAAGTTACGATGTTTTTTCATTCCTATTATCATTTGTCAAAGCTTTGATCTATATGTTGTCATCAATTACCAAAAGGGGGAGATTGAAAGTGCATCTAATCCCTGGGTGGTTTCGGTAATTCTTAACAACATATAGCTCATTGAACTAATGCTCTTTCAAGATGATCATTTCAGAAAGTTCAATGATTGGCATGGCATGGACTAGAGATGTGGACCCCTCAAAATGCTAAGGACACATATTGGCAACAAGCTCAAGACTCTACATTTTCTTTTTAGTGATCCAAGATCACATTGAGTCCATAGGAAAGCCAATACTATTAAAAGGGGATGAGGCGTTGCTTAATGGCTTGTTTGCTCAAAATGCTTAGTGATATGCTCCAAAACCCTCAACCACTTTCTCATATCCACGTATGTCCTAAACCTAAAAGTCAAACTCGGCCCCATCGATTTGATCTATCTGGGGCCACCAAGTTCATTTGACATAGCCACTACCACAAACCCTAATCAGTTTGGTTTCACTGGGGATCTCGGTCTCACCGAGATGGGATTGCAAACTCTCTATTCCCCTTTGTAACATTTCGGTCTCACTGAAATGAGCGATCGGTCCCACCGAGTTCGCAATGCAAACTCCCTATTTCCATTTCGTAATGTTTTGGTCTCACAGAAATGACGAATCGGTCCCACCGAGTTTACCTGACCAACTCCATGTGTGCCTATTACTGAAATCGGTCCCACCGACTTCATGTGATCGGTCTCATTGAGATTAAGGTATGCCCTAACCCTAGCATATCGGTCCCACCGAGTTGATCACATCGGTCCCACCGAAAAGTCTAATGTTCTTATTTTGACCTGAATCGGTCTGACCGAGTTTCACCATTCGGTCTCACCAAGTTTGGGAATCTGTGTGTAATGGTTAGATGTTGTGTGGAGGCTATATATACCCCTCCACCCATTCTTCATTCATGGAGACAGCTATCAGAACGTGCCTACACTTCCACTACTTATTTTCTGAGAGAGAACCACCTACTCATGTGTTGAGACCAAGACATTCCATTCCAACCACAATAATCTTGATCTCTAGCCTTCCCCAAGTTGCTTTCCACTCAAATCATCTTTCCACCATAAACAAATCTATGAGAGAGAGTTGAGTGTTGGGGAGACTATCATTTGAAGCACAAGAGCAAGGATTTCATCATCAACACACCATCTATTACCTTTTGGAGAGTGGTGTCTCCTAGATTGGTTAGGTGTCACTTGGGAGCCTCCATCAAGATTGTGGAGTTTAACCAAGGAGTTTGTAAGGGAAAGGAGATCGCCTACTTCGTGAAGATTTACCCAAGTGAGGCAAGTCCTTCGTGGACAATGGCCATGGTGGGATAGACAAGGTTGCTTCTTCGTGGACCCTTCGTGGGTGGAGCCCCCCTGTGGACTCGCGCAGCCATTACCCTTCGTGGCTTGAAGTCTCCATCAACGTGGATGTACGATAGCACTACCTATCGGAACCACACCAAAAATCTCTTTGTCAACATTGCGTTTGCTCCCTCCAAACTCCTCCCCTTTACCTTCATATGCAATGATTTACATTTGCTGCTATACTCGTAGAATTGCATGTGTAGGTTGATTGCTTGACTAGTGCTAAGTTGCTAAAATCTGCCAAGAATTAAAATTGGGAGAAGGCTAGGTTTTTATTTGGTCAAGTAGTCTAATCACCCCCCCCCCCCCTCTAGACATACTTTCGATCCTACACAACTCTAAAGTTGAACGAGCACATACCTACTTGATCGTGAGTGTCGGTGCCAAAATTGGCAGACCTCGGGGTAGGGGGTCCCGAGCTGTGGATCTAAGATCAATGGGGAACAAGGGACGACGAACACAATGCTTACCCAGGTTCGGGCCCTCTCGAAGAGGTAAAACCCTACATCATGCTTGATTTGTATTGGATGTATAATATGGTTTACAGAGTAGATCTACCTCGAGATCAATATGAGCTAAACCCTAAAGAGGTCAGGTGATGAATGTCGCTCTAGCCCTAAAGACTAAAACCCTCGGTTTATATAGACATCAGTAGGATTAGGGTTACCAAAGATAGATTACAATAAGGGATTAAAGAGATCATGTGCCTTCTTGACTTGGAGGGCACACCACGGCTTCATAGATCCCCTGTCATTATACGGCTTCACCGGTCTGGCCAATGCACAATGGGTCGTCGCCCCGAGGACCCCTTAGTCCATGACTCCCTCAGTAGCCCCCGAACTTGCCTCCAACGCCAATGCATGTATCCGACACTCTCTCATCCAACCAGTATTCGGCTTGCGAGGCGAGTTCTTTAGTATATTTCTCCCATGTTCGGAATCAAGAAGTGTCCGAAATCTGAATGGAAACTTTACTTAGTAACGAAGGCAATAACAAAAAGTTCAAGAATTAATAGTTCCTTTATCTGACAACTCTTCCTCCCCCAACGAAGGGTCGCTTCCAGCCATAACACCGAGAAGCTACTATTTCTCGAAGCACGGCTCGAGGCCGACGCCACGTTTGGCACGTCCCCTCGAGTTGGAGATCGTGTTCCGTCTTTTGGGGGATATGGTTAAAGATTTTGATTCCCCTCCCCGCACATAATGTCACGGGCATATCGGGAAGTGGAGAAGCCAACAGCATGGAAAATGGAATCCCAGGCCTGTCAACAATCTATAAAGGGAGGGCTGCTACAGTCTACATCCCACGCCCTCTTCCACCTTCGATCACGCAGACCTTTAGAGCTTCAGCGCCTCCTTTCTCTGCTTCCAGAGCGAATCCCACTTCGCATCCTTCAACCATGGACGGATCCGGCGCCAACGGCAAGTAGGAGGCCTCCACCGTCACCGATGGGAACATTTTGAAGCTTATAGAGGTCGGCTATTTGCCGGCTAATGTTGTTCATCGGCCCCCCGAAGAGGGCCAGATCATCCCCACGCCCCAGCCAGGCGAGAGGGTCGTGTTTCTTCCCCATTCCCTTAGGGGGCTAGGATTTCCCCTGCACCCCTTCATGCGGGGGCTGATGTTCTTTTACGGGCTAGATTTTCACGATCTAGCCCCCAATTCCCTCCTCCACATCTCGACCTTCATCGTCTTTTGTGAAGCGCTCCTTCCAGTTCAGCCGCACTTCGGTTTATGGCTGAAGGTGTTCAACATCAAGACCAAGATGGTTGGCGGCGAGCATGCGGACTTTGGAGGGGGCATGATTACTAAACTGACACGGGTCCAGTGGCCGGACAGACACTTTGTCGACACCATCCGGATGTGGCAAAAGGAGTGGTTCTACATCATCAAGCCGAGGGAGGCCACCTAGGGAGCGGCCCCCGCATTCAGGTCTGGACCCCCTACCAGATTAGCCTCATGGACCACCAAGAGTCCGGATTGGGGGTGTGTCGCTCACACGAAGGCGCTGCAGAAGCACGTCGACAGCATAATAGAGACCGGCGCGAAGCTGGTCGATGTGGTCCAGATCATGCTCCACCGCCGGCTCCTCCCTTGCTAGCAGAGGGCCAAGCCTATGTGGGAGCATGAGCCCGAGGATCCGTCCACCGTGTGACACCTCTATGGCACGACTCCTGACAAAATATGGGGCCAACTATTCCAGCCCCAGAAGGAGTGGCCGGTTGAGGGAAAGGACATCGGCCTCGATGCCGCGAACCCCCCGAAGGAGGTGAGCAGCACTCTTCTTCGAGGAGTGTTCGGATATTCATACCGCATTTGAGTCGGCCAGACCTTGTTATGCAGATTTTGCAGGGCCGGCTTTCCACGGCCAAGAAGATCAGCGGCCCACACGCCACTGCCGGAAGAGCCCCGCTGAGAGCAGCTGGAAAAGCTGCTGGTCGTAGTGCCCTATAAGGCGCCCGTCAAGAAGGGCAAGAAGAAAGAAGCACTAGAGGCCAAGAAGGGCCTCCGTCGCAGGGATCGTACGGGCAACTGGCCTGAAGACGTTGTAGCCTCATCCGTATAGGATGGGGGCAAGAATGAGGACGAGGAGGAGAGCGCCCCCTCGCGCTACAAGAAGAGGGTGGTGTCCGAGGACGTCGAAGAGGTCCAACCTTCTCTGGCCCCGAAAATATGATGTCGGCCTAAGCTGGTCCTGTCGGATAGTTCAGACTCCGACAAGGAGTCCGAGGAGTCCGAGGAGATCTCGAAGAAGGGACCCAGGGTCAAGCCCCCTGCCAGCAGGTAAGGCATTGGTACTTTTAGCTACCTTGTTTTCAATGATTCGTCATAGTTGAAGGCTAACTCTTCTGAATTACAGTCCCCCACATGAACGCCCCACCGAGCAGACTTTGAAGGGGACGTCCCCGCCCGTCGAACTGGTAGACAGTGGGTCTATGGCGCACTCCGAGCCTCCTCTGGTCCCGAAGAGGTTGAGGAGGTGCGGTCCCCAAGGGCTCCTCCTCCTCCAAACACAGAGGGAGAGCCTGATGCCGTAATGGCTGAGGTTAACACCTCGGTCACCGAAGACCGGGAGGGAGCGTCCCTCCTGGCTGATGCGGGAAAGGAGGCCGGACCATCCGGACCCCATCCATCGATAGCTCCCGAGCCCCAAGACCTTTGACGGCACAAGATCCTCCCACCGGGGAAGGGGTCGGGGAGCCAACATTAGCAATAACACCTCTACACGGGCGGTGACTGGCTGGCCAGACATGCTGGAGGAGCTGGTGGACAACTCCTCCATCATTAACGAGCACCGCACTCTTATGAGTGCGATTATGCAGGGTGTTTGGTTCGTCCAATCTGGACTGACCGACGCTGTCCAAGGCCTTCTAACAGGCTTTGAGGTAAGTCAAGTAATGCTCTTTCGTCATAATGCGGTTGTAATTGTTAGTTTGGTATGCCGTATACATAGCATCCCCGAGACTCTGCAAGGAATTCAAAGAAAACTGATGAGGATCCAATTCGGTAGGCCGATTAATGATGTCGACATTTCTTTTGCTGACACAGGCATCTTCCATGGCCACGGCTGCTAATGTCGCGGCGTTAGAGGAGATGGATCCGAAGCACAAGCTTTCCGATAAAGAGCTTGACCTTGTCAACAAACGGCTTGACGAGGTGCAAGCTAAGCCCTGTGAGAAGATATGTATTTGCTTGATGCCGGATATTGACGAGGCGGACTGTATGCTAATCCTTTTTATTGTGATAATCTTGCAGCTGCCGCCACTGATGTTGAGGGCTTGAGGGAGGCCCTGAAGAAAGTCGAGGCCGAGGCGGACGCGAAGAAGACGGCCGCTGAGAAGGCAGTGGCCGAGCTTGAGAAAGCCAAGCTTGCTGCTGAGCAGCACGAGGCTTGAGTGACTGAAGTCCAAGTGGAGCTCCAGGATGCCACCGAGAAGCTAGAGGCCCTTGAGAAGGGGCAGGAGGAGCAATCTTCCCGGCTATCCAAGGCGGAGAAGTAGCTCCAGGAGGCAAGGACTGACGTGCGAGGTGTCCGAGAGGAGCTCCGCCAAGCCGCGCAAATTGCAAATGGTAAGAAATACTTACTTCAGAGTGTGTTTGGAGGCAACAGGTTTTCCCTGCTGACGCGAGTCTGGCGCTCTGCAGGCGTCTTTGTTGAACTTCCAAAGAATGTGGCGGCCGCAGCGAGGTACTATGCCACCGTCGAGGAGGACTCCATGCAACGGCTCTTCTGGTCGCAGTGTTTGGATTTTGAGTGCCCTCCCCTCCTCAGCGACCAAATGAAGCAGCTGATGGAGATGCATCGGATGTCCAAGCTGGCCGTGAAGGACCTCTGTGTCAGTCTGTGGCTTGCCGAGCCCTTCCAGATACCTATTTCGGCCTTGTGCAGAAAATGCGGGAGGCGCCGCTCTGGATTGACGCCGTAAAGCGGTCAGCATGCCTTGAGGGGCCGAGGCTTGCATTCGCGAAGACCATGGTACATTGGCCGAAGATTAACCGAATGGACATGGCCTTTGGACCTCCGCCCAAGGGAAAGGAGCATTGTCGCCCTGAGCAGTACTTTGCACAGGTGATGAATGGCGCGCGAGTGATAGAGGACCAGTGCTCGAAAGATGTAGTATTTGAGTGATTGTGTTAAGTTTGTACCAAGTGAACCTTGTGCTTTATAATGCATCCGCCGGACTTGTTTTATATTGTCATATTTTTTAATTTTGACTCTTATTTGGCCGTATGTTAAATCTGAAAGCTACCAGTCAGCGGCTTTGGCCCCCAGGTGAATGTCGTGAGGGGTGTTTTCGTCTCCTTACTGTTACCCTTAGCCAATGTCTTGGTACTCGGAGGCGGTAGTGCATGAGCAAACAAAGGCAATTAGACTATTCGGTTTTACTGCTTTCACTTAGCCTTAGGAGCTTAACAGTGAGGACTAAGGACTAGCCCCCGATGTATTGTGATGTACTTGGGGTTGAATGCTTACCCTTTCCGATCACGTGGTTTGTATTAAGACGAACATTTCATGTGACATGTTGAAATCACCAACGATTTTTTGGAGTCGAACCTCATCGTCGGATCGCTGATCTGTACGCGCTTACCATGACAGTCAGTTTTCGGCTTTCTCCTCCTAGGTACTTGACCAGGCGAGCCAGAAGTACACTTGCAGGGGTTATCCCTTTGCCCACTTAGCCGAACATGCGGAACATAAGGGGCAAGCACAAGAACCGGGCAACCCAACTATTGACCTAAGACATGATTCATAACTTGATGCATAAAGTGCAATATTCGGGCTGCGGTAAGCGGTATCGGACTTGGTGTGCCGAACTGATAGAGAAATCGAGCTCTGGTTATATAACTGATCATGTTTTCATGTCGAGCTATTCGGAGAGCAAAGGGAGAATCGGAAAGGGAATAGACAAATCACATGATGCGGATATCCGAACACCATAAAGGGTATTTTTATTATTTCTCATAGGCTCGGGATGTCTAACCGTACAATTCAAACTGCAAAGGCGGTACTTGTGAGGAAAAAAAGGAAAAGAAATTTTACAGAGTAAAGGTTGACGCAGGGCCTTGATGTGTCAGTTGAAGCCTTCACTATGCCCTCATGCGCTTCTGTCCCTCTGCTTCTGATGGGTGAAGGCTGGGACCTTCGGTGAGACCTTGATGGGCGAGGGTCCTGCCGATGAAGCTTTATGCTTGGGGGTATCCGGAATTGGTCCTTGGATCGTCCGAAGACGAGGTACTTCCGAAGTTCGGGTTAACCGAAAATGCATTTTGGGTTTATTAATGTATGCCTCACGGCTGCCCATGGTATTTTGAGTGCAAAATTGTGCTGACGAGGCACATGGAGTGTGAAGAATGTGGGTGTGCTGTTGGGCGCGTATCCCTATTTGCGGCGAATGGATCAAACACGTTTACTATTGTCACCGACCTTTACGGCAGGTCGGCATCCGGGCCCATATGAGCCGGTGTGGTGTTCGGCCGCTAGGGCTGCAGTGTGCTCTTTGGTTTGAAGCGAGCGTTCTGTGTTGCCGTTGATGCTTATGACGCCCGAGGGGCCGAGCATCTTCAACTTGAGGTACGCGTAATGCGGGACGACATTGAATGTGGTGAACGTTGTTCAGCCCAGGAGGGCGTGATAGCCGATGCGGAAAGGTGCAATGTCAAAGATCAGGTCCTCGCTTCGGAAGTTATCCGAAGATCCAAACACTACTTCAAGCGTCATGGTGCATGTGCAGCAGGCTTCCACTCCCAGAATGACCCCCTTAAAGGTGGTGTTATTGGGTTTGATCCTTGATGGATCGATCCCCATTTTCCTCACTGTGTCTTCGTATATCAGATTGAGGCTGCTACCTCTGTCCATGAGGACTCTAGTGAGGTGGAATCCATCAATGATAGGGTCGAGCACTAAGGCTGCAGACCCTCCATGGCGTATGCTAGTTGGATGGTCCCTGTGATCGAATGTGATCGGACAGGCTGACCATGGATTGAACTTTGGCGCTATTGGCTCGACGGAGTATACATCCCATAGTGCTCGCTTCCTCTCCTTCTTCGGTATGTGGGTTGCGTAGATCATGTTTACCGTCTTGACCTTAGAAGGAAAGGGTTTCTGGCCTCCACTACTTGGCATGCGTGGCTCATCGTTGTTCTTGCTTCGTGGGCTTTTGCCCGAGTCTTCAGTTGTGAGTTTGTCGGCATGTTTAATAACCAACAGTTTCGATTGGATTGGTTGGCGGGCTTCTCTGATGTGTCGTGGATCTGACAAGGCTTGTCCAAAATTCTGTCCAATCTGGACGGGCCATCATTGTTGCCTTTAGGGGCTTCCTTTCGGGGTCCGTACTTCTAGTTTTGGAATCCGGCATTTACTATCGTATCCTCGCCCTCGCCATCATTGTGGCGACGTTTATTCTTGCTGCGTCGGGGCTTCCCATTTCCGTCCTGAACCTCGGAGGTACCAAGTGTGTCTGGGTTGGTGTTTTTGCGAGCAAGCCAACTGTCTTCGCCTCACAAAAGCGGGTCATGAGGGAAGTGAGGGTTGTCATAGTTCTTGGTTTGTCCTGGCCCAGCTGTCGTATGAGCCATTCATCCTTGACACTATGCTTGAAGGCAGCCAAGGCTTCGGCATCCGGGCAGTTGACAATATGGTTTTTCTTGGTCAGGAACCGGTTCCAAAATTGTCGGGCAGACTCTCCGGGTTGTTGTGTGATGCGATTTAGGTCATCGGCATCCAGAGGCCGGATGTAGGTACCCTGAAAGTTTGCTCGAAAGGCGTCCTCAAGCTCTTCCCAGCAGCCTATAGAGTCTTCGGGAAGGTTGTTCAACCAGTCTCGAGCTAGATCTTTAAGCTTTAGTGGCAATTATTTAATGGTGGAGGTCATCTCCTTGCTCCATGTGAATGTGGAGGAGGAAATCCTCTATCCATACGGCTGGATATGTGGTTCCGTCATATGATTCGATGTTCACGGGCTTGAAGCCTTCCAAGAATTGGCAT
This sequence comes from Triticum dicoccoides, assembly GCF_002162155.2. NCBI lineage: Eukaryota > Viridiplantae > Streptophyta > Magnoliopsida > Poales > Poaceae > Triticum > Triticum dicoccoides. The sequence goes on from NC_041383.1 coordinate 173,587,284, forward strand.
TGCATTAACCTCTCTGTGAAGCATAGGGGGTCTGCGACGCCCCGAACTCGAGCTACATCTCGTCGGAGGCCTTCGGCCCTCTGAATCTGCTGCTGCTCCTGGATTCTATCGTTTTCGTTTAGCCGATCGTAGTATCCTCCCCGGTAAGCAGGCGGGTCTTCTTTGGGTCCATAAATGGACCTGGTGCGGCCTCCTTGGGCGTCTAGGTCATGGCGGAGGTCATACTCGTAAGTGGGCCGCACTTGATCCTTACCATAATGGCGAGGTGGGCTGCTGGGTGTTTGGCCTTGTCATCTTCTCTATCCCGCCCTCTAGGGGGCGGTCTAGCTGTTCGGCGCTTGTGTATATCGGGCATGTCGGCTCTACGGCCTCGTCGACGAACTGCGGCAGGAATCTTCACTTGGGATAGCTTTTGGTTGGCTGTTCGCGACCATACCCTTCTTTGGCAGCTAGGACTTTACTCCATCAGTCATTAAGGGTGTCATGTTTGGCCTTGATTTTGCATTTTTGTTTCTTTAAGCAGTGGGCGGTGGCTAAAAGCCTTCGTTTGAATCTTTCCCGCTCCAGAGGGTCTTTGGGGACGATGAAATCGTCATCCCCAAGACTGGCATCCTCTTTAGAGAGTGAGAGGTAGTTGCTATCCTCGGAGTCATCGTGGTTTTCTGGATTGGGAGGTTCCTCCTGCCCCGTGGGGTCATCTTGATGATGTCCGTTGGCTGCGTCCCCAGCGAGGTCGTCCGTGTTGTTTACAGTGTTGCTCTCTGCGGAGTCCAGGTTGCTCGCATGGCTTCTATGTGGCTTTGTTCAACAGCGTTGTTTTCAGCATTTGGGCGGCTTATCTCTGGGCTTACCTCGGTCCTGATCAGGGGTGTCGTTGCCGTCCTTGGGGGTGTCCACCATGTAAATGTCATAGGTGGATATGGCCGACCAGCGACCCGTGGGGGGGGGGACAACCTCGGCATTGGCCATGGCTACATCCTCCTCGTCCATGTATTGGGCATTCTCCGAATTATAGTCTAGCATATCAGTTAAATCGTCAATAGTGGCTACCAAATGGGTGGTGGGTGGGACGCAAAATTCCCTATTGTATGCCTCGAAGGGTTGATGATTGAAAGAGGAGGGCAGGTCCTCCTGCGTGGTCATTTTCTGAATTCGGTCTAGCGCCTTGTTTACCATTGCGAGGGTCATCAAGCTCGAGAGCTCCGGGCCAAACTCTGTTGTAACAGCGTGGGGGCGATCGATGCCCTGGCTAGTCCTTGATTTCCGCTGGTCGTGCTGAGCTCGGGGTACGGGACCAGATCCTTGAGGGGGTCCGAGCCATCACTGGAGGTCAAGGACGGGCTTTGGTCCTTGTTTGGGGCCCGTCGGGGTTCGAGATCGAGCCGCTTTTGGCTAGGGGTGACCCCTGGCCGTTAGCTGTCGCTTTGTCGTAAGGGCTCAAGGTTAGGCGAGCGTCATGAAAGGAAGGTTCGGATGAGATTTACTCTTGGCCTCTTCCTCCTGATTCTACCTTGAAGGTCGAGGATAGGTCCTCGCAGTCATGATGTGTCCGGACGGAGGCGGAGTCTGGCCCCTGCTCGAAGCGGAGCTCTCCTGGCTCGAAGTTGTCAAAGTTGATCTGCTGATCGTATCGGAAAGGAATTCTAGAGCGGGCGTGGCGAGGGTGCAGGAGGGGGAAGTGAATCCGGTGAAAACCAGATTGCCTCGTGTGTCTGCAACATATTCCAGACCACTGAAGCGAATTCGGTGTCCAGGGGCAAAGGCGTCGACATGACCCAGACGACCAGTCAGGTCTGCGTGCAACACGATGCTGCCAAATGCGAAGATTTATCCAGGGACGAAGAAGTCCCCGGATCAGATGCCTTCTCCTATGATCAGGCGAGCCATCGATCCTTTGGGCGACCCTACAACAGAACTCTCAATGAAAGCACCAATGTCGGTGTAAAAATCGGCAGACCTCAGGGTAGGGGTTCTCGGGCTGTGGATCTAGGATCAATGGGGAATAAGGGACGACGAACACAGTGTTTACCCAGGTTCGGGCCCTCCCGAAGGGGTAAAACCGTACGTCCTGCTTGATTTGTATTGGATGTATAATATGGTTTACAGATAGATCTACCTCGAGATTAATATGAGCTAAACCCTAAAGAGGTGAGGTGATGAATGTCGCTCTAGACCTGAAGACTAAAACCCTCAGTTTATATAGACACCGGTAGGGTTAGCGTTACCGAAGATAGATTATAATAAGGGATTAAAGAGATCCTGTGCCTTCTTAACTTGGAGGGCTCACCACGGCTTCATAGATCCCCTGTCATTATATGGCTCCACCAGTCCGGCCCATGCACAATGGGCCGTTGCCCCGAGGACCCCTTAGTCCATGACTCGCTTAGTGAGAATCTTCCATTACAGCCTAAGTTTGAGGACAATGTTGTAGTGATGGACCCTTCACATCCTTCATCTACTCAAGCTCAAGAGGAAATTCATATAGCTATAGCAGCAAAAGAAGCTCAGAAGGCATCTGCTCCCAATGCTCCCATAACCAACCTCAAGTCCAAGAATGACCAGATGACTTATCTGCTGGAAGCTACCTTGAGGATTGCGCGAAATCTAGCCAACCTCACCAAGACCAGGAAAGCTTAGAGCGGATAGTCGAGGACAAGATATATAGTCTTGATGTCAAAATTACTGAGGTCGAGTCTATAGTGGAGAAGCTCAGAGATGATCTTGACAAAGTCATGGTTGCTTATGATGATAGTGGAGATGACATGCAGATGACTGAGAGATATCAGACAATACCCAGGGCACCCAGATCTGTTGCAGTGCCTATTGCAGACACGCGGACCACTCACTCTACACCTGATGCTACTTCTACTGTACCACCTCCAGTATCCACCCCACCAGCCCAATAGGCAATGGCTGAAGCCTTCATCGATGCACGCATCTCAACACCATCTACGCACACCGGCGCCGCCAGCTGATACGTCTCCAACGTATCTATAATTTTTGATTGCTCCATGCTACTTTATCTACTGTTTTAGGCAATATTAGGCTTTACTATCCACTTTTATATTATTTTTGGGACTAACCTATTAACCGGAGGCCCAACCCAGATTTGCTGTTTTATGCCTATTTCAGTGTTTCGAGGAAAAGGAATATCAGACGGAGTCAAAACGGAACGAAATCAACTGGAGAAGTTATTTTTGGAAGGAAACCCACCTGATGGACTTGGACCCCACGTCAGAAGATACGGGAGGTGCTCACGAGGGTGGGGGCGTGCGCCCCCCCCCCTCCCGGGCGTGCCCCCTGCCTCGTGGGGCCCTCGTAGCTCCACCGACGTACTCCTTTCACCCATATATACCTACGTACCCTAAAACTTCCAGAACAAAAGATAGATCGGGAGTTCCGCCGCCGCAAGCCTCTGTAGCCACCAAAAACCAATCGGCACCCTGTTCCGGCACCCTGCCGGAGGGGGATCCCATCACCGGAGGCCATCTTCATCATCCCGGCGCTATCCATGATGAGGAGGGAGTAGTTCACCCTCGGGGCTGAGGGTATGTACCAGTAGCTATGTGTTTGATCTCTCTCTCTCTCTCGTGTTCTCTCTCGTGTTCCATCTATGGCACGATCTTGATGTATCTCGAGCTTTGCTATTGTAGTTGGATCTTATGATGTTTCTCGCCCTCTACTCTCTTGTGATGAATTGAGTTTCCCCTTTTGAAGTTATCTTATTCGATTGAGTCTTTTATGAACACTTGATGTATGTCTTGCGTGGGATAACCGTGGTGACAATGGGTTATTCTATTGATCCACTTGATGTATATTTTGGTGATCAACTTGCGGGTTTCGTGACACTTGGGAACCTATGCATAGGAGTTGGCACACGTTCTTGACTCTCCGGTAGAAACTTTGGGGCACTCTTTGAAGTACTTTTATGTTGGTTGGATGAATCTGAGATTGTGTGATGCATATCGTATAATCATGCCCACGGATACTTGAGGTGACAATGGAGTATCTAGGTGACATTAGGGTTTTGGTTGATTTGTATCTTAAGGTGTTATTCTAGTACAAACTCTTTTATAGATTGATCCGAAAGAATAACTTTGAGGTGGTTTCGTACCCTACCATAATCTCTACGTTTGTTCTCCGCTATTAGTGGCTTTGGAGTGACTCTTTGTTGCATGTTGAGGGCTTGTCATATTATCTATCTATGTTATAATTGTTGGGAGAACTTGCACTAGTGAAAGTATGAATCCTAGGCCTTGTTTCCTATCATTGCAATACCGTTTACGCTCACTTTTACCACTTGTTACCTTGCTGTTTTTATTATTTCAGATTACAAATACCTATATCTACCATCTATTTTGCACTTGTATCACCATCTCTTCACCGAAATAGTGCACCTATACAATCTACTATTGTATTGGGTGTGTTGGGGACACAAGAGACTTCTTGTTATTTGGTTGCAGGGCTGTTTGAGAGAGACCATCTTCATCCTACGCCTCCTACGGATTGATAAACCTTAGGTCATCCACTTGAGGGAAATTTGCTACTGTCCTACAAACCTGTGCACTTGCAGGCCCAACAACGTCTACAAGAAGAAGGTTTTGTAGTAGACATCAAGCTCTTTTCTGGCGCCGTTGCCGGGGAGGTAGAGGTAAAGGGCACTCACTCACACCCCGTCAACTAAGCTCTTTTCTGGCGCCGTTGCCGGGGAGGTGAGTGCTTGAAGGTATATCTTTAGATCTTGCAATTGAATCTTTTTGATTCTTGTTTTAGCACTAGTTAGTCTATAAAAGAAAATTGCAAAAAATGGAATTGAGTTTGTCTCATACGCTTCACCTTTTTAATATCTTTCGTGAGTATGATGGAAAGGATAATTGTGCTCAAGTGCTAGAAGAAGAAATCTCTAAATTGTTTGGCACTAAATCTTTGAATGATGAGCATGATTGCAATGATGTTAGTACGAATTCTTTGAATATCCATGATGCTATGATATGCAAAGCCACAAGCTTGGGGAAGCTATGTTTGATGAATATGATATATGTTGTCCCCCAAGCTTTGATGAGCAAATTTATTTTGATGAAAGCATGCCTCCTATCTATGATGATTATTGTGATGATACGTATGCCATAAAGAAGAAGTTTGCTTATGAGGAGAGTAGTAAATTTTCTATGCTAGTAGATCATGAAAAGAATGCTTTAGGTGCTGGTTATATTGTTGAATTCATTCATGATGCTACTGAAAATTATTATGAGGGAGGAATATATGCTTGTAGGAATTGCAATAATGCCAAGTTTCCTCTCTATGTGCTTCAAGTTTTGAAGCTATGCTTGTTTTACCTTCTTATGCTAGTTGATTATTGTTCCCATAAGTTGTTTGCTCACAAAATCCCTATGCATAGGAAGTGTTAAAATTTCTAGTCATATGCTTCATGATGCTCCCGTTATGTTTCAATTCTTATCTTTTATGTGAGCATCATGTCATCATCATGCCTAGCTAAAAGGCATTAAAGAAAAGCGCTTGTTGGGAGACAACCCAATATTTATCCTTACTGTTTTTGTGTGTCCACATGATTATGCTACTGTAGTAATCATGTTTTATAGCTTTTGTTTCAATAAAGTGCCAAGTAGAACCTTTGGGAAGACTTGGGTGAAGTTTATGTGATCTTGCTGTGAAAAACAGAAACTTTAGCGCTCACAAGATTAGCTGCCATTTTTTTACTGGAGAGCGATTTTAGGTTGATTCTTTTTGCAGATGATTAATAGACAAATTTCTCAGGTCCAGAAATTTATTTCATAATTTTTGGGGTTCCATAAGTATACGTTTTATACAGATTACTACAAACTGTTCTGTTTTGACAGATTCTGTTTTCTATGTGTTGTTTGCTTATTTTGATGAATCTATGAATAGTATCAGAGGGTATGAACCATAGATAAGTTGGAGTACAGTAGATATTACACCAATATGAATTTAGAATGAGTTAATTACAGTACCTAAGTGGTGGTTTTATTTTCTTATACTAACGGAGCTTACGAGTTTTGTGTTGAGTTTTGTGTTGTGAAGTTTTCAAGTTTTGGGTAAAGATTCGATGGACTATGGAATAAGGAGTGGCAAGAGCCTAAGCTTGGGGATTCTCAAGGCACCCCAAGGTAATATTCAAGGACAACCAAGAGCCTAAGCTTGGGGATGCCCCGGAAGGCATCCCCTCTTTCGTCTTCGTTCATCGGTAACTTTACTTGGAGCTATATTTTAATTCACCACATGATATGTGTTTTGCTTGGAGCGTCAATTTCTTTTGTAATTTTTTGCTTGATGTTAGTTAGAATTGTGTTTTGCCTCTTTAGTTTCAATAAAAAAGTCAAGGATAGCCTTTGCCATGCTTATTTTGCTAGTTTGCATGTTGCTGTTTGAAAACAGAAAGTTTACCGCTGTTGCAAAAATTCCCTAGAAAACTCAGAGAATGGTATAACGTTGAATCTTTTTGCATATTGAGATCTGATAAATTTATTACAGTGTGAATTTTAGTTCATAATTTTTGGATTCAGGGAAGTATTGATACTCTTGCATTCTTTACAGACTATACTGTTTTGACAGATTGCTGTTATGGTTGCATTGTTTGCATATGTTTGCTTGTTTAATAATTCTATTTGATGATAGGAGTATTAGATATGAAGAGTCATTTAGTATTCAATGTTGAATAATAATTTAAGTGATTTTCTACAGTATAATATGATAAGGTTTTGCATTGGTTTATACTAACCTATCTCACGAGTTCTTGTTGAGTTTGTTGTGAATGAAGCTTTTGATAAAAAGAGAAACCATGATATGAGAGGAATTAAGGAGACACAAAAGCTCAAGCTTGGGGATGCCCAAGGCACCCCAAGATAATATTTCAAGAAGTCTCAAGCATCTAAGCTTGGGGATGCCCCGGTAGGCATTCCACCTTTCTTCTTCCACAAATATCGGTTAGTAGCGGTTGAGCCTAAGTTTTTGCTTCTTCACATGAGTTGTGCTATCCTTGCAATGTAGTTTTCTTTAGCTTTGCTTGCTGTTTGAATAAGTATCAAGATCTGAAATTCTTTAATGAGAGAGAGCTTTACACAAATTGGAATTTGTTAGAATACTCTTTGTGCTTCACTTATATCTTTTGAGCTTGATATTTTTGCTCTAGTGCTTCACTTATATCTTTTAGAGCATGGTGGTAGTTTTATTTTGGAGAAATAGATGAACTCTCATGCTTCACTTAGATTATTTTGAGAGTCGTTAATAGCATGGTAATTTGCTTAATATTAATATACTTGGTATTCAAGATATGTGAGACTTTCTTTTGAGTGAATTGAATACTAAGATAAGTTTGATGCTTGATAATTGTTTTGAGATATGGAGGTGATAATATCAAAGTCGTGCTAGTTGAGTGATTATGAATTTGAGAAATACTTGTGTTGAAGTCTGCAAGTCCCGTAGCATGCATGTATGGTTAAAATTGTGTAACAAATTTGAAACATGAAGTGTATCTGGCTTGTGCATCCTTATGAGTGGCGGTCGGGGACGAGCGATGGTCTTTTCCTACCAATCTATCCCCCTAGGAGCATGCGCGTAGTACTTGATTTTTGATGACTTCTAAATTTTTGCAATAAGTATATGAGTTCTTTTGACTAATGTTGAGTCCATGGATTATACGCACTCTCACCTTTCCGCCATTGCTAGCCTCTTCGGTACCGTGCATTGCCCTTTCTCACCTCGAGAGTCGGTGCAAACTTCGCCGGTGCATCCAAACCCCGTGATACGATACGCTCTATCACCCATAAACCTCCTTATATCTTCCTCAAAACATCCACCATACCTACCTATTATGGCATTTCCATAGCCATTCCGAGATATATTGCCATGCAACTTCCATCATCATAATCATGACATACATTACTTTTGTCATATTGCCATTGCATGATCATGTAGTTGACATCGTATTTGTGGCAAAGCCACCATGCATTATTTTTCATACATGTCACTCTTGATTCATTGCACCATCCCGATACACCGCCGGAGGCATTCATATAGAGTCATATCTTGTTCTAAGTTTCGAGTTGTAATCCTTATGTTGTAATCAATAGAAGTGTGATGATCATCATTATTAGAGCATTGCCCAAAAAAAGAGAAAGGCCCAAAAAAGGAAAAGAAAAGAAAAGGGCAATGCTACTATCTCTTTTTCCACACTTGTGCTTCAAAGTAGCACCTTGTTCCTCATGTAGTGAGTCTCATATATTGTGCTTCAAAGTAGCACCTTGTTCTTCATGTAGTGAGTCTCATAAGTTGTCTTTTTATACTAGTGGGAATTTTTCATTATAGAACTTGGCTTGTATGTTCCTACGATGGGCTTCCTCAAATGCCCTAGGTCTTCATGAGCAAGCAAGTTGGATGCACACCCACTAGTTTTCTTTTGTTGAGCATTCATAGCTCTAGTGCATCCGTTGCATGGCAATCCCTACTCCTCATGTTGACATCAATTGATGGGCATCTCCATAGCCCATTGATTAGCCTCGTCAACGTGAGACTTTCTCCCTTTTTGTCTTCTCCACACAATCCCCATCATCATATTCTATTCCACCCATAGTGCTATATCCATGGCTCACGCTCATGTATTGCGTGAAGGTTGAAAAAGTTTGAGATTATTTAAGTATGAAACAATTGCTTGGCTTGTCATCGGGGGTATAGAAGTTGGGAACATCTTTGTGTGACGAAAATGAAGCATAGCCTAACTATATGATTTTGTAGGGATGAACTTTCTTTTGCCATGTTATTTTGAGAAGACATGATTGCTTTGATTAGTATGCTTGAAGTATTATTATTTTTGTGTCAATATGAACTTTTGTCTTGAATCTTTCGGATCTGAATATTCATATCACAATTAAGAAGATTTACATTTAAATTATGCCAAAGTATCACTCCGCATCAAAAATTCTTTTTTATCATTTACCTACTCGAGGACGAGCAGGAATTAAGCTTGGGGATGATTGATACGTCTCCAACGTATCTGTAATTTTTGATTGATCCATGCTACTTTATCTACCGTTTTAGGCAATATTGAGCTTTATTATCCACTTTTATATTATTTTTGGGACTAACCTACTAACCGGAGGCCCAGCCCAGATTTGTTGTTTTATGCCTATTTCAGTGTTTCGAGGAAAAGGAATATCAGACGGAGTCAAAACGGAACGAAATCAACTGGAGAAGTTATTTTTGGAAGGAAACCCACCTGATGGACTTGGACCCCACGTCAGAAGATACGGGAGGTGCTCACGAGGGTGGGGGGCGCGCCCACCCCCCCCACCCCCCCGGGCGCGCCCCCTGCCTCGTGGGGCCCCCGTAGCTCCACCGACGTACTCCTTTCACCCATATATACCTACGTACCCTAAAACTTCTAGAATAGAAGATAGATCAGGAGTTCCATCGCCGCAAGCCTCTATAGCCACCAAAAATCCATAGGGACCCTGTTCCGGCACCCTGCCGGAGGGGGATCCCATCACCGGAGGCCATCTTCATCATCCCGGCGTTATCCATGACGAGGAGGGAGTAGTTCACCCTAGGGGCTGAGGGTATGTACCAGTAGCTATGTGTTTGATCTCTCTCTCTCTCTCGTGTTCTCTCTCGTGTTCCATCTATGGCACGATCTTGATGTATCCCGATCTTTGCTATTGTAGTTGGATCTTATGATGTTTCTCCCCCTCTACTCTCTTGTGATGAATTGAGTTTCCCCTTTTGAAGTTATCTTATTGGACTGAGTCTTTTATGAACACTTGATGTATGTCTTGCGTGGGATAACCGTGGTGATAATGGGTTATTCTATTGATCCACTTGATGTATGTTTTGGTGATCAACTTGCGGGTTTCGTGACACTTGGGAACCTATGCATAGGGGTTGGCACACGTTCTTGACTCTCCGATAGAAATTTTGGGGCACTCTTTGAAGTACTTTTATGTTGGTTGGATGAATCTGAGATTGTGTGATGCATATCGTATAATCATGCCCACGGATACTTGAGGTGACAATGGAGTATCTAGGTGACATTAGGGTTTTGGTTGATTTCTATCTTAAGGTGTTATTCTAGTACGAACTCTTTTATAGATTGATCCGAAAGAATAACTTTGAGGTGGTTTCGTACCCTACCATAATCTCTACGTTTGTTCTCCGCTATTAGTGGCTTTGGAGTGACTATTTGTTGCATGTTGAGGGCTTGTCATATTATCTATCTATGTTATTATTGTTGAGAGAACTTGCACTAGTGAAAGTATGAACCCTAGGCCTTGTTTCCTACCATTGCAATACCGTTTACACTCACTTTTACCACTTGTTACCTTGCTATTTTTATTATTTTGGATTACAAATACCTATATCTACCATCTATTTTGCACTTGTATCACCATCTCTTCGCCGAACTAGTGCACCTATACAATCTACTATTGTATTGGGTGTGTTGGGGACACAAGAGACTTTTTGTTATTTGGTTGCAGGGTTGTTTGAGAGAGACCATCTTCATCCTACACCTCCTACAGATTTATAAACCTTAGGTCATCCACTTGAGGGAAATTTGCTACTGTCCTACAAACCTGTGCACTTGCAGGCCCAACAACGTCTACAAGAAGAAGGTTGTGTAGTAGACATCACCAGCCAGAAGTCACCTTCAAGAGTTGTCGAGGATCGTGCCTAGGGAGATGCATAGCTCTATACCTTTTCGAACTTTTTGGTACTTGTTGCCAAAGGGGGAATTGTATAGATCATTAGGCTGAGAGAGAGAGAGAGTATCTCGCTTTTGCTCGTTGGTTTTTCTTGAGTTCTCCCTACTATTTTTGTTTGATTCGTGATACTTTGTTCATTATATGTGTGAGATACTACATTGGTTTTGTGTGATTGATCATACTATGCTTCATTTGATGCTTAGTGATCATCTCTATCATTATCCATGTATGATCATTCACTTATGTTTTTGGTGACGCATGCTTACTATTCCCATTCATATCATTTTGTGTGCTCCACCAAGTTGTATGTGACATGGAAGAGTGACACATGCTGCGAATCGATTGTGCATTTGCATTCAAGCGCAAATTTTTAATAATGCACAAATTTAGGGGGAGCTCTTGATTATCACATACTTCTCAAAGCGATGGTGTATTTCATTCATTTGATCATTTTTTGAAGCTTTGATATATATGTTCTCATCAATTACCAAAAATGGGGAGATTGAAAGTGCAACTTAACCCCTAGTGGTTTTGGTAATTAATAACAACATATACCTCATTGAACTAATGTCCATTCAAGATAAATATTTCAGGATGTTCAATGATTGGCATGGCAAGGACTAGAGATGTGGACCCCTCAAAATGCTAAGGACAAGGATTTGTAAAAACTCAAGACTCTACATTTTTGTTTAAGCCATCCAAGATCACATTGAGACATTGAGTACGTAGGAAAGCCAATACTATTAAAAGGGTATGAGGTGTTGCTTGATGACCTAGTTGCTCAAGTTCTTAGTGATATTGCTCGAAAACCCTCAGCGACTTTCTCTATCCAAATATGTCCAAACCCTAAATTTCAACTTGGACCCACCGATATTTCCTACCCAGAGCCAACGAGTTCTTTTGGACTTAGCCACAGACAAAACCCTAACAAATTAGATCCACCGATTTGGATCTTGGTCCCACCGAGATTGGCCTTGCCAACTTTCTGTTGCCTTGTTGCAATTATTTTGGCCTCACCGAATTGCAATTGGTACCATCGAGACGGCTTGGCAACTCTTTGTTGCCTTATTGCTTCGCTTTGGTCCCACCGAGTTGCTGCAATCGGTGCCACCGAGACGTGGTTTTTCCCTAGCCGTAGCACATTGGTTCATCCGAGTTGTTTCTGTCGGTCCCACCAAGATTCCTAACATTCACATTTTTACATAGATCAGTGCCACCGAGTTTTCCGATCGGTGCCAAAGAGATGGGTCAAAAGTGTGTAACGGTTGGATTTTGTGAGGAGGCTATATATACCCTCCACCCCTTCTTCCTCTTTGAGGAGAGCCATCAGAACGTGTCTACACTTCCACCATTTATTTTTTGAGAGAGAACCACCTACTCATGTGTTGAGATCAAGCTATTCCAATCCTACCATTTGAACCTTGATTTTTAGCCTTCCTCAAGTTGTTTTCCACTCAAATCCTTCTTTCATCATATACAAAAAATTGTGAGAGAGAGTTGAGTTTAGGGAGACTATCATTTCAAGCATAAGAGCAAGGAGTTCATCATCAACACACCATCTATTACCTTTTGGAGAGTGGTGTCTCCTAGATTGGTTAGGTGTCACTTGGGAGCCTCCGTCAAGATTGTGGAGTTGAACCAAGGAGTTTGTAAGGGAAAGGAGATCGCCTACTTCGTGATGTGGAGTTGCTTGGGAGCCTCCGACATGATGTGGAGTTGAACAAGAAGTTTGTAAGGGCAAGGAGACCATCTACTTCATGCAGATCTACCTGAGTGAGGCAAGTCCTTCGTGGATGATGGCCATGGTGGCATAGGCAAGGTTGCTTCTTCATGGACCCTTCATGGGTGGAGCCCTATGTGGAATCGTGCAGCCATTACCATTTGTGGGTTGAAGTCTCCATCAACGTGGACGTACGATAGCACCACCTATCGGAACCACGCCAAAATCTCCATGTCTCCTGTAACATCCCAAATTTCCAATTTGGCATGTTATACATAGATCATCGATGCATATCATATTTTATTGTTTTTTTTTCGTTTGCAATCCTCGAAATCCTAAGCAACTCAAGGACCATCGGAGAGAGTTGGGGATTTTTCGATTTTCATATTTGAATTTTATCAAATAATGAAGACGAGGATTTTGATCTTTGATTATTTTTCTCTCCGGAAAAATATTTCATTCAAATACAAAAATGAGGGGAGATAATATGACTTCTCTAAAATAAATGAAATATCGGAGGAAAAATGTTAAAATCATTATTGGGTTTTTTATTTGATTTTATTCGGAATTTTAGTTGCCCTAGAAAAATTTGCATGTTTTAAAAATTGCATTTTAGGGGCCAAGAAAAGTTCATCTCTTTCTAAATATTCCATTTAGACGGAGAAAACTTGTTTTGGAATTTTTAGATTTTTATTTATTTTTCTAGGATTTTTCTAAGTCGGTGGAATGTTTTTTAAAAAAAAGGACCCGCGCCCGACTGGGCCTAGGGCCTAGCCGAGCAGGCCGGCCCAGCCGCCCGCCGCCGCCGCCGCCTCCTGCGTGCGCGCGCGCCCCGCCGCCGCCGACCCG